>NW_017731608.1:683482-720927 GCF_001890085.2 Hipposideros armiger
ATGTACAGTTTATTGAGGGGTCCCTCTGGGCTCCTGCCCCAACTCCCTACAGGAGGCCTCTTCCACCACTAGCTGTCTGGGGTTCTGTTTAACATCTTTTCAAGCTCCAAAGACCCAAGAGTCTGTAAAACATGCTAACTAGAACTCCTATTCCACGCACAGAAGAGAAAGCCCTGGGGAGGGCCTGGACAAAATGTAGTCCTTCCAAATGAGACCAGAGGTTGGCCCTGCTGACAAACAGGCAGGCAGGGGCCTTGCAATGCTCAGAAATGCAGCAGGTCCTGCAGCAAGGACGCTCAGGTTCCTTGTGCCCACCACTCAACCATCCGGACTGCCATTAGTGATGGCCAAAATGGAGGGCATACAGTTCCAGTCAAAACATTTGATCAGTCAGGATCTTGAGGGTCCAGAGGCACTTCCCCCTGAGTCTGCAGTGACTCCAGGCTCCCCCTCTACGCTTTCTGAAGTGACCATTTATGGGACACTATATGCTAAGCTGTATGTACTGTGCTCAACACTCTACCTATATTAGCTTATTTTGTCTTCACAACAACCCTGTAGGGATGTATCATCGCTTGTCCCATTTTACAGATAAGCAAACTGAGGCTTAGAGAGGTTAAAATAACTTGCTTGGAGTTAATAAGCAACAGAGCTGGATTTGAAGTCACATTCTTAACCACAGTGCTTGGTGGGAAACCTTTGGAATCTGGCAGCATCTGCTCTGGTCTTATAACTTGGGCGGGCATGGGGAAAGGGTGAGACCCCCGGCTTGCGAGGCAGTGGTGATGGGGAGGAAGTTAGGACCAGAGAAACGTGGTCACTGGGGTGAAGTACAAAGCAGGCAAAGACCACAGGCGGTCCCAGTCAAGTACAAGGCGGGTGGCCAGGTCTGTCAGTTAGGGTCTATTGGACCCAACCAGGAGTGAGCATAGGTCCTCTTCATATGTGTAGTCATCAGCATCTGGGGTCTGCCCACCCCCTACCCAGCAGGAGTCCTACAGCAGGTGGGGAATAGCTAAGGGAGCAGGAGGTTGCCTAGGAGAAGCCTGTGTCTTGGTCATGTGTTTTGTTTTGTGTGTTGTCACATGTGTTCTTTACCTGTCTCTGTTCTGCTTACCATCTTGGAAAACAAATGGCACACCCCAGACTCCCCTGACAGTTGGCTTCTGACTAGGTTTACCCAGCGAAAGGTCCTGGAGGAAAATGCGGGCCGGGAGAAGGAGAGAAGTCTGACTATTGCTTCCTACACCCCCTCCCCCATTGTAGGGGGGCATCTCTGGCCATGACTTCCTCCCCACCACGGTTCCAGCTCCTAGTGGGCAGCCCCAGCCCCTGGGCTACCACCCCTTCCTCCCTTTGTTTTTCCAGCCTCAAGGGTCGTGGCAATTGCCTGCTGCTGACAATTATTTTGCCACCCCACTCCCTATGTGCTCTTTCAGCACTTCCAACCATTCCCTCTACTGAACGTGGCTTCAGTTCTCCAAACTGGACCTTGCCCAGTCCAACTGGAAGGAGACAGTCAGGGTCCCCACCTCCAACCCCAGCTGTGGATGGGGGCAGGGTCTCCCTGGGCAGAGCAACAATATCTTACTCCCTTCAGGCTGCTATAATAAAAATACCAAAGACTGGGTGGCTTATAAAGAACAGAAATTGATTTCTCACAATTCTGGAGGCCAGACTCCCAGCATGGTTGGGTTTGGGTGTGAGCTCTCTTCCGGGTTGCAGATGGCCCACTTACTGCTGAGTCCGCACTGTAAGAGGCCAGGGAGCTCTGTGGGGCCTCTTTTATAAGAGCACTAATCCCATTCATAGGGCTGCACTTTCAAGACCTAAGCACCTTCCAAAGGCCCCGCCTCCAATAACCATCAACTTAGGCATTAAGATTTCAACATATGAACCTGGAGTGGGGGGTACAAACATTCAAAACATAGCAGGCAGGAAACTCTCGAGTATGAGGGTGGGCAGAAGACCCAGCCTGTGGCCAGGCCACCAGGGTGCCTGGTTGGGTGACAGTCAACAGATCTCAGCAGCCCCCCCAGCTGTTTCATCTTTGGGACGTGTGTCAGAGGTTGGAGACAAGGGGCAGGCCTGGAAAGTGTAGTTCTTCGGGATTGTTGCCCCCCACCCATCCTCGTGCAGGCATCTGTGTTTGCCTTTGTGACCGCACCCACATGCACAGAGGCCCATGTGGACACAGAGGCCTGCCCCCCACCTTGGCCCAGGAGAGGCTAGAGAAAGGCTGTGTGTTTGGCAGATAAGGTGTGACGAGCTGAGTGGCTCCACTCTCATCCCCCTCTCAGTTCCTGGGAGACGCTCTGATATTTTCCTAGAGAGCTGGCTACGGGCTCAAGGGCCCTTGCCCTCCACAATGTCAAGAAGAAAGGGTACTGGGAAACTCTTTTCCAGAATCATTTCAGACTTGACTAGGCTCTCTGAGCCTCTAAGCCAGACGGGTGGCCAATGCTCAAGTGAAGACAGGCTGCCTCAGAACACCTCATCACCTCCCGGAACTCAGCCTCCAAATGACCCCAAGCCTTGCTCCAGGCTCTGAGCAATGCAGAATGTCTCCTTCATAATCACCCCCACGGGACGCAAACATTCTGGTGCAGCCACACGAGGAGCGTGAGCCTTAGAGTCTCCTGAACCTCAGCCTGGATTGATAGGAGCTGTGAGGCCCTGGGAAAGTGCTCCAGTCCTCTGAGCCTCAGATTCCTCTTCTGTGAAATGGAGGTCATAACCACCCATGGAAAGTCTAATAAATGTGGGTGCTCCCATCTCTTTCCCTTTTTCCTTCCTGCTCTGGATATCCTTAACCACCACTGACCACTTTACCACCCTTGCTGTGGAGCCTTCATTTCCCAGAATCCTCCCAGCTGCAGCCTGGTCTCTGAGCCTCGAAGGAGACAGTGGTTTTGCCACCCTTTGCTTGTGGCCTGCCGTGGGCCAGCTCCCCTGAGAGCAAAGGCCTCAGAACCAGGACACTCGGGCCCCACCCTCTTCATAAACACCAGTTGGGCACCAACTGACCTCAGGAGGAAAGTGCTCCACTGGGACCCTCCTCTTGCAGCCCTGCCCTCCGCTGTGTGTTCCAGGGGAAGCGCCAGGCAAATCTGGCACCCTGGTACCCAGGCCGCCTCCGTCCTGGAAATAGTCACTTAGAGTCAAGCATTTGGCTGAAGGTGGAAGGAAGTTAAAAGTCCCTGAGTGCTTCTCTCTTGCCTTTTCATAGCACCACCCTGAGCTGTCCCAGACTGGGCAAGGGCTCTCTAATTTAATTTTTCAATGATTGTGATAGACATACATAAAAAGGGCTTTCCTGTTATTCTTTGTTTCTGAAAAATAAAGATAGGGATTAAATCATAACAAAATACTAATGGTTTTAATTCTAGGTAGTGGGAATGCATGTTTTATTGTCCTTTGTAACATCCTTTTCTTTCTCTAAGTAAAACCATTTTAAAATAAATAAGATTAATACAGATTTATTGGGAAAGATTTTTGAAAATACCAAAAAATATAAAGGGGAAAATAAGAACCACCAGAATCTCTCCTTTGGACCATTTACATATTGAATTATCTCCTTCTGGTCCTTTTCCTGGCATATATTTATGTCATTTTATTCTCTTTTTTTAAATTGAGATATAATCGACATACGACATTGTATTAGTTTTAGGTTTGTTTTATTCTTTTTACAAATAAGAAAGGAATCATATTGTTTAATAGCCTTTTTTCTCCTTAACAATATATCTTGAATAGTTTCCATGCCTTTAAATGTTAATATTTACCTTAGTAAACTTTTTTCCATGTAATGATGAATAAGGTATATTTTTTATGATTGGGATCCATATGGATCCCATTAAAATCATACCATTTATGCCTTCTATTATTTTTCTTATTTAAAAAGGTACTACAGTTTTGTTGTAGAAAAGTTAGAAAATGCAGACAAGCAAACAAAAGACCGTGTAAAATCCTTGTAAGCCATCCCACCCTGAAATAACCTCTGCTAACATTTTGGTTTTAAATCTTCCTGTCCACTTTTCTATGTACATATGTAGACATATATAAATACACATTTTAAAATAAAATTGGAATCGTAGGGTTCATACTTTTATTTTTAAGTTTGATCAAAGCTGTTTATTTTTCACCCATTTACTTTAGATGCGAGGCTTGTGGGAGGTACTAATTGTTTTTACATTTATTTTCCAATTGCAGTTGACATACAATATTATGTTAATTATAATTAATAATTATATTAATTAATACAGGTGTACAACATAGTGATTAGACATTTACAAACCCTATGAAGTGATCACCCTGCTAAGTCTAGAACCCATCTGACACCATACATCGTTGGTTCATACTATTTTTAACTTGCATTATTTTGTTTACTTAACTGTATTTTACACTGATTAGGAGTTTCAGCTATACATGACAGAAATGGCTTAAACCTGTTCATTTCTTTCTCTAGTACATGACGCCCAGAGGCAAGTAGCCCATACTAGTACGGCAGCTTCCTGACCACCAGGAATCCAGGCTCTATCTAACTGGGGTTCTCCATCCTTAGCTCATGCTGTCCACTCATGACCGAAGGCAGCTGAAGGGAGAAGCAAAGAACAGAGCCGCTTCTCTCAAGGGACATTTGCTGGAATTTGTGCATCACTTCTGCTTATACCCACTAGCCAAAACTAAGTCCCACAGTCCCCGGAAGACAGGATATTACCTAAGTAGGGGTTCTATTACTATGGCAAGAGGGGAGAACAGATATTGGGGGACAACTGGCTTCTCTGCCACATGTCACAAACATCTTTCCAGGTGTATAGTTTTGTATCCTGTTTTTTTCTCTCCTTTTTTGGTGAACATTTTACAACATCATTAAATCCTCTTCGAAATTCTTAGTTTTTAATATCTGCCTGATATTCCACAATACACATGTAGCCCGGCTTGTAGACCCATAGTACTTGATATTTGGGTGTTTTGCTCTGATAAATATGCCGCTTTTATGAGTAGAACTTATCAGAAGAAGAGAGCCCAAGCGTTCCTCTATACCCTGTGGGTGCCCACGTAAGACGTTTTGCTGGTGAGTCAGGGTACTATCTGCCTCGGAAGCTGGGTTACAGGACTGAGTTGGTTTTTACTAACAAATGGAGCTTTTTATCAACAGGTGTAGCCTGCTGTCCCCATTATAGGGGACGTCACAGGAGCAGGCTGAGCCCCGCAGTATTGCCCAGGGTCAGGGGTGGGGTGGGTGGAAAGTTGTGGGGAGGGGGAGGTAGGGAGTGAATAGGACAGACCATGGACTCTGGGGAGCCTGAGGAGAGCCTGGCCCTGGAGAGGCTTGGGGGACCCCATGAGGCCCAATTCATTCTTCATTCAGGTTCAGCAAATGCTTTCTGAGCCCCTACTCAGGGTCATGCCTGTGCTAGGCCCTGGGCATGTCTCAGAAAAGACATGTTCTTTACTCTCCAGGGGCTCAGTCAAATCTAAATTCCCAAAGGTTAGAGTTCAACCTGGAGAGCTGCCTAAAATGCAGAATTCTAGGGTCCACACCCAAAAGTCTGAGGCAACAGATGTTGGTGGGCCTAAAATCTGCATTTCCTTCAGTCTCCCCAGGTGGCCCTTGTGAGAGTGATCAGGAACTGTTTTTGCGGGGGTGGAGGGGAACTCAGTCAAGGCTCTTGGAGGAAATCTCCTAATCCGGGTTAACCTGGAGACTTGATCCAGTCAGCAGGTAGCTTGAACCTCAACTAAGCCTTAGACTATAGCCAAATAATGGGGAGCGTGTCAGACACACCTGTGCCTAAATCTCAGTTCCTGCCTTTGGTAAGCTGAGTGACCTCAAGCAAATTAATTAACCTCTCCAAGCCTCAGTTTTCTCATCTATAAAATGAGAATAATCATAGTGTTTCCCATATGAAAATAAACATTAGTGCTTAGCAGAGTGTCTGACAGTCAACAGTAGGTATTATTATTAAATTAATTAAAATTAACTTATTAATTAAAATGTCCTCTAGGTAAGTAATTACAGCAAGTGACTAGAGACAAGACATATAAAGCATCCCATACACATTTGACTCATGGTGGTAGGCATTCATTAAATGGTTATTATTATTAACATCCTCATATACATTTTAATTAGAGACCATAACATCTTTGCAGCTGTCCCCCACCACACAATTTTATCCTCCCAAGAGAAATCATAGATTCCAGGGCTCCAAAATGTGGACTTAACATCTACCTCTAGTGCCTGCCCCAGCATGAAAAAGATTTTCTCATCTCCTTCGGGAAAGATGTGCAAGTGCCAGGCAGGTAAGATGACCATGAATGGGAACCTCATGTCCCCACTTTCCATTCCTGCTTTTGAGGGAGCCCAGGCCTACCCCTGGGCCATTCACCCAGCCCTGAGGGTCAGGGAGCTGTGGAGGCCAGGAGCTGCTATGAGGTGAGAAGAGGCTGGGCTGCTGTTGATAATTACATTTTCAAGAGCTCCAGGATGGCCATGTTGCTATGGTGATGCTGATCGCTCTGAGCAAGCTGCAGCCTCTCTTGAGTTGTGAGTCAGGTTCACCTTTATTTATTAAAAAATAAAGCCAATGCCCTGACCAGTGAAAGAGAAAGTGAAGCTCCAGGTGGAGGCGATGGTGTCCACTGATGGGGGGGTGAAACAGTTCTCACAGTCCATCAGCCTCCTGACATCAGGTGGCCCAGCCTGCTCTGGGGCCTGGACAAGTCCACAGAGGTAAGCCAGGAGCCAACATCTCAAACTATGGCCCAGGAGAGGAAGCACAAACAGAATTCATACTGCTGGTTGAAAACCACTTAATAGGAAGCAGATCCCATTTTCTCAGCTCTGGCCCAAGGGTCAGACTCTTTCAGAAGACTGCTGCGCTCTGGTATGGGGTCTGTAGGGCCCAAGAAGATGGGCATCCCTTGGCCCAGTCTTAGGCAAGTGAAGGCCAGAGGGTGGCCCTGAGGTGAGCAGTGTTAGCTGACTCACCCACCAGTGTGCACATAATTGCATTGCACTCTGTGCGGGGCAGGGTCTGCAAAGACAGGAGAAACTGCAAAAATGTTCTCCCAGGGCCTCCTGAGAGGGAAGGGGGCTTTTCCCAGAATTCCTGCAGGGGAAAACATAAAGGCCATGATGACTGCAGCTGCAGCACAGACCCCGGAAGGAGCCCGACATCATGTCAGCACCCCATGGGGAGGCCCACAGTAACAGTAACAGTGACATACTGGAATCTTCTTCCTGAGCTGAGACACCATCCCAGAATCCCACACTATTACTGGAGGGGCCTTCAAACCTGATCATTTGTTCGAGTTCACTGTTGATCCCATTGACCCATGTTCTGCTGAATCCACCTCCTAACCAGCTCTGGACTCCAAGCCCTGTCTCCACCCACTGCCTTCATCAGTTAAAAGAATATGGAGGGCTGGCCGAGTGGCGCATTGGTTAAGAACTGGCTTGGAATGACAGAGGGCCCCGGTTCGGATCCCACATGAGGGCCGGTGACACTGCCCTCTACAGCTAAGATGCTGAACAACAGCTCAAACTGGAGCTGGGCTGCCGTGGGTCGCCTGCGACGGCGTAGGTAGGTTGCAGTCCCCTGATGCACTGAGTTGCCATAAGCTATCATGTGTATGTAGCCAGCAGCCAGCTTGAGCAGCCAGCAGCCGCAGTGAGCGGCCGTCCAGAGGCCGGCGACTGATCTGCCTCGCCCGGGAAGAGCGCAATGATGGTGCCAACTTGGGCCAGTGAAGCAACGTCCTCCACAACTAGACTGAAGAACAAAACAACAGCAACTTGTCTGTTCCCCTTCCCCCAATTCCCCAGTGCTGTTCCCCTCCCCCAATTCCCCAATAAAAAAATCTTAAAAAAAAAAAAAAAGAATGTGGAGTCCCGAAGTCGCGGTGGGTGGATTTAAGTCCTTCTTCTGCCACTTGTTAGCCTTGTGACTGAGCCTCCATTCCCCCATCTGTAATACAGGGGTGATAATCACAATAGTGCCTACTCACAAGGTAGCTATGGGGATGAAATGCAATAGTGTTTGCAAATGTTTACCATAGAGCATGGCTGGCATACAGTACCTGCTGGATAACTGTTAGCTGTTCTTAACTTTGTTCAGGCCCTTATCATATCCCACCTGGATAACAGCAGCAGCTTCATAACTCCACCTGTGGAGTCTAGTCTTGCTAGCCTCCAACCTGTTGTCCACACCACAGCAAAGCAGTTTATCAAAAAATGCAACCCTGATCATGCTATTTTCCTCTCTGAAATCTGCCAGTGGCTTCTGTTTGTGTTCAGGATGGCTCTTAGAATTCCTTAGAGGGGCCTCCAAGGTGTTGCACAATCTAGCTCTTGGCTACCGCCTCCAGCCCTATACCTCACTGTGCCCACTCCGCCTTGATAACTTTTAGCCATATTCAGCTGTCAGCAGTGTCCCCAAGGTGCCAGGCTCTGCCATACTTCCAAGATCTTTGCCATGCTGTTTCCTTTGCCTGGAATGCCTTTTTCTCTTTTTGTCCACCTAGCAAACACCTACTCATCCTCCAAGACCCACACTAGACTCCCCCTATACTGTGAAATCTTCCCATCCCCCCTCAAATGAAGAGCAGACCGCTCCCTCCTCTGAGGGCACCATTTTGGTGCCCTCCATAAAGACATTTATCACTTTACATTGCAATTATTGTGATCTATGCCTGTGACACCTTTCTGCTTCTTGAGAAGAGCATTGATTCTAATTAATGTCAGTGTCCCCAGAACATATTGCAGCACCATAACATTCACAAAAGATGACTGTGAATGCATGAATAAATGAACTCACTCAGACAAAAGCCCTGTTAATGGAAGAAGAAACTGAGGCCCAGATAGAAGCCGTGGCTTGGCTAAAGTAGAGCCCTGTAGCCCTATAACTCCAGGCCCCTTTGATTCCAGGGACTATGGACCATTCATTCACCCATCCTTCATTTACTAAGCACCAATCGTACCCCAGATACTGTGGTGCTCCCTGGGGTCCAAAGAACAAGGAGTAGTCCCAGCCCTCAGGAGCCCACGAGCAGGTGGGATAGAATGACAGGTATGCTGTCAATCCCCACACCTTTCACTATGAGCTGGAACAGAGGATGCAGAAGAAGCTATGGGAATTCTAGGAGCCTCAATACGGATGGGGCTGGAGGAAGCCACTACTTCTATGTCTTCCACTCCCTCTTCCCAAACTCTAGAAGCCAAGTTCCCACAGACCACCAGGCCAAGGCAGCTGCTCTCTAGGTGCTGTCCACACAGGTGAACAGATACATACAAATACACGCATACTCAAGACAGGTGACACGAGCAGGCCTTGCCCCAAGGAGCAGGACGATCACACGGACACATTTATGCCCCTAAGTAGTCATGTCAAGGGCTGTCATGGGAGTCAGAACAGATGAAATCAGACAGCAGGGCATATTCTGACAATTTGCACAAAGCCCTTCTGCACATCAGGTCTCATTAGATCCTCACCAGGTGAGGTCCTAGAGATAAGACAGCTACTGTATTTTTTTTGGTTGTTGTTTTTTAAAGATTTTTTTTTATTGGGGAATTGGGGGGATTGGAACAGTGCTGGGGAATTGGGGGAAGGGGAACAGACAAGTTGCTGTCCTTTTGTTCTTCAGTCTAGTTGTGGAGGACGTTGCTTCACTGGCCCAAGCTGGCACCATCATTGCACTCTTCCCATGCAAAGCAAATAGGTCGCCGGCATCTGGACGGCTGCTCACTGCGGCTGCTGGCCGCTCACGCTGGCTGCTGGCTACACATGGTAGCCCATGGCAACCCACTGCAGCAGGGGCTGCAGCCTACACAGTCGCCAGTGACTCACAGCAGGCCCAGCTCCAGGTTGAGCTGTTGTTCAGCATCTTAGCTGTGGAGGGCAGTGTCACTGGCCCTCATATGTGGGATCCAAACCGGGGTCCTCTGGCCTCCTAAGCCAGTTCTTAACCATTGCGCCACTCAGCCAGCCCAAGACAGCTACTGTTTTCTCCTGCATCTCCAGATGGACAAACTGAGACTCAGAGATGTAAATGACTTGCCCAATCCCACCGACGGATTAGCAGAAGTGCTGGAACTGATCTGTCACTCCCCAAGCATTTGCAGGTCTTTAGTCTGTGCCAGGCCCTCTGCTGGGCACAGGGGACATCGAGGTGAATTGGAAACGGGTCCCTGCCCTTTGTGGGAGACAACAGTATAATGGCTGTCCTCAAGTCAGAATCTGTGCTTGAATCTCGATTTCACCACCAACTAGCTGTGTGAGCCTGAGCTAGCCGTTAGCCTCTACAGCTTACATTTTGAGTCTCTGATTCAACATAAGCTAGACTAAGTCAGGCTCATGCTGAAACCCTCCAGTCACTCCCCTCACACTCAGAAAAAAAAATCTGAGATCCTCAGCAGTGCCCAACGTGACCCAGCTCCTGCTCCCTCACCCGCTCACTTTTTTTTTTATTAGTTTCAGGTGTACAGAACAACGCACTAGTTATCCTTTTCACCCCTCAAAAGAAACAACCCCCCTCCCCCATCTACTGCCCTCCCCGCTCACTTTTTATCACTGTCCCACTGGCCTCCTGACTGTGTCTGGGGAAACACGAGGACCTCTGCCCTGTGACCTTTGTCCCTTCTCTTCCCTCTCCAGGATACTGCCTCCAGATAGTCACAGGGGTAACTCCCTCTGTCCGCTCAGGAAAACACCACTGAGACCTGTCACTCTGGACAATACTTGTCTTCAAGGCACTAGCTTTATATTATATGACATGATTCTATGTGTATTTGACCATTTGTTTATGATGTGTCTCCCCAGCTAGTACAGAAGGATAGGAACATGCCTATGTTGTTCATGACTATACCCTCAGCGCCTAACACAGTGCCTGGCACACAGTAGAAACTCAGTGTATTTTTTGAATGAATCAATAACCCTCACTTTTCTCCCTTTTAAAATGATCCCTACAGCACATAGTTATAAGGATTAAATGATGTTATTAAATGGAAGATGCTTAGCTTGGCACCTGGCGTTTAGTTAAGACATAATAATGTTATTGCTGTTATGCTCACAGTCTCATGGGGGAGACAGGTATAAAAATAAATGACAAATGTGATAACAAAGTTCTTACTTCCCCTCCACTTTGGGGTCCAGACAGCAGCCCTTCCATTTGCTTAAAGATCAGGGCCCACAACTCTCGCCTTGTCTTCTGAGGTCACCCTTGGGGACTGACTGGCCCTGATGGCTGGGAGACCTCTGGGCCCGCCCGGGCTGGGGGCAGTGGGCAGAGTCCAAACCAGCCTCAGAAACCCTTGATTTCCCCTGAGAGCAGGCCCCACATCAAAGCCAATCTCAGAGGGGTGAGGCCTTGAGATAAATGGAAGATTAAAGAAGGCGAGGTCTGCACAGGCCACAGGGAGAGGCAGCCGGCAGTTGACCACAGAGGGAGGCCTCGACACAGCCCTGGTAGCAGCCATCTTGGGGAGCAAGAGATGAGAAGGGGCCCAGGCTTGGGCAAGTGGAGCCGGTGGCAGGGGCATACCTTAGCCTGGGCTGGGCTCCCCACTATTACATTTTGACTTGTCACTCTAGTCCATGCCTACTTAACCTTTTCCCAGCCTGGTAACAGCAGGAAGGCTCATCAGAGGAACCCCTGAGTCTCTCTTCAAGAGAATTTATTTGGTCATTGGGTTCGGTCATTGGGGTTTGCTCCCTTCAGAGAGGGAGCCTGTAATGAGGACCTCCTGGCCCCAGCCTTCCTCCCCAAGAAAGGTCTGTAATTAGTGCAGGAGGCGAGGCTGAGGAAGCTCAGACAATGTCATTTGAACCAGGATGACACAGGGCTCAATTGCTAGTCTGCACATTTTTTTCTGGTGCCATTTCATACACAAAACCCCGGCAAGCTTAACCCTTTCCTGGCTGGGCCCTGATGCTGGGGTTTCAGCTGAACACATTACCCATTCCCATGCCAAATGGGTGATATTCTCGCCTCCCCACGCACACAACCCCAATTCAGATGAGCCACGGTTTCCAACTTCCCTAACATCCAACAAACCATTTAACATCAATCATCCAACAAGACTTCACAGAGTGTCACCAGATGCTAAGCACCAAGGGGCGGGGACCCGGAGGAAAATCTCCCATCTTGCCGTCAAGGAAATTTCAATCCTCTGAGCAGTGGAAGGATGCACACTAGAAACAGGTGACAACCAATGCAGGACAGGGTCAAATCAGACAGTGAGAACCAGCTCAGGATGGGGAAGGCGCCGCGTGGAGGCAGAATAGACAAGATGGGCTCATGGACTGACGTGTGGTAAGCACTCCGTAAATATGCACTAAGGGAGCCTGCTTCCTGGATCAGAGCATTTCTGTGATTGGAATCTGAGGGCTGAACCCACAGGGAGAGCGGAGGCAAG
Source organism: Hipposideros armiger (assembly GCF_001890085.2). NCBI lineage: Eukaryota > Metazoa > Chordata > Mammalia > Chiroptera > Hipposideridae > Hipposideros > Hipposideros armiger. The sequence continues at coordinate 695,898 of NW_017731608.1, forward strand.
CAAAGCCTCAGCAGCTCTGAGCCAGCCCCAGGTGGAGACAGATGTCAGATTCTATTGGGACAGGCAGGGGCTATGGCTTCCTCCCCCATGCTCCTGAAGCACTCATTCCAAATCCCTGACCTACAGTTTATCTCCCATGGACTGCAACCTGTCTGATTACAGAGCCCCACCGGACTTCGAGCAACCTGAGGGCTTTGTCTATTCACCTTTGGTCTCAGGTGCCTGAGTACTGAATCTGGCACTCAGTAAATGCCCGTTGAATAAATGATTGGGCTTGGGTGAGAGGGTGGAGGTGTGGGGAAGAATCTACCTCTACGATCTTTCCCAGAGAGATGCCAATTGTGGCCCCGCTGCCCCTGCAAACCGAATCACAATCTCCCTGACATATAAAGAGCTTCTAGAAATCAATAGGACAAGACGGACAAGACCAACCACCAATTTTAATAAGGTTGAAGAATATGAACAAAGTCTACAGAAAAGGAAACATAAGTTGTTCTAGGACATCTGAAAAGACTCTCAAACTCACTAATAAGAGAAAAGCAAACCAGAAACCATTTGAAAGTTTGATAACATCCTCTGTTTGAGAGACTACAGAGAAGCTAACAATGTCATATAATGCTGGTGGGGGTGTAAATTGATGTGAAATATTTGACAATATCTGTCAACATTACAAATGCCCATTCTCTTTGACCCAACAGTCCCACTTCTGAGAATTTAGCCTACAGATACACAGTGCTTAAACAAGGCTACCATTAGAGCCTTATAATATTGTTTGCTATAGTAAAAATTGGAAACAATTCAAATGTCCATCAGTTGGAGACAGGTAAATAAATGATGGTACAGCGATACAATAGGCAGCTATGCAAAAATTAAAAAAAAAAAGAATGAGGAAGTTCTCTGTGTACTATCAGATGATCTCCAAAACAGATAAAGGAGGGGGAGGTATAAAATAATATATATAATATGCTCCTTTTCAGTTGAAAAAGAGAGAAAAATACACACACACACACACACACACACACACACACACCATAGAAGGATACCCAAGAAAGTAATAAAATTGATTATATGTTAGTTTAAGAATGGGAATTTAGTGGTTAGGATATAGGACATAGGGAGGATTACTTTTCGTTGTATTCCATTTTTACTTTTTTGAGTCATGAGATGCATTATGTATTCAACAAATTAAAAAGACAAAACAAAAAAAAAACCCCTACCTAGACATTGGAAGTTCTAGGCTTCTTCCCAAATTCTTGGGTAGACAGGATTCCACCTCAGCTGGCTATCTCTCCCTCGCTTTCCCTCCCCAGTCCCCGCCAAGCTTTCCTAGGCCCTTGGGTCTCAGGAAATAGTGGCTGTCATCCTAACTCCTACCTTATGAACATGGACTATGAAGTCAGACCAAGTCAACTGTGTGGTCTTGGGCAAGTGACTTCACCTCTCTGAGCCTCAGAAAAACAGGGTAATCACAGTATCTGCCTCCAAGGGTTGTGATGAGGCTTCCATGAGAAAACACACAAGAAATGCTGAGCATAGATCCTGGGACTTGATAAATGTTATTGTATAAATGTATCAGGCTCACACTTCCTATTCTTTGCCAATATTTTTATTGGATTGTGGGTCTTTGTCTTATTGATTTATAGGAGCTCTTTATAGATTCAGAAGATTGAGATCTGCATTGCAAACTGGCAGAGCTCTGAAGGGCAACGGGGCCATAGGAAATGGCAGTTTGTGAAAATCATTATTTCTACAATGATTTCTCCTCCAGGCCATGCATGCCGGTGTCTAAAGGAATCCCACATTGGAGAGCCCAGGCTCATCTGGACAGTCCCAAGGAATGGAGTCTTTATGCTTTGGCTCTGTGTCACTGTGCCTCTCTGGCAGAGTCCCCTGGGTTGTCAGAGAGTGTCATTCTCGGCTGCAGCTCTCAGAACACCCCTTCCATTCTGGACTGGACTCATCTTTTGTGCTTTCCCCAGGGGTCCAGGGTTTGCGGGGCACATGTGTGGTGCCAGCCTCCATAAGGAATGAATTCACTAACGGGTAGGTGTAAGGCCTACACTGGGAACCCCTAAGTCTTCATCCAGGGTCTCCCTAGGCAAGACAGATTCTGGGTGGGCATGTCTGAAGGCGTGTAGTGACAGAATGAAGCACAGAATATGTACCACTGGGACCCCTCATCCTGATCTTTGGGTCCTTGCTTGCCATAAAGCTGAGAAAAAACTATGGCTCCCCTGAGCCCACATCCATTCATTTTCTCCAGGGAATTGGTCCGCCCTTTAGCTCTGGAAGCTCCAGAAACGTTCCTCAGAGCATCTGGAATATATTGTATATTTGCTTTAACTGATGATTGCCAAGACCAGCTCTGCTGCTTTTCTATTTGTTCAGCTGAGCCCCGGGGGCTGGGGCTGGTCCTTGAGGATGGGGGATGCCCAGGGCCTCCAGAGTCCGCTCTTTGTGCATGACATGGGATGGAAGCCTCCACCTGGACCTGCTCTTCAAGGAGGGGAGTCTGCATGAGGGTGGGTGAGAGTTAAAGGCTGAGTCTGCAAAGGGCCCACGCTCCTCCTTACTCCCCAGGAAGCCCCTTGATTACTATGCAAACCAGTCCTAGAGTCTGGTGCAATGGAAAGATTAGGTCAAACAGACCCAAGCTCAAATTCCCAACTCTTGCTTAATAGATGTGCGACCTTGGACAAATAACAACCTCTCTGAGCCCTATAAAAGTAAAAATATTTTTATAGTTATACCTTGTCTCACTTCGGGGTGTATTGAAGGTATCTGAGAGACCCTACAGACAATGGAATTAGATGGCATTTAATAGAAGTAAAAAGGATATGGAGAAAAAGGGATAAAAACCTAAGATGAAGCCAGGGATGCCGTTAGTTTGTGAAATGAATCCCCATGTGATCCTGCTGCAAGAGGTGGGACCCAGCAGATTCATCTCTGAGCTTCCTGACAGCTCAAGTAAAGAAGGAAATGCAGCGAGCTACAAAATCCAGAATGCCCATGAGATTAAAAATAGAACCACCACACAGAGGCAGCCAGCTTTTCTAAAGTCAAAGAAAAATCTCTCCCCTGGACCTTCCAAAAGAGGCAAGTTGGGGAGGGGAGAATGTGTGTACAATGAGAATGATACTCTCTCCTAGGTTCTTTGTGTATTTGAAATAAAATAAAATGCCTGATAGTGACTCTCAGGGTGGCCAGTACATGGTAAGTGCTTAATATATGCCACTTCGTTCCTTCCTCCTACATGGTCCTCCATCTTCGCTTAGGTAAGGAGTATCTGTGAGATCTGCCCTGCGTGTGAACAGTCAGCTATTTACTCATTCAGCAAATACTTATTGAACACCTTTCTATGTGCCAGGCCTTGGGTGAGGAAAACATGGGAATCACCCTAAACCTAGTTAGTATCTTCCCCGCTGTCCCCAGATCCTCAGCTCAGAAGCTCCCTCTCTCCCTCTGCCACCCACCCTTTTGGGTCTCGGGGCTTCGCCTCCTCCCCAACATGCCTATAAACTCCAGGGAACCCCGCTCCTGTGGCCTCCCTCATTCCCCACATAGCTTCAGGCTGCTCCCTCAGACCACCACATTCATGGAGCTCAGCCACGTGCAAAAGCACAATTAATATTCCGCTCGGTCTCCCCCAGCCCTGCTGCCTATTGGAAGAAGATGGAAACCAGATTTGCAGCCGCACGCGCTGGCATGGACGTTCATGGAGGGGTGGGCCCGCTCCTAGAAGAGCTGACACGTTCTTCTCCAGAGGCTCGCACACATGCATAAAGGGCAGAAGCCCCTCATGAAGGTCTACACCTCCAGACACAGGATCATCCACCCAAGTGTGTGCATCCATGGTTGCCAGTTGATGCCCAGAGAGCACATTGGCGCCTCACACACAGGGCCCACGTTTGCTTTCTGGGCAGAGGGAGACAGTCGTAGAAGCTGAGCCGGTAGGATGGTGACTGTCATGTGCAAAGTGACTGTCCTGTGCAAAGCCCTCACTTTCCTGGAAAGAATCTGAGGCCCTGGCTTAACCTTGACTGTTATCAGTTCCCCCTTGACTGAACTATGCCCAGTTGCATTTTAGCAAAGCCTTTGAATGCCTGAAGCTGCCTCTCTACTTCCTGCTGAGGAGGAGCCACATCGGCCTCACCACCACTGGACGTTGGGGAAACCAAGGCACAGGAAGTGAGGCTGGGGAGGGACTTGGCAAGTCAGTAGATGATAGGCAAAGTCAAGCTTCTGAATTTCCATGCCACTGCCTTTCCTCGTAGTCCCATATTTCTAGCCCTGCCAGCCCTACGTGGGACAGGATTTGCAGGGGAGTGTCCCCAATAACAGGAGGACTCACCAAAGGCAAGACTGGCTTTGTTGATTTTTCTCCCTTGACTTTGCACATAGAGAGCAAGGGGGATAGAGGGCTGTATGTCTTCAGGGTTGGAGCCAGGGGCCTGGGTTATAGAGACATTAGAAACAGTGTTGGTGCACGTGGTTCAAGGTAGAAAGAAGGGTGAGTTCAGAGCAGGACTGAGAGCAAAGCAGGAAGAGGGTGGAGCTGTTCCCCAGGGCAGCAGGCAGACAGAGGGCCAAGGGGCGGGCCTGCCTCCAGTCTGAAGATGGGACAGTAGAGTAGAAATTCAGGGAAAGAAAAGCTAAAATAATTACCAGGAAAAGGAGCTGGAAGGGAGGCAAGTGTTTTCCTAGTCCTTAAGGAACTTCAGTCTTCAGAGAATTTGGAAGGGAAAAAAAATCTATTTTTAAGGCCCTTCTCTAAGGCAAGATGGCTGGTGATTCACTAGCTGCTGAGGAAGGCCCTGGAAAGCCCTCCCCTCTGCTACTGCCTCTGCCTAGTGAGCAAACCCAGTTCATCTGGGGTGAGTGGAAAGGGCCCTGGGTGAGGAGCCTGGAGGCCCAGATTCAGTGTTATCCTTGCCCCATCAAAGCTAGGCAATCAAAGGCAGGCCTCTTAGGGCCGTAGGCCTTGGTTTCCTGTGAAATAAAGGAATACTAAATCATATAAACTCTCTGAACCTTGCTTTTCTCACCTGCAGGTTGGACCTAATAATAACATCACGTTACATTGAATCTAAAATGGCATCAGTTGTGTGATGCACCATTATTTTTTGTACATTAAGAAGGAAAGAACACTGTCCATTCAACTGCAACATACCATTGATTATAAGACATAGTCTGATATCAGAGATTTTAAAATATGCATCTCAGGATCAGTGAATATGATATTATCTTACAAGCTTCTTCCAAGAATTAAACAAAATAATGTAAATAAAGTATTTAGTGCCTGGCACAAAGCACGTATTCAATAAATGTCAGGTATTTTTACAGTTCATGGTGGAGCTGGGAAGGAACCCCAGGCCAAGGGGATGGAGAAGAGTGACAGCCGGGGTCTGAAGCCCACCCCCACCCTCCTGAGAGGGTGCCACCCCAGGGACTCCGTATCTAGACTCAGCATGGGGCACAGGGAGAACAGCCATGCAACCCATTTTAAGGGAGCCACAAGAGAACAAAGGTTTCCATCTGTGCCCCGGAAGTCAGTCTAATCTCCAGGATGAATATGTTTTCATTTCTCAGAAGTTCCTGTTAGAGTGTGCCAAAGCCTTTTTCCCTTTACAAGCCAGGCAAACAAGGCAGGTTTACTTTGGGTGACCTTCTCACCGCCACCACGGGAGCCTGCCTGCCGAGTGTAAACACCCACCCTTGCTCCCTCCTGGAGTTTCCAGGTGGGAGCCTGGAAAATGGGAGTGCCAGTCCTCCTGAGGAGGCCGGTCCTTGACCCCATCCCCCACTCCCTGCCAGACCCTGTCCGGGTAAGGGCACATCTGGAAGGTCCTTGGAGAGGACTGGACCCTAGGGATCATTAACACCTCTCCCATTTTATAGATGTGAAAATTGACCCAGGGAAAAGCAGTGAATATCCAGGGGTGTCAAAGTGTGGCAGGAGCCTCTCTCTCCACCTGACCTTCAGTGCCTGGGACAGGCAGGGAGCTTATCTCTGTCCTTTCTCTCCTGTGCGTCACTGCCTGAGTTGGGATGTCTATGCATTTTGTTTCACAGCTGGAGCAGCTGCTGGAGAGCAACAACCAGATGTTCCTCAAGCCCAAAACAGGAGGGGCCACAGTCTGTGCTTTTCTTGACCTGGAGTGTTTGGGGGTGTTTACAGAACCAGTCTTGGCCTCCTTCCCCTGCCCTTCAGATGCAGAGAAGGGGCCTGAGAGGGGCTGGCTTGTGGACCATGCCCAGGACTGTCAGAGAGAAAGCAGACCCTCCCTGTTGAGTCAGAACGGTGACTTCAGGCCTAACCTCAGCTGTCTAATTTTCTCTCCTGAAAAAGCTTTAAGAGACTATATAGAAGGGATGTGCTGCTACAGAGGGCTTCAGGTGGGCCTTCGAATCTGAACTAGTGCACTTTTCAGTACTTAAATAGAACAGAGCCTTGAGCCTCTGTGTAACGGTAAGTACTGGGTTTATGCAGAGCACTGGGGGTTTACATTCATCATCTCGCTCCTGTGCCCCTCCCAGTCTTTCTCTCTTTCTCTTCTACTTGCTGTTCCCTCTGCCTGGAATGCTTTTCCCTCCATTTTACCCTCAAATGACTCCAGTTCACGCTTCAGCTCTCAGCTCACATGTCACATCTTCAGGGAGGCCTGCCTTGCCCCACACAGTCATCTCACACTATTCTATTTCCCTCATAGTCCTTATCACTCTCTGAAGTCGTCTTAATTTTTTTTTTTTTTTTACACAGGCTCGCCTCATTCACCCTAAACATAACTTCTTAATCACCACTGTGTCTCCAGTGTATGGTCTAGGCACTGTTCATAGGTGCTCACTAATATTTGTAGAATATGTGAACAAATCCTCTGCCATATCTTTGCTGGACTTGGCCATCTCAGAAAAACAATTATCATGCTCCTACTATGTTCCAGGCTCTGCACTGCCCATTCCCTTTCCCCTCCTCCCCAACCCTTCACCCTCAGGACTTTCCTTGGAAGATCTTGCTTCTCAGACTCCACAGGAGGTACTGGAACCAGAATGTCTCCCCAGGATTATTTTCAACAGTTTCCTGGGGTGTTCACCTGGGTAAGAATCAGGAAAGAGAGGACACTCTAATCCTATTTATCTAAAACTGTATAATCTTCTCCAATCACGTAAATGGTGGTAAATGGTGCCTGTGTCTCTAATTACAGAGCAAGCTGGGAGGAACACAGGCACAATTTCTAGCCGACCTCAGGCAGATGGGCACTTTTGTTCCTCCCGGGGGCCTGCAGGGACTCCAGCTCAGGAGCCAGGACTCCAGGCACCTGCTAGCACCAGCTCGCCCACCACAGACTGGCTTGTCCAGCCAGAAACCACTCCCCCTCCCTGAAAAGGATCAGTCTCATTCCCAGTGCCTGCACGTTCCCAGTTGACCAGATGTGACACATTTGGGAAAAGCACCCATGGTCTCAGTACCTTAATTCTATCTGCTACTGTTTTGAGAGTGAATTGATTTCTTTTCGGCCCAGCCTAACTTTTCAGGGTTGTATTGCTGGTGAACTGGTCCCCAGAACATGGGCTCAATTCCCAGCTTCTCAGGAGCAAACTCTCCAGGAGGCCTGGAGGCTAACAGTCATGTGACAGCCTGGAGGGTCAGAACTTCACTCTCCGGGACTATGTCAACTGGGTCAGGAGATGGCAGAAAAGCCACACGCCTGCCTGCCCGCCCACACCAGGTAAGCAAACAGCTGCTCCCTCAGCTTCAGTGTGTGCCCTTTTCCCACCGTGGCACTGAGAGAGCCATTTCAGTGACACCCCTGGCTTAGCTGCAACGACATCTCTGCTTCTTAAAGGCCTTTTGGTTCCTGAGCTAATTAAAAGCCCCAGACAGCAAGGACACACTTAATCCCATTAATGACTTCTGACCAGGAAACAGTGTGCCCAGCCCTCTGAGGGAGTGTCTTTCTGAACCACCTCCATTTGTTCAGGTGCCTGGTGATTGTTTATCAGCCCTTTCAAGAGATTAAGCTGTACTCTGGAACTGGCCGCTTAGGTAATGGACCCAGGGGGTCTGGGAGTGTCCCATGACCACGAAGCATGCTGCCAGCCAGCATCCTGGTTTATGCCAACTCCGTGGCCACTGTTCTCCAATCTCTTGCTCTTCAGAGCAATTAGGGGGACGTGATTGATGAGGAGAGGGGTCCTAGCCTCATCTTTGCTGCTCACCTGGCCCTTTCACACACAGGAAAGGCGGATACAGTTCTTGCTGTGAGGGATCTTAGAGTCCAGTTAGGGTCATGGACAATTGAGCAAAGATAATAGCACATTAAATTCACCCCAATGGATGTAAGCACACTATATCCTGTGAGTGTGTAGTGGTGGTAACTGCTTCAACCTCGGGGTCAAGGAAGGCTTCCTGGTGGAGGAGACGTGTGAAAATCTCCGCATTGAGAGGAGATTTGTCGAGGGGCCTATGAGATGGGATTCCCTGACTTTGGATTTGGTTCAGGTTCTAGCATAAGGCAGCAAAAGTGGGAATAACTCAGCTCCCTTGTGAAGTTAATAGGAGAGTGGCTGGCAAAGCCTTACCAAAATGCCGAGGTTCCAGAAATAGTTATTGCCTCCGGGACGATTTTGCTTCAAGCCCCAGTGTAGAGCGTTCAGAAAAGAAATTGGCAAAGACTAGCTCTTCTCTTTGAAAGAGTCCTCTTTAAAAGAGGAGGGACGATTCCTCAGGCCACTCCCTCTTCTCATTAATATGAGATTATCGTGAATATTGATGTGGGGGCGTGGCGCCTCGGCCAGCTGGGCTAACCAGCCCGGGGTTCCCGGTTTCACAGAGGAAAGTGACAGAAGCCGAGCAGAGGGGACACAGAGAGCGGAGCGCCTGGTAGCCACCCAGTCTCGGGGGAGCTCACAGCTCTCAGCCCCACTCCCGGGATCCCCATGGAAGCCAGCTGTGCCCCCGGAAGAGCAGGAGGAGGAGGAGTCGGCTAAATGCCCGCGGTGCGCCCGGGGCCCCTGAGCCCAGTCCGCTCCGCGCCGCTGCCCTAAGGCCCCCACGCCCCCGGCGCCCCCTACCCGGGGCTGTGCCGCCTCCGCCCGCCCCTCCCTCGGGGCTTTCCCCCCGGACCTGCCCCCGCCCGCGTGCCAGAGCTCAAGCAGGAGCTCTGGGCCGGGCGCGCCGCCGCCCTGGAGTAAGGGAAGCCCAGCCGAAGAGGGTCTCCGGAGCCGGCCGCGATGGACGCTGTGTTGGAGCCCTTCCCGGCCGACAGGCTGTTCCCCGGATCCAGCTTCCTGGACTTGGGGGATCTGAACGAGTCGGATTTCCTCAACAATGCGGTAAGATGAAGGGTCTGCGTCCCCCTTCCACCCCTCCGCACCCGCCTTCACAGCTTGCCTGGGCCCCCCTGAAGGACCGAGCTATATACATCACTGGGCAGAGGCGGAGGAAGGGGCTCAGTGCAGGGTCCCCCGAAGGGACATGTGCTTAGAGCTCTGAGATTTGATGACTAGATCCCTCGACACCTCCCTAGTCCCAGAGCCTGAACCGGAGCCTCAGTGCTTGGCTCCAGTGCGCGCCCCTCCTGGGGGGTCCGTCCGTAGATGCATTGGCCTCCGCCTTCTAGGGGAAGGGGACCTCAAGGCGTCGGGGGGCTCTCCGATCCTCCGATATGAGCCCAAGAGACACCAATCCTGTCCCCTCCCGGGGTTCCAAGACCAGATTGGGCGCAAAGTGGACCCGCAGCTGGTTCTCCGCTGGGAGGCGCACAGAGGAGTGTTCAGAGGGCCAGACACCCGACACCCCTTGTGGGGGCCAGAGCCAGACCCAGGTTCTGAGGCAGACCTGGAAACTTAGGGGTGCCGGGGAGTCTGCCCCAAAGTCAGGCCCAAGATCCCCCCAGCCCCCCAGGGAGGGACCTGACGCCCAGCTGGTCAGAGCGGCACTGGGCAACCGCTCATGACGAGAGAGGTCTGTCTCCCCATCACTGTGTCTCTAGGTCTGTTTCTCTGTCCCTCGTGTCTCCTTGACGTTCTCTGTCTCTCTTTCCGTGACTATCTCTGTCTCTGGGTTTGTCTTTCTTCTTTCTCTCTTCCCCTCCCTCCCTAAGGAAACGTGGCTTCTCTCTCTTCTTCCCTCCCTCCCTCCCTCTCTTAGCCTCAGCCTGAAGGCCCTACTGGGGGAGGGGCATGGGCTCAGTAGCTGGGGAAAAAATATTTGGGTTCAGAAAGGCCTTCCCAGTTGAAATGTGGGCAGCTTAGGGAATCTGGTAGGATCCCCCCATGCAGTGAACCACCAGTCTCGTGTGTACACATATGCACACACACGCACAAACACGCACACATCCAGAGATCATCTCAGGGGTCTCTACCTGCTGGCCTCTACCTACTGGGACTAAGATAAACTTGGCCAGACAAGAGTCAAGTGCTTAGACACTTAAATTGGGCACCTTGAACTTCTACCTAATTGTCCCAGCTGCTAAACTGATTGATGGTGGAGAAACCAGCCAAGGGGCAGGCAGGAACCTCAGTCCGGGAGGCATGGGTGTGAGGACTCCCAGTCAGTCCTTCATTAGGCTGGGTCACCCTGCTTTCTGAAAAAGACTCCTGGTCCCAGTCAGAGGGAGCACACTTTGACAGACAGGCCAAGTAGAGAAGGGGAGACTACTTGAACTGGTCGTGGGGAGAGCTGGGTTCTAGTCCTGCTTCTGCTTCTGCTTCTGCCTCCCTTTGTGAGCCTGGGCCACACCACCGGGCTCTCCTCCCTGGGCCTTGGTTTCTTTGTCTATAAAATGGACAAAGATTGGATCAAGTCTTTCTAAGAATGATCTGGCACAGATCCTAGGAATAAAATAGCAGGGATCTGGGGTTCCACACACCCTGGAGTTGATAATAGGTACTGATCAGAGGGAGGGGGGTTGTTGGAGCTTGTACCCTTGCAGCCAAGAGGGGTAGTAAAGCCCTGCTGTGAGGTTCCCTCAGCAGCTCTGAGTTGGCCTTTCTTCTGAATGAACTCTGCAGCCTACAGCCTCTTCCTGCTGCTCCATTCAGTCTCCCGTCCCCAGCTGCTCATCTGGGCGGTGGTCCAGGGCAGGAAAGGAGGCATGATCAGACAGTGGTATCCAGCACCCGGAGTGGGAGGGAAAGCCTTGCTGGGGAAGTTCTTAACCTGGGTCCTAGGCCTGATCAGGTGAGGCAGGAGAGAGGAAAGAATTTCTAAGAGGAGAGCAAATGAACTCCTGGGCTTGAAATCAGGAAATCTGGTTCTAGCTGCACTTCTGCTTCCAGCCAGCTGGGCAGTTCAGACAAGTGACTTTTCTTCCCCTGGGCCTCGGTTTCCTCATCTGAAAAATGGAGATATAGAACCTTTCCCATGGTGTTATTGTAGAGATGAAGTGAAAAAATTAATTAAAGATTAATGTAAGACAATGCCTGGCAGGTAAGTGTCCATAGTTAACTTGCTCCAGACACTAGATAGGGTGGCAGTAAGGACTACTCAGGTAGGAGTTGCTGTGTGACTTTGAGCAAGTCACTTTCCTTCTCTGGTGCCTCCATTTAGATGTCTAAGGTCCCTTCCAGTGAGGACCCCATGCCAACCTCACCTCCAACTCCCTCTTCATTCTGCACGAGGATAGTAAAATGTTTCCAGGGTTAAGGATAGGAAAGGATGGAGTCTGTGTGCTTCTAAGCCTGGAAGATGGAGAGCAGGATATTCACTATCCTCCTTAAAAATCCAGATAAAGGCCATAAAGTCGCGTGGAAAGTATGTGCTCTGTTGTTCTATGCAAAAAACAAACATCAGAAAGTACACTCACCCTGAACACTACTAAGAAACATGCATTCGCCTGGACAGAGACAGGAGAATGAACATGCAAAGTCAAATCAAGTGTGCTTGGAGATGGCCAGGGGTACTTTATTTTTTTCTTCTATGAAGAAACCGTCATGCTGTTGCAATCTTGTCTGTGTTATTCTCAGAGACACCCCTCAGAAGGGGCTGACCTTCCTGCCAGAGGTGGAGGCTTCTACTCCCTTCCCCTCCCCACTCTCACACAGTTCCTGATGTGGCCCCCCTCAAGCCCTTTTCCCTGTACCCTATAATCCTTCAGCCCCGGGGCAGGTGTAAGAGAGGGTCTGGTACTCAGAGAACTGGGATAAAGGACCAGAGGGAGAACAGGTCGTGTCTCCAGATAGAGACACTAGGTTGATGTGCTTTTTCCCTTATTCCTGTGGCTAAGGGGGAGAGATGATTCCCATTTCTCTAGAAGAAATGGCTTTGGATCCCAGCAAAGTCCCTGGCTGGGAGGGTGTAGGGAGGAGCGGGAGGAGGAAGAAGAGTTCTGTTGTCTCAGAGGGGAGCAGCAGGAAGCTTCGAGGATGTTTGCCCAGCACACTCATTTACCTCCCAGCAGCTGGGGAGGCCAGGTGTGGGAATGACCCGAACCCAGGGACCAGCCCAGGCGAAGGGAGGTGTGGGGGCTAAGCTTGATGGCTGCTCCCAAACCCCCCAGACTGGCTTCTCCTGAGCTAAATGGGGAAGCAGAGAGCAACCACCACCACCACCCCAGGCTTTGGGGGATTTAGGTAGATTAGAGAAGTATGTGCATTTGGGTGTTCCTATGTATGTGTGTGGGCCTTTAACAGGGAAGGGGTTGTGTGTGCATGAGTGTGTGAGCTCGCGTGTGTGCTTCTCTTTAAATTCTCACCAACAGGAAAGAGGACCCAAGGGCCAAGGCACTCTGGTCTCAGAGTAGAATCCACTAGAAAAGAGCTAATGGAGAAAAACTAATGGAGGAGCCCAAATCTCAGGGCTTCTATTCAGGAAGGGAGGTCTCCCCAGACACCTACTTCTCCTCCAACACACTGAGTTTGTTTTGGGCAGAGGTTTTTTTCTGTTTTGTTTTTGCTTCCCCTACTGAGATATGAGCTCCTTGAGCACAGGGGTTTATCTGTCTTGTTTACTGTATCCCCACTCCCACGCACAGTGCTTGGCACAGAGTAGGCCCCAGCCAACCATTGCTGAATGAATGAATTGGGGCCCAGGCCAGACCCCGCATTTTATGAGGAGGAAAAAGGGTACTTAAACTCATCTACTCCCAGCCACCAGAGTCCTGCAGCCCACATGGTTTCTGAAATTCCGGAAGGGCTCTCCATGCTTTCCAACGAGTTGTCTTTGCCTTGAGCCATCCCCGTCCTCTGTGTGGCACAGACCCGCACAGCTCCTGGTGCAGGATAGTCTAAAGCTGGCTGAGCCACAGTAGATTTGAACTTGCAACTTGAACTCAGACTTGAGCACTGGCTCCAGGGCTTCCATCTTTCCCAGTTTCTTCTTGTTCCAGTTGCTCTGGGCCTCCTGGATCCACAATCACCAACTTAAAACCAAGTCTTTTCTAATCCTACCTCAGGGCTTTTGCACATGCTGTTCCTGGAATGCTTTCCCTTCAGTTCTCTCCATCTCATCCTCCTCAGTTTAAATGTCACCTCTTTAGAAAAGTTTCCCCATCTACCTCAAGTGGGACCTCCTGTTATTTTCCACTCAGTCTTTTGATTTCTTCATAGCCCTTATACCAGTTTGCAGTGATTTTATTGGCTTGTTATCCATTTCCTCTGTGAAAAAGCAAGTTCCATGAGAAAAGAGACCATGTCAGTTTTGTTCATTGCCATTAACCTAGCACGGTACCACGGCACAAAATAGGTGCTTAATAAATAGCGAAAGTCCACCATAAGGCAATAAGCTGAGTCCAAAATTTTCAATCATGTAAAATGTAGAGTTGTGGTATTGTAGGATCAATGAAAAAACAATATATTTCAGTGGGTCTACGTTATCACAAAAAGCACAGAAGTAAAGATTGTGAAACCTTACTGCATGCAGCAGAGCAAACTGAGAAAGTTCCAAAGGAGCATGAGCAGACACTTCTTTATCAACCTCACAGATAAGAGTTTTGTCCACCTTTATCTGAGATGGGCCCCAGGTGTAGGACAAAAGCCAAGGTTTCGTCACATCGTAGTGGACTTTGCTCTATGTCAAGGATTTACTGTATTTGTAGAATAAATTATTTCAGACTGCGGCAATCCCTTTAAGGGAAGGGGGGGAATATTTTTTAAAAGACAGGCCTGAGGGTTCAAGAAGTATACTGATAATTCCAGAAAGGACCCTGAGAACCTGGTCTGGGCAGCCATGAGGGTGATGGGGATGCTGGATCCCAGGAAGGTGCTGCCTGCTCCCTGATCTGCTGTGAGGTCCGGCCGGCTTCCCTGGACCAGCTGGGGATTCGCTTGGCTGTTCCTCAATCCACACATCCTGTCCTTTAACAACTGGGCACCAAAGGAGCACCTATGCCGGTCACTATGCATAATGACCTTCAGCCGCTCACAGCTAAATCAGAGAGCACCATGATGGACTGGAGGGTGGCGGGAGCCTGAGGAGGAGCGTCTGGCTGACCTGGGGGTCATGGGAGGTTTCTCAGGAAAGGTGACCTCTGCACCCTCCCTCCCCGGTGTCCCCGTCCTTCTTGACAAAGGAATGACTGCAGCGCTTTTCAGCAGGGAAGACGGAGGCTGTTTCTTTTTATTGAGCATGTGTAGGCATCATTGCCCCTGTGCCAATGAAAACCTGAGTTAGAGAGGAGGGGACATCTTAACTCTGTTCCCTGCGGCTAGGGTCTCATGGAGCAAGAGAAGGAGGGGAGAGAACCATCTTCTCTCCAGCTCTTGTACTGGTTGGAACTTTGCTCTCTAGAGCAAGGAAAGTTTGGGATATCAGGTATCAGCGGGGCCCCACCTTCATCCTCACCCGCTTCCACCCTTAGGGCATTCCGCCATGGACGCCTAGAGCATTAGGAACAGAGCTCGCAGTTGCCTGGCCTGTGAGAGGCGAGGCCCCACGTCCCCTCCAGTGTCCTTTCCTCATCCTTACTCTGGGAAGCTGCTCCCTGGCCTGCCTGGGAACTCAGACCTTTGCTCTCTGTAGCTCCCAGGACACCCCAGGAGGGTCTGTTTATGTCTGGCCTGACCTGGCTACTGTGCCAAGAGAGGGCTTTATAGAAAATGTGTGTCTTCGCTCCCTGTACTGTGTGCCTCCTGCAAGTCTCGGTACTGAGGCCCTCTCAGAGCATCCCTCTCGGGGACCCGGCTCGCCCCTGAACCTCCCTCTAGAAACCAGCTCCAGATGCTGGAGAACAGGCTGTTCTTCTGGAAGTCTCAGCGCTCCAGGGGGCAGGATGGAGGAAGAAGATTTGGGTGGAGTTTAAGTCAAGACCATGAGCATTGCTCTGGCTGGAACACTATGTAACCAACCCCCTTGGGCAGACTAGGGGAAGCCAGAGTAAGTGGCAGGACACTTGACCAGGATTGGGAAGACGGTAGGGGTGGGGGTGTCTGGTTCAGGAGAAGCTGGGAGAGGCAAGATATGGCCCAGAACTGTGATCATCAGAGAAAATATGTCAAAAGCATTGATTTCTTTGGACTGTCAAAGATCCCGATCCCCATGACCTCCACACACCATGCCATCAATAAGACCGAACAGCTGAGCCAATAACAGACTTCCCTGCTACTGGGTTCGTGTGTGCGCCTCTCCCAGCTCTCCTGGGACAGAGCCCTCACTGCAGCTTCCTTGGCCCTTGGCTCTTGGCCCAGGAGCCACTCACCCATCACAGACAGGCTGACACATCTGGGCTGGGCTCTGTGGTCCGACATAACAGCTGGACAGCAGCAGCTGTCCGCCTCTTTCCCTTCCAAAAGAATAACAAAAATGAAAGCAGCAGTGGAGGAAAGCAGGCTCTTCAGGCCCTTGAGGAGAGCCGGGATACAGTTCTGAAACAGCAATTCAGTGGACTTGCTTTGGAGGCAGACAGGCCCAAGCCTTTGTCCACGTGTTTCCCTCTGCCTGGAAGGTCCTCACCTCTCCTCCCCTCGTTTCCCTAGCTCGCTGTGTGACCTTGGGCAAATCACTTCCCCTTCCCAGGCCTTAGCGTCCTCATGGCTGAACTAGACTGAGTGTTCTTTGAGGGCAGGGAATGTCAGCAGTTATTTCTGTGTATTGCCTAGTTATAGCTATAGTGACTGAGTACTCAGGAAATGTTTATTTATTGGAAGGAAGGAAGGAAGGAAGGAAAGAAGAGAGGGAGGGAGGGAGGGAGGGAGGGAGAAAGGAAGGAAGGAAGGAATGGCGGGAATGATGGATGGATGAATGGGTGGGTGGATGGACAGTGGAAGAGAGGACATTTCCACACTTCCAGCTTTAATGGTACTTTTTTTTAAGTGGAGGTTATTTATTTATTCAAATAGTGAATGCTAACCTAAATCCCACATCTACCCTTCACTTTACCATGATGGCCTTTTCTATTACGAAATAGATTGTTCACATTAAAGAATATACATAATGCATACATATAAATTATAAAGTACAATAAAATGGATACCTGGGTCCTTACTGCCCAGCTCTGCACATCCTGGTCTGTCAAAGCTGCATGAGTCTGGGGGAGAGGTGAGCTGTAGATCCTGAGTCCACCCCACTCTGGGCAGATTCTAAACAGGAATGTCCTGAGACCTGGTGCCTACTCCCAGACCCAGCCTGACCACACAGTGAGTCCACAGGTCAGATGGCAGATACCTGGAAAAGCACTAGGGAGCTGAGCCATACCTGAGGTGGGTGGCGTGGCTATTAGCTGCTCAGACCTGAGAGCAAATCCTGGCTCTCACAGTTTGTCATCTGTGTGAGCTTGGACAGGTAGGTGATTTCACCTCTCTCAGCTTATTTTCCTTATCCATAAAGGAGGGCTGACCATAGAACTAGGTTTCTTATGAGGATTCAATTAGATAACTCTTGTAGAAAGCCTAGCACAGTGCCTGACACATAGTAAACCTTCTATAAACCATAGTTGTTGCCGCTGCTTTTATTCTGATTGTTACTGTCATTACCTGAAAGGAAGGTCCCCAGCACTAGATAGCTCTTGGAGGAATGTCCCACCTTCTTCATTCCTGTGTCAAGCCCTGATCATAGGGACTTGATTTTCTTGTCTGTCTGACCTCTCTGGAACTGGAAAGGTCTTTTGGGCAAAGCCAAAAGACAACAGTTCCCTTTTCAGGGCTCTGTCTTTCTGGGCATCAGGAGACGGATGGCCAGGGATGAGCAAACCCAGGGCCCCCATGCATGGAGTAGGGAGGCTCATATTTTGTTCCTAGTACTGTACAAGGTGTTGGGATGGGGCAGCAAGAAATCAATCATTTCTTCAACAACCAGTGTTGTGTGTGCTTAAGAGCACTGCAATCAGAGCTTGGGTTCAAATCCAATTGAACCCAGTTGCTAACTAAATAAACCTGGGTAAGCTACTTAATTTCTCTGGGCCTCAGTTTCCTCAACCATTAAATGGGGATACTAATAATACCTAAAACTTAAATGAGATAGATACTGCATGGAAAGAGCTAGAATAGTGCCTATGACTTAAATATTAGCTATTATTATTATTACTATTATTACCATTACTATTAGGCATACTGCATGCTAGGCCCTGTGTGAGGCCCTGCAGAGGGTTCAAGGGTGAACTCCATCCTAGATCCTACCCTCAAGGAGGTTAAAGTTTAAAAAAGAGTTGGGTCCCCTTGTGCACAATTAAAGTTCAAGGTATGGTATTAGCCAGTGACCTAACAGTCTATAAGTACTATGGTGGTACGCGAGGGACAGGACTCTTCAGCTGGGTGATCACGGAAGCCGCATTTGAACTGGGCCTTAAAGGGTGCTAGGAGTCGGAATGAGGACATAAAAGGCAAAGGCATTCCAGGTGGAAGGAATGGTACAAGCAAAGGTACTGCAATGATGGAGCTTATAGCAGGTTCAAGGAGCTGGGGGTGGTCATCCAACGAGGCTGGAGGGAAGGCAAAGATGAGCGGCTCCAGCTACAGTGCTAAGTCAAGGTCCATTACTACAGACCTTGAATGCGGTACTTAGGAGCTGGGAGTTTTATCAGCAGGCAGGAGGGAGGCAGTGCTAGTTCTGAGCCGGACACAGTGGCGGTCCTAGCAACTCTGAAAAATCTCAGTGCTAGGAGGTCTATAGTCCATTAGTGTGTTGTAAGCTGTCAGTCTGTGCAGATGATGAGGGACCCTCCCCCAAAGGAGACAGAATTGTGGGCCCTCCCTGAGCCCAGAGCAGCCCAAGCAGCAGCTGACCCCAGGTCCCTTCTGTCCTCTGCCTTCCAGCCTCTGCCCTGATGTGACTCTCACACTGGGCCAGGAGTACCAGTTCCCTTCTGGCTCTTTCATCCCCAGCACTTGGGCCAGACTGACCTGGGGAGGTCCAACGCAACCCCACCCTTGCAGAGGACAAGCTGTCCCTCTTAATGCTGAGAGCCCTGGCCTGAACCATGTCCTTCCTCCTGGACCAACCCTGGGACACTAATGGGGTTCCCCTACCCCTCCTACAGCTCAAGACCCTCCACTATCAGGCAAAGCATGTCCCTGTTGACCCCAGGAGCCTAGAAGGATCTGAGCCCTCCTTCTGAGCCCAGCCCAGCCTGGCACCTCACCTCCTTGGCCCTCCCACCCATCAGCTGGGACAAGATGCCCAGAGCCCCTTTCATCACCCTCCCAGAGAGGAAGTCCAGCCCTGCCCTCTGCTGCCCCAAAGCCTTCACCCTTTTCTCTCCCAGGACTGCAAATCAATCCCACATTTAGGATCTGGCATTTACTGTTTGCTCAGAACTTGCCCCTCCCAGTCATCTCGGGCTCCCATTTTCCCCCACCCCACATGTTCAGTTAATGGGGTCTGCAGACGGGGAAGGACCCCTGCCTTCAGTGACCCCTTCAGAGGGCTGAGAGGACACTGGACTGTGGCAAGGTACCAGAGGGACAGTGGACACGAGGGAGAGATGAAAGAAGAAGGGTAGAAAGAGGAAGGGGGTGGGGCGAAGGCAGAGCTTGAGCAAGCATATGAGGGGACGATGGGTTGGGGGTGGTGAGGGAAGGAGCGAGGTAGTTCCCAGCTCAGCACATTCCTGAGACATCTGGACGTGCTGGAAGGGCCCCAGCTGGCCTGCATGGCCGTGGCTCCAGATTCTCTGCTCTGTGATGTCAGGACCCAGCATCCCCTCCCCCCCTTCTCTGAGTCCCACTGGCGAGGGGTCCACCTTGGGACTGAGTGCTGGGGTCTCCTCTCAGGACCCCTTACCCTCAGTGAGCAAGAAAAAGGCTCCTGGGCTGTGGAGGAAATGCCTACCCCAGAGGAAGGCCTGGGTTAGTAGTAGGAGGGCAGACCCGGAAGAGCCAGGGATTTGCCCATGCAACTGACTCAAGGAGATTCCTCCTTTAGGCAGATGCCAGTCCCCTCCCTTCTCCTTGGAAGGGAGATGGAGACAGAGGAAAGACTCTGGAAATGGCTGCTTACCTTGAGCTGTGTGATCCTGGGCAAGTCCACTGCCTTCCCTGGCTCTCAGTTTCCCTCTCTGTAGAAATAATAACAGCTACATTTAATGAGAGCCGTGTCCTGCATTGTATAAAGCTCCTTACAAATGTTATTTCATCCTCATAGCAACCTGGTGAGGTAGCTATAAGTATCCCTATTTCATTGCTGAAACTGAGGTGCAGACAGGTTAGGTAACGTGCCGCAAGGCTACACAGTGGGTAGCAGAGCAAGGATTAGGATCGGGTCTGTCAGCCTCCCTCGCTCATCGCCATTGAACTACATTGCCTCGACAAATAAGAGGAGATGGAACTAATGATGCCAGAATGCCTTTGCACTCTAAAATTGTAATGATTTCTTTTGGCTAGCGTGGGGCTCTTCAAGAAGAAAGGGCAGGGGCAGGCATTAGTCACACACAGGGTGGGGGAAGGAGGGCAGACGCATCTGGCTGTGAAGCATCACACGGGTCAGGAGTCTTTGGAAGTCCCCTCCCCTGGGGCCCCAGAGAGATCCATACCCCAGGGGCTGGAGTCACAGCCTGATCCCCAGCCGAGCCCAGGGGTCCCACACCTTCCCTAAAGGAAGGGAGTAAATAAGGAGAGGGAATACAGCTTCTTCCAAAAATAAAACCTGAGGACAACTCAGACAGGCCGGGACGCTGAGGAAGCCAAAGACCGAATGCTGAGTGCACTGAGCAGAGGAAGAGGCCAAGGGAATTCCAGCCAGAGCTGGGTGGCAGGCTCCAGCTGAGGAGGGCCTTCCAGCTGGCCAAGGGCTGGGAGAGCAGCTCAGCCTGTTGGCCACTGGGCTGTGTTTATACTCTTGGGCCTGGCCTAAGCCTGGGACAGCTCCTCCAGCACTGAGGAGAGGGCGGTGGTCCCCAGGTACCCAGTCTGGCTGGGGCTTAAGGCCTTGAGGAAGAACCACCTGGAGAATGGGTACAACAAACCCCAATAAGGAGGAGCCGAGGGAAAGAGTCCAGGCGCATGGAAACTGCCTGGAGCAGGAGCAAGCTGGCATTCGAGTGGAATTCAGGGCAGCCATTCCTGGAGGCTCAGCTGCAGAAAAAAGACCTCAGTCCATCAGCTCACTGGCACATTCCTTCATTCACTCAGTCAGTCAGTCACTCAGCAAACATCTGAGCATCTACAATGTGCTGGGACCAATGCTAGGCTTTAGAGATACCGATGAGAGTTGGACATATCAAGACATAGAGGCAACAGGGCTGGATCATTTCAAGCTACATTAAGGACCTGGGAAACCCTCCAAAGGGCAGTAGGGAGTCATCAATGGATATTGAGCAGGGGGGGTCCCATAGTCATATTTGTGCTGAAGATCCCTCTTGATGCAAGGTGGAGAATGCTCTGGACACAGATCAGAGTTCAAGCCTGGGACCTACCTTCATAAATGGGGTAGTCACACCACTAGTCAGAGAGCCTTTTGCAAGCAGAAATGGGGCCTTATTCATGTCTGTATCCACAGAGCTGGGCACATAGTAGGTACTCAGTAAATACTGAACAAATGTGTGAGTGATGAATAAATGGATGTGATTGGATGTCTTTATTCTCCAGAGGCCCCCAGCAGCAGCCCTGGCATTTAGTCTGCAGTGTCCTGAGCTGTCCTACAGGAATCCTCTGGCCACTGCCTATGGACCAACATCTCCAGCAGCCAAATCGTGGGTTGCTGTGCCCTTAGTGGTGCCAGTCACAGCTAATCCCAGCCCCGGGCGGTGGCATGCACTGCCATTGCTTCCTCCTGCCCAGACAGTAACTGGCACCCACTCCGGGGTTGGGCCACAGCACATGGGCTGGCCAGGAACCTGCAGGCCAGCTCTCCACTTTCCTGAGGGGCCCATATCCTGGCCAGGGAAGGGTTACCGGTGTCAGGAGGGGAAACTGGAGGGCTGGGGGCTGAAAAGAATACACGCCCTCCCCAGGACCCTGCTCTGCCCAGAAGCAGCCTCTGGTGGGTGCCAGCCTGCCCTTTCCCCTCTCCCTTCCTTTCTCCAGGGCAAACGCACAGAAAAGCTCAGTGCCCATGTTGCCCCCTCCTCCAGTCCCAGCTCTCACTATCTTAGCCCCAGGCAAGCCTGGGACTCCCAAAATTCCCTTGCTGGGGGTCACACGACTCAGTCCTCTCAGGCACATGGCTTGGCATAGTCAGCATTTAGTTCTGTGGTCGTGTGAGATTTTGAGTGTGTTTATGTGAGCATGTGCATGACCACATTTGTGACTGTCTGGGGTGACTGCGTTTGGGCGCATATGTCTGTGTCTGATCACATCTGAGGAGCGTGTCCTCACTGGATCTGTGTTAGTGCCTGCCAGGGTCCGCCTGTGTGAATCCATGAGTCTACGTGCAATAGCACCTGTGCCAGGCTGTCTATGGAAATGTCTGAATTTGTCCATGGGTGTGGATCTTACGTAGGGTGGTGTTTCCCTGTGTAAGTAGGAACCTCACAACCCATGTCTGTATAGCATGTGTACAAGTGAGAGTGTGTGTGTGTGTGTGTGTGTGTGTGTGTGTGTGCATGAGCACACACACATGCACGAAGAAGCATTTCTGCTTATTTGGACTTGGGCTCTGTGGTAAATAGTTCTTTAGGGGGAAAATATGAAACCTCAGCAGCCGCCTTCCCTAGGCCTGTGGGGAATGGGGGATGAGTGAGGTTGGAGGTTGGAACAATGTGCTCCCCTTAACCCCCATGTCCTGCCAGGAAGGCTCAGGGAGGGGCTGGCTCCTGGGACAAGGAGAACTGGCTCTATCCTTTCCCAGTCCCCAGAGAGGCCAGGGCAGAGGAAAAGAGCCCACTTTCTGAGGATTCTTTTACCTCACCTTGTCCCTGCCACCCCTGCCTCAATAGGAGCCCAGACTATAACTGATGGGAAACTGAGACCTGGAGAGGAAACCCCACCTGCCCCTGGGGTCTCCTGAGTCTGAGTCCAAGGCCTTTGCCCCTTCACAGGACAGCCTTCAAGCCTAGCTCTGGGAAGGCAACCCCCAATGCCTGGATGGTGATGCTTAAGGACAAGAAGGGCCTGACAACTGGGTACCCGGAGGCCCACGGCCCCTCCCCTATCCCCCCCCCACACACACACACTCTGGGCACAGCAGTGACTCAGACTGGTGGCCCTTCAGCTTGAAATAGGGGCAATTTTCTAGTGACCACGAGGCAAGTAACCGTCCAGGAATGTATGGGTCAGTGTGTCTATGGGGGGTGGGGAGTGGGGGCCCAGCCCGTGGGGAAAGGGAAGCAGGGTAGTGTAAGAGGACTCTCCTCCCATCTCTCCCGGAGCTCACTCTCTTGGAAGGAATGTCGCGGCTCAGGATTCCCCCCCCCCCCTTATCCCACAGCTCAGCCTGGACCCGCTCTGGTCTCCTCCCTCCTTTTCCCCAAGCAGAAACTGAATCAGCCTGGGTCGGGGGAGGGGCAGAAACCAAGGATGGGGGTGCAGGCGTCGAGGGGCTAGGGGCAGGAGGGAAGGTGGCGATCTGAGGCCACCTCAGGTACGGGGGAGACCCTTCTCCCACACACCCCCTCGGCAGACAGCTGCACCCCCAGAGTTTTCCCCTCTCTCTGCATTGACCCCAATAGAGGAATTAGGGGAGGGAAATGACAGGAGCTTCAGGTGGTCCTACTGCTGGCCCAGGGGCATCCCCCCTACCCCCACGAGGGACCGAGACCCTGCTGCTCCATCAGTGCGCCCGCGGTAAAGTTATGCAAGAGGGGCGGAAGCAGCTCAGCTGCAAAAGCTGCAAAGGGACTTAAGAGTTGGAGCCCGGCCTCCCCTTGGAGCCTGGGACGTTCAGTAAGACGCTCCCTCTCCACTTCCCCTGCTCGCGGTTGGGGGTCAAGACGGTGCTACCGATATGGGCTTAGGACATCGTGGGGTTTCCGGGCCCACCTGGAAGCGCAAAGGGGCCATTTCTGCCTCTGCCCCAGGCGCAGAAGGAGACACAGGCCGAACCCAGTACACTCTGCCCTTCCCGTGCCCGGGCGGTCTGTGGAGCCCGGGAACCTCCTCCTCGCGAGCCCTGCCCGCCTCCAGCCCCCGGCCCCCGCCACCACCGCTGCTTCTGCAGCGGGCTTCTCGCTGCCTCCTCCCATTGGCCAGGATCTCGCCAATGAGAAGGCCGGATTCCGGCACCGGGCGGTCCAAGCGCGCATCGTTAACCTCCTGTGGGCCGCGCCCAGCCGGCAGGACCCTGGTACTATTTTAAATTTAAAGGGTCGGTGATAGAGACCAGCTTAGGGAGGGGCTGCAGCCGAGGGGGAGGAGGATCCGCGCAGGAGAGCCCTGGACCTCTCTTCCAAGATAATGGAGCTGGCGCTGGCTGCGCATGGCAGCCGAGAAGGAGCTTATGTTGGCATGCCTGTAGGAAAAAGTCTTTAACGAGGAGGGAAACAAATCATAATACAGTATTTCCTTTTCTGGCTTCACACCCACCCACCCTCCTCCCCCCAACCCTTGCCTGGAAAGGCACCTCCATAGACTGCTCATTCCCAGTGGAACCCTATCCCCTTCAGAACAATGACTCAAGACCCCCCTGCCGTTTATAGATTCCTGCCTCCCACCCCCAATAATTTCCATCGGATAGTCTGAAACTTGAACTTTTGTGTGTGAACTGGAGGGAGAGCTGAGTGTGGTTACCGGGGAACAGGGGGCCCTGCTGGGGCTGAGGAGGCCTGAGATCTCCAGAGTTGGCTTTCCAGGGTTGTGGGGCGGGTGGATAAACAGGAAGAAGCCAGAGGACAACAAGGAGAAGGTGCCCCACAACCTGTCAGCCCCAGAGCTACGAAGAACCCCTCCCTCAACATCACCAGCTCTCTGTGACCCTGGGTAGGTGGTGGCTTTCGCTCTCTGGGTCTCAGTTTCCTCATTAGCAAATGGGAGAGGAGGGTGTGAACCATGAGCTTTCTCAGGTTCCTTCTGTCTCCAATTTGATGCTATAAACCAACCATAACTAGCTGCTCTGAGAAGCCAGGCACCAGAGAGAAGTAGGGATACAAAGTCCTCTAAAGGGAGTCCCTTCTGGCATGCTCCCATGAACAGAAGGTGGGCCTGGGGGTGATGGCACACGACCATTGTTGCCATCAGAGGTGGGCCCAGCACACAAGGAGCCCCTGAGCAACGACTGGGTTTTCCGAGTGTCCTCCACCCCCACTCTGCCTGCCCCTTGGCCGCCCTCCCCTTCCACTTGGCTCCCACCTTCTGGAACCTCCATCCTGCGGGGCCTTGGCTGCTGTTTCCAGCAGGTGGGGTGGGGGCTGCTCACAAAAGGAAACCAACTGAGCTCCCTCAGCAGGTTCCTATGGTCACCCCAAAAGGGATCTCTGAAAAGGACCCAGCTCATCTGCCTGGAGCCAAGGCCTTCAGGGACCCCAGCCCAGACTGGAGGAAGTGTCTTTCCTCTCCCAGGCCCCAGGAACTGGCTTGGCAAACCCTTATCGTTTGAAAAGCAGCTGCTGGAGAAATACCTTAGCAGCTGACTCACTGCTCTGTCCTCTCTTCACAACCCCCTCCCACTGGGCCCCACACCAGGCCTTTGAGAGACCCTAAGTAGGGGCAATGCGCCCCCAGCTGGGCTGACCCAGGCTCTGCAGAGGATGTGGCTAGCACAGTCCTGCCGTACCTCGCTAAGGGGGTG
>NW_017731608.1:723167-724244 GCF_001890085.2 Hipposideros armiger
ATGGGGGGTGGAGAACAGCGTTGGGGAATCGGGGAAGGGGAACAGACAAGTTGCTGTCCTTTTTGTTCTTCAGTCTAGTTGTGGAAGACCTCGTTTCACTGGCCCATGTTGGTATTATCTTTGCATTCTTCCCAGGTGAGGCAGTCGCTCGCTGGCCATTGGACGGCTGCTCATGGCTGCTCACAACAGCTCACGTCAGCTGCCGGCCAGCCCACTGCAGCCTACATCAATGACTCATGACAACCCAGCTCCAGGTCAAGCTGTTGTTCACCATCTTAGCTGTAGAGGGCACAGCATCACCGGCCGACATGTGTGATCTGAACCGGGGCCCTGCTGCTCAATGCTGACATCCCAAGCCAACTCTTAACCAACGTGCCACTCAGCCAGCCACAGAGCTTGTACTCTTGAGCAAGCTCTTAACCAACTGAGCCACTCGCCTGGCCCAAAATCTGTATAATTTTTGAATCCCCAAAAACTTAGCTACTAACAGCCTACTGGTGACCGGAAGCCTTACTGACAATATAAACAGTCGATTAACACATATTTTGTATGTTATATGTATTGTATTCTGTATTCTTACAATAAAGTAGAGAAAAGAAATGTTATTTTAAAAATCATAAGGAACAAAAAATACATTTACAGTACTGTACTATACATATTTATCATATTTATTGATACCGTAGGTTTACATCATCTGTTTACAAGATGAAAAAAAATCCACAGATAGTGGACTGTGCAGCTTGAACCCATGTTGTTCAAGGGCGACCTGTATTAACTTAATTCTCATAATAAACCTAGCAGAGGAACTATTAGCATCATCCCAACTACACAAAGGAAGAAATGCAACATAGAGAGGTTAATCAACTTTCCCAGAAAGACCAATATATTTCAGACATTTTTGCTTCTAAGAAATATATTTTAGGGCCGGCCGAGTGGTGCGTTGGTTAGGAGTTGGCTTGGGACGCCAGCTCTGAGCAGCAGGGCCCTGGTTCGGATCCCACATGAGGGCCAGTGATGCTGCACCCTCTATAGCTGAGATGGTGAACAGTTTGACCTGGAGCTGGGCTGCCGTGAGCC
>NW_017731608.1:724371-744394 GCF_001890085.2 Hipposideros armiger
GACGTCCTCCACAACTAGACTGAAGAACTAAAGGACAGCAACTTGTCTGTTCCCCTTCCCTATTTCCCCAGCACTGTTTCCCTCCCCCAATTCCCCAATAAAATATTTTTTTAAAAAATTACACCAGGTATTTCACTTTTCTGGGTGCCTTGCACCCTGATATTTTCTACTCTGTTTTGTTCTGTTTTATTTTTTCTTAAATTCTGGTCATGGCCTACTAAACTGATTTCACAACCCATTAATGAGTCACCACCCACAGTTTGAATGGCACTGAGTCATAGCTAGAAGTATGGAAGCCAGGATTTGAACCCAAGTAATATGGTGCCAGAGCCTAACCTCTTGGGATCAAGAATGGCTTGGAAAAGGGAGATGCTGGAGGCATGAGGACAGGTGCAGACTGTGCTGATGAGGGAAGTTGAGGTCTCAGTAATCCCACCACCTTGCACCCCAGCAAAAGGTAATACAAAAGTCACTAATACTGCCTTTGGGGTGCAAACTTGCTGGCATAGACACACAGTTTTAGTCCTCCCATGAAGGAAGTAAGGTGGACTGAGAGACAGATTCGGGCAATCTAAGTAACGTGACCAAGGTCACAGAGCCAGAGCTAGAGCCTGTGTCCTGTTGCCTGGTCCCGGGATCCTTTCACACCATCCACAGCTCATCCTTGAGGATAATGATGGTGAAACTGGAGGTGGAGGTGGCGGTGGTGGCGGTCATGTGATGATAGTTGGTACTGGTGACATGTATAGTAGGGAGGTTGGTGGTGCTGGTGGTGGTATTAATGATGGCGGGAAGAGGAATGGGGAGGTTGCAGGGACAGCGGTGGTGGTGGCAGGGCTGGGGGTACCACCACAGGAGTACCCTCTTCTCAAGCTAAGCTGACTCCCCTCCTCTTTCCGTAGCACTTCCCTGAGCACCTGGACCACTTTGCGGAGAACATGGAGGACTTCTCCAATGACCTGTTTAGCAGTTTCTTCGATGACCCTGTGCTGGACGAAAAGAGTCCTCTACTGGACATGGAACTGGACTCCCCCACACCAGGCATCCAGGCCGAGCACAGCTACTCCCTGAGCGGTGACTCGGCGCCTCAGAGCCCCCTTGTGCCCATCAAGATGGAGGACACCACCCAAGGTAAGAAAGGGTGGCAGGGCCCAGGGACAGCACAGGCCCAGAGACCCAGGAGGGGAGGAACATTTTGAGTGACCAGAGTGGGGCACTGCAGGCAGAGGCCCTCAGAGGAGCCACCCACAAACACCTCTCAGGGCGGCTGCCTCCTGCCTTTTTGTTCTCCCTCAAATCAAACCCATATGGGCAGTCTTCAGAAGAGTTTGCTGCTGACTCTGGTCAGCGGTGTACAAAGGGTGGTTCCCAGACCAGCAGCAGCACCTGGGAACTTGTTAGAAATGCAAATTCTCAGGCCGCTAAGACCCCACCCAGACTGGCTAGATCAGAAACCCTGTGGGTAGGGCCCAGCCTTCTAGTTGATTCTGAAGCACACTTGAGTCTGAGAGCCACTGACCTAGAGGAAACAGTTGAGGGGGTGGGGCAGGGGAGGGGAATAAACAATAAATGTGGACAAGCTACCAAGACTCTAGAACCTTCCCACCTTCTCACACTGCGATGTCCTCTGAGATGCTTCCTTGGAAAGACTCCTGCACCCACTTTTATTCCTGAAAGTAGAGTTCTCTGAAGTTCCCCTCTCTCCACACCTCCCCTGCTTTTAAGCAAAGGGCCCTTTAAGTCTTTTCTCTCAGGTAATCAACATTCAAGAACTCCAGGCAGTGTCCCACCTAGAAATGGTCCCTTCAGGCATTTCCTCAAACACAGGTGGTTCTGGCCCCATCATATTTGGCTGGGTGACCATGGACACACCTCTTAGCCTCCATAAGCCTCAGTTACTTCATCTACAAATGGGAATAGCAATAAATATTTCGATAGCACTCTTGTTTACAAAGTGCTTTCATGCTAATTATCTCATTTGTGTCTCACAATTCTTAGGTGAGGTAGGAATCACTCTTATCATAATCCCCATTTAACTGATAAGAAAAATGAGACTCTAGGAAAGCAGAGTTGTCTAGGTCACGCACACAGTAAAATGCCAGGTAGGGATCTGGGAACAAGCAAGCCCCTGGTTCTAAACCGCACACCCTTGCCGCCACCACATTTGCCAGCCTTGAGGGGCAGCACGGGGTACTGGGTTTCGAACCAAACAGACGTTGGTGTGTGTCCTGGAACCTCCACCAGCTGCTTGGCGATCCTGGGCAAGTTACTTAACCTCCCTGGGCTTCTGTTTCCTTAACTATGAAATGAAGAGACTAAGTGCCTTGAGAATTCTGGACAGGATTAAAAAGTATGTACATAAAGTACCCCAGCTCAGTGCCCAGCACGTACTATATATCAATAATTAGTGGCTCTTTTCATCGTGCCTATAAAAGTCCTATTAATACTGTAGTGGTTCGTACTCCTCTTTCCCTTTAGAGGGCAATGGTCTTGAGTGATTTTCTTAATATTCTTATCTATTAAATGGGGGAAATGACGTGCATGCCCCATAGGATTGTTGAGAGGAATGAATGAGTTCACCTGTGTCCCGGGCTTAGAGCGATTCTCAGCGCAGGAAGTGTGAGCTGCTTCTGAGGGTCTTTGTACCCCCCCCCTCCCTACTCCCACCCTCAAGGGCAGGGACACCTTCTGGGCTTTTAAATGGCTCTAGGGCTGTGGTTGCTGAGGTCTCAGCTTCCCTGCGTGCCCTGGCCTCAGCCAATCCTCTGAAGTCACCTCAGTGAGGCCTCAGGCCCCAGACTGGGGAAAGGCACTGTGTGGGGTGGACACCCTCCCATGGCAGGTTCTCCATCCACCCCCACAGGGCCAGCCCAGCAACTCTTTGGACACCCCAAGTCTATTTTTAGAGTAATTTGTGGGCTGTTTGCAGGGGGCAGCTTCCCGGAGGCCAGCAGGCTGGCCCTGTAATTTGGGAAGATTGTGGGTGTTCCTCGAGCGGAGGGGCAGCCTGTGGCCCAGAGCTGGGGCACTCAGGCTCCCAGCAGGGTGGGGCCTGGCCTCTGAGGTGGGATCAGGCAGCCACTGACCCCAATCCCCACCCACAGTGGGCCCCGAAGGCTAGAGTCGCCTCTAGCCCTTCCCCTGCAAACTGGCTCCCCAGACCCCTGCCTCACCACTGCTTTTCTGGCTACCGGGTACTGAGGCCACCATGAGGGCTGACTTGGGGTGGAGGACTGTGGGCCCATCAGCAAGAGGGGCGATGTCTGCCAGCCCTGTGGCCCAGGTGAGGCCAGGAGGCTCACTAGGTGGGCAGGAGGTGGACACTGCCTGGGAAACCTGAGCACCACCCCTCACCCCCCAAATGCCCCCAGTCACCAGGTCCTGTGCATCCTTCTAAATTTGTCTCCAGTGTGTCCCATCCTCTCCATCCCCACTGCCACTGCCTTTGTTCAGGCCTCATCTTGTTTTGCTGGATGATTTCAACAGACTTCTGCAGTCTCTCTGCCTCCATTTTGTCTGCCCCCAGTCCCGTCCCCATGCAGAAGCAGAGTGGTCTTTTTTAACATGACAGATCTGAGCATACTTAAAACTCTCCAGTGCCACCTTATTACCTTTAGGACAACGTCACAGCTCTGAGCCCAGCCTCCAAGGCCGTGCCACCTCTGCTGGCCTCTCTGGCCCCATCTTCCCTTTCTTTTCTATTCCAACTGCACTAAACTGCTTACGACTCTCACTAGATCCCCAGCACCTAGCACAGTGCTCAGCAAATGTTTGCTAAATTACAGTAATTGTATTAACAATAGCTACCATTTATTGAACATTTACTTCTCCTCAGGCACTTTTACAGATGAGGAGTTTAAGGCTTCAGATAGGTTAAGCAACCTGCCTAAGGTCATATAGCCGGTCTGGAGGGGTCCAGGTCTGTTGTCTAAGCCCACTATGAAAAAGATGCCCCCACTCCTTCTGGCCCCAGCCCCCTCCCCCTCCCCCCTCCCCTTTCCTCCCTGCCTCCCCTGTATACCCAGCATCCCTCCTCAATGCAGTCCAGAGCAGCTCCCAGGGGATAGGAGGGGGCTGAGCCCTGTGCTCTGGAAGTCCCCTGAGCCTGGGTCCCTGCTCCTTCCCCCCAGACGTGGAACATGGAGCATGGGTGCTGGGACACAAACTGTGCTCCGTCATGGTGAAGCAGGAGCAGAGCCCGGAGCTGCCCGTGGACCCTCTGGCTGCCTCCTCGGCCATGGCTGCTGCTGCCATGGCCACCACCCCGCTGCTGGGACTCAGCCCCCTGTCCAGGCTGCCCATCCCTCACCAGGTGAGCCTGGGGACTGCTGGGAGGGGGGCTGAGGGAGGGAGGACGGGTGGTTGGTGGTGGGTCTTTGTGGGAAGAAATATCCAAAGCCCTGTGCACCCCGGGGCTCTGTGAACAGGGAGCAATGTGACCCTCAGGGCTGAGGTCGGAACTCCCAGACCCGGCCTTTGACTCCCCCTCGGGCTGCGCTTGCACCATCCTAGGATGTGCACAAACCACAGAACCCTCCGAGTAAGCTGGGGGCCTCACTGTGGGCAGAAAAAGGCTTATAGGGACCCAGGCAGGGCTGGGTGTCAGGGGCCAGGACCAGAGTCCCAGAGATGGAGACAGCCCTCTCCCTACCCACAGTGGGCCCCAAGGGCCAGAGTCCCCTCGAGCCCTTCCCCTGCAAACTGGTTCCCCAGACCCCCAGCTCACCACGGCTTCTCTGGCTACCAGATGCTGGGGCCACCGTGAGCAGGGATGACTTGGGGTGGAGGACTGTGGGCGCCCATCAGCAATAGGGATGATGTCTTAATTTTCCTCAAAGTGACAGCATTTAAAAAAAGAAATAAACCAAAATAGGAATATAAAATGTGTGCTATAATTCAGTTGTCTACATTCATGAGATTAATATTTTTAACCCAAACTCTCATGCTACCACCCCCGCCCCCTGCACTCTATGAATGTATAGATAGCAGCATTAAGCCATAGATCCAAAGTTGAAGCCTGAAGACTCATCTGGGAACGTGAGGCCTAGAGCCCTGGCCCCTGGGAGAGGCCCTGCCAGGCTGTCATTGTGCTCTGGACGTGTTGCATTCCCTCTTTCTTCCTCAGCCTCCTTCTCTGTAAAATGGCACCATGAGCTACCTCTAAGGAGTTTCTGGCCCTGAGTCTACAAGGGTCATCTTAAATCCCCAGTCTGAGTTGGGCCGGCCACACAGCTCTCCTGATCAGAATGTAGCCATGGGTCAGCCAGAATGTAGATGGGTCAGCCTCTCCCAGCCCCACCACTGTCCCCAGGGATCAATGGTTAGCTGCAAAAGTGGAGGACCTTTTGTGACCAGCTGCAAGACTGGCTCAGCGACTCCTCAGGCCTTCCCCTCCAAAGCAGGAAGGGAAGGCGGGACAGCAGCAGCAGGCGGGGTCTTAGGAGTTGGGCACTTGCCTCAGAGCAGGAAACCGAGACTCAAAGAGTTAAGCAACTTGCCTCAAATCACATAGTCAGAAACAGTGGAGATGCACTCCAGACTCAGTCGCCAGACCTTGAAGCCCACACCTTCACCCCAGCAAGGTCTCGACACCCTAGTGGTGGCACAGGAACCAGGAGTTGGCATGAGCTGTGTGACCTGTCTCATAACGCAGGTGCCATCACCCTGCTGCATCATGGTCTCTTCATCTGTCACTGGAGGGCTGAGCTGGGATACAGACCAGGGAAACTCCCAGGTCCCTGATGACTTGAACCTTTAGTGATACTTACTCATCTGCCTAAATTTGGGATTCTGTGTCCTACCCACAATAGCATGACCTCTCTCTGCTGGCTTTGGACCCTGAGGGTAGAGAGTCCAGCACTCACCACAGTGCCGTCCTCAAAAAGAACACCACTTACATGTGTGTTGATAGTCCTTTCTGGAACAGCAAGTTGGAATAGAAAGAAATAGGAATGCATGTTTGTTTGAAGTATAAATTGAATTATGTCAGTCCCTTGCTTAAAACTCACTGAGACTCCTCCCTGCTTCAACCTTCTTTGTCTGGATTCTACTCCCCGACCCCAGGCTTCTGGTCTTGTTTGCTACCACTCCACCCCTGACATACACCCCTGCATTCTGGACACCCTGAATACTTGCAGTTTCCAGAACCAGCCATGTTCTGTCTGGCCTCTGTGCCTTTGCAGGTGCTTTTCCCTCGGCTTGGACTGCCTTTCCTCTCACTCACCGTCTGCCCATCCTTTGTCTGGAATACTCCTATGTATACTTCAGGACTCATTTCAAACTTCAGCTGATCAGGGAGCTTTCTCAGCACCCCACCAGTTAGAGCCTCCTTCACCTCTGCTGTTGTTACCATTCATTGAACACCTACAGTGTGCCAGACATTGCTTCTCGCTCTCATGGCAACCCACATACCAAGGCCTACGTAGCCTTCACAGCCAGCACAGGGTTGGGCTCCACCGAGGAGATGGCACCGGCCTTGGAGGCCACAGGAAGCCCTCCTTCTCTGATCTGAAGGCTTGAACTGTACTACTTGGCCACCATGCTCTTCTCTTAGGTCTGACATGGCTTCTCCAAGCACAAGAGCTTGTCACTACTCCCTCTGGGCTATGCTCAGTCACCTTCCCAACTGTGCAGGACAGACCACCAGGCTCAGGGAGGGAAGCAGGGTGGATGACATGGTGGGGACAGCCCGGCGGCAGCTGATGGAGCTGGACCTGTCTCTTCCTCAGGCCCCAGGAGAGATGACTCAGCTGCCAGTGATCAAAGCCGAGCCCCAGGAGGTGAACCAGTTCCTTAAAGTGACACCAGGTAAGTGTGTCCAGGGAGGGACTCTTTTCCTCTGCAGTACTGGACAGAGAGCGTCCCTGCTCCAGTGATCCAGCCCACCCATCTCTCTGGACAACCCCTTCTCTCCCCAGAATGTCCTCTCCTCCCCACCTTGCCCACTTTCCATCCCTCCAGTGCCCTTCTTACCTAATCTCTGACTGTCATCACTGTTATCAACACCCTCTCACTCTCTTTGCTAATTCCCTCCCGTAATTCACTAAGTGAAGCCCACTCTTGCCATTTATTCATCAGTCCATCCGTCCATCCATCCTTCCATCCATCCGTAAATCTGGGCAGTCTATACGGCCCTGGGAGCTCTCCCTGCAGCTAGGCTCTTGGTTCTCTGGCTTTCTGGCCAGGCCTCCTCCTGGCCATTTGCAGAACTTCAGTCTTCCTGGTGCTGTGGCCACAAAGGGGCAGCACTGAGTGGACAAAACAGTGCTCCTGGCTGGTCTGCTGAAAGGCCAGTGCCTGCTGTCTTGTTACCCTGAAGTTGGAAATGGAAACTCCGGGGTAGTTATGGCTAGACATTTTGAGGTGGAAGGAAGGAAGGGGCAGAGGCTGCTGCTTGCCAGCCTGATTCCCACGGGTCTGGCTGTGGGCAGACTCCAGCCACTTCCTGGGATTGCCAAGCTGGAGGCTCAAAGACTGGATCCTGTGAAGTCAGGGAAGGGGCAAGGACTCCAAGGATCCAGCCTCTGTGATATCTATGCCAAGGACCAGGCTTAACAGAGCCATGGGGTGGCACCTAGGAATCAACTTCTGGGATATGAGCTCCCATCTTTCTGACATCCAGAGGGCCCTCTGATGTTACAGCTGGTCAAGGCCCCAGCAGTCTTGACCACAACATCAGGCTGCGTTAGGCCCATGCTCTGCTGAATTCTGAGGTCCCAGCACAGCTGGGGTGCAGCTCTGCTAACCTGGCTTCCTCTGCTCTCCCCAGAGGACCTGGTGCAAATGCCTCCGACGCCCCCCAGCAGCCATGGCAGTGACAGCGATGGCTCCCAGAGTCCCCGATCTCTGCCCCCTTCGAGCCCTGTCCGGCCTATGGCCCGCTCCTCTACGGCCATCTCCACCTCCCCGCTCCTCACCGCCCCTCACGTAAGTATCTGGGGGTGGTCTGGGGTCAAGAATTGAGTAGATCCACCCTGACACACCACCAATGGGGAAGAGTCTGAATCCCCACCCCCGCATCAGAATTCAGAGAGGTGCCTGCCTGGCAATTAATTGAGAGTGAGGATCTTTTAATGCTGCCTTGTGGTGAATAGGAAACAAGTCGAGAGGTCCAAAAGGCCTGCCAAACCCACACCATTGCAGAGCCAGGACTAGAACGTGACATTCCTGATTTCCAGGAGGACGGTCCAGGCTGTCTCCAAGAAGCACTGTTTGGGGAACAGGGCTCAGGAGGCCCAGAGTCCCCCAGGAAACATGGAGCTAGGGCCCTGCGCCCTGGGATGGGTGTGGAGCCTTCCAAGCCAAGACGGCTGGGGTATGAGGGGGATACTGTTTAGGGGGTCCTGGAGAAGTGGGCTTTGAGGGGATGGATTCCAAGATGGGATCTGGGGAGCCCCCCCAACCATGTACTGAGTGCCTAACATGCCTGCCTTCCAGCACTGTCCTAAGCACTTGATACATGTTACAGAGTTTAATTCGGATCTGTCCCTTTTTCAGGTGAGGAAGCTGAGGCTCAGGGAGTTGAGGGCTTTGCCCCGGTCACACACAGAGTAAATGGCGTAGGTCGAAGTTGAACCAAGGGCTGTCTGGTTTGTAACCAGACATGGTTACATGTCCTGTTTCCCACAGAAATTACAGGGGACATCAGGGCCACTGCTCCTGACAGAGGAGGAGAAACGCACCCTGATTGCAGAGGGCTACCCCATCCCCACAAAACTCCCCCTCACCAAAGCCGAGGAGAAGGCCTTGAAGAGGGTCCGGAGAAAAATCAAGAACAAGGTAAAGCAGGACCTAGGCCCTGCCCTGGGACTTCCTTGGTGCATGGGGGCCTCTGCTCCTTTGGCAACGTGACCCTTTAAATTGGGGGGGGGGTGGAGCAGGAAGTGGATATGAGGCCATAGTAACCCCTCTTTTGGGGTCTTCGCCCTCTAGATCTCAGCCCAGGAGAGCCGCCGTAAGAAGAAGGAATACGTGGAGTGTCTAGAAAAGAAGTAAGGGGCCTAGGTGGGGTGGGGGGCCTGGGCCCTACTCCCCAGCCTGCCCTGCTCTCCCTAGTCCTCTCTCACAGGGCGCCAGAGGAAGGGAAACTGGCAGTGGGGTGATGGTGGGCAGGGCTGAGGGGGCAGCAGTGAGTCTGGGGGCTGCCCCTGAGCCTGTGCCAACTTGGCCCCTGCAGGGTGGAGACATTTACATCAGAGAACAACGAACTGTGGAAGAAGGTAGAGACCCTGGAGAATGCCAACAGGTGGGTGGTGCCACCTGCCTCCCGTCCTGCCCCCTGCCTTCTGTACCCAATGCCAGGCTCTGGCATAGCTCTGGGAGACAGGAGAGAGAAGAGGCAACTGAATTCAGGATGACAGGAACCCCAGAAACAGGGACCCCGGCTTCCCATCCTTCTTTACCTGTACATAGCTCTAGACACCTGCAGGGCTGGTGAGATGCTTAAATGAGATGGTATAGAGCAGTAGTTTTCAAAGTGTGGTCCTTAGACCAGCAGCTTCCCCTGGGAACGTGTTAGAAATGCTTCCTTTCAGGCCTCCTGCCAGGGCTTACTGAACCAGGAACTCCAGGGAGAGGGCTCAGCAACCTGTGTGTGAATTAGCCCTCCAGGTCACTCTGATGCACTCTAAAGTTAGAACCACTGGTGTAGATGTTGCCACTTAAAGCCAGTTTCTCGGACAAACAGCATGAGCATCACCTGGCAGCTTGTTAGAAATGCAGGATTTCAAGGACTCTTCCCAGACTTCCTGAATTAGAGTCTGCATTTCAACAAGATCCCCGGGTGGCTCGCAGGTACCGTTAAGTTTGAGAAACATTCGTGTAGAGCTGGCACAGCGCCTGGCATGGAGTAGCTACGTAGAGTCACAGCTCTGGATCCGTAGCCCGCTCTGCCATGTTAGTGATTCTGGGGAAACTGGTAAACCTCTCTGGGCCCCAGTTTCTTCGTCTAAATAGAGATGATAGAAGCACCGTGTCACAGGATTCATGTGACGATTCGATGAGACAGTGCCACTAAGGGGCCCAGCACTGTGGCTGGCATTTAAGAATGCTCAATTCATGTTAGTTTTTCTTTTTTCTTTGTTATTGTTGTTATTCTGACTTCTTGATAGTGCCCAGCTATAGGTCTTTAACGATTATTTGCTGGGATTAATTAAAGTAACAGACAACAGATGGTTTATAGCAGGTGCTCAACAGAAGGCTCTTTCCTTCTTTCCTTCCTTCTCCCCCAGCTTCTCCAGTGGGATCCAGCTACTCCCCCGATTGACCTGGAGAATGCCCCCATTCAGGGAAGGGGAGTGGGAACCCTCACCCCTCACCCTTCACCCCTCATCCCTCTACCTCTGGCCCAGATTCCTATTTCGCCACCTGCTGTACATTGTGGGAACTGCACCCCCACCGCCAGGCTGGGTGGAGGAGATGATTCAACTGTCCACAAGCGTGGGCTGAGCACTCTCTGTGTGTATGGGGAGGATTCCACACTGTGTGGAACCCAGTCCCTACCCTCAGGGGACCCACAGTGAACTGAGGAGACTGATGTGGAAATCCATAAATAAATGAAGTGTTACAGGTGCTGTGATAAATGCAAAAACAGCAATAAAATTAACAAAAATGATAGCTACCACTTACTGGACACGCACTATGTACCAGACTGCTGCCAGACGCGTCCTTCTTCTCAGCTCAGGGTGTCGTGCGGTGCAAAAGAGGGAAGGTCAATTTAGCTGTGACTGATGTAGGGTGAGAAAAAGAAGGTGACCTCAGTCCAGGTGGGACAGGCCCTCCTCCAATCCCCACTTTGGCCAGGAGCGTCACAGGCACCCCTGAGCTTCCCATAGGGTGAAGCCAGCTTATTCACTGTGAGGCAGGCCCCAGGTGCCTGAGCCACACCACAGAGGAACCAAGCAGGAGGTGACCTTTTCTGTCTTGACTGAAATGGGCACCTGGTGTGGAAGCCAAATCTGGAGCCAGCCCAGGTGCCCCACCGGAGAGCTCCAGGAGGCAGAGATGCCTGCTGGGTCAGAGCCTGCTGGGTGACCGCTGTGCCCTCCTCAGGACCCTGCTCCAGCAGCTGCAGAAACTCCAGACTCTGGTCACCAACAAGATCTCCAGACCTTACAAGATGGCCTCCACCCAGACTGGGACCTGTCTCATGGTAGGTGCTGCTACCTTGCCACTGGGCCACGGGAGGACGAGTCTTCCCCAGGGTGGCTTTCTAGGGGGGTGGATGGAGCTTTGAAGGATTGGCAATATTGTGGGCAACATCACCCAGGCACATCATCCTAGTGCCTGGTTGGCTGGCTCCAACAGACCCCAGCCTCTTTCACCAAGCCCATGGAACCTTCTAGAACATGACCTTCCCTGACCAGTTCTAATACAGTGTGGCTGTGTAGTGACTTATGCGAACCTAGCTGGGGGATGGCAAGGCAAGTCCCTTGAGGAGGTGTCTTCCACACCCTGTGGAGTGAAGGACTTGGGGAGACACAGGGAAGTATACACTTGGTTCTTTCTAGAATGAATGGTGGAGAGAAAGCTGAGCAAATCTATAAAAACCCAGAAGAGTGCCCGCTTGTCCCTCTTCCAGCCTCTCCTAGAAACGTAGAGCCTGTACCCTCCCCATACCCTCTGAGATTTTCTTGTTGTCAGGTAGCAGAGCCATGATGTTGTCAGGGGTTAGCTTGGGCTTTGTGACTCTTAGCTTCTCCTGCAGAGATTCTGGTGTGATGCTGTGTCCCCTGCCCTTGTCCCAGCCCCAGTCCACACCTCTACCCACACCTTTCTTCCTTTCCTGATTCCTCCACCCTCTAAGTGATACCTGCATTGGCCACTTTCCTCTTTTTTGCTGCACTGCCTGTGTTGGCCCCTACAATGGGCTGAGAAGGCCTGAGCAGCCTTCTCCGCCTTCTCCAGAGAGGGGGTAGTTGGCTCTGCGAGCTACTTTCTTGAAAACATTCAGAGCCTCTTGCGCCTATTGGTTTTGGAGGAGGGGGATTGAGGGTGGCCAGGGTTGTGAGCCCTCCCTGCCCTGGATCTGATCCCCCACTCTCTCTCCACTACCAGGTGGCAGCCTTGTGCTTCGTTCTGGTGCTGGGCTCCCTTGTGCCCTGTCTCCCTGAGTTCTCCTCCAGCTCGCAGACTGTGAAGGAAGACCCCATGGCCACTGACAGCGTCTACACAGCCAGTCAGAGTGAGTGCCCTGAGCCGGGCTGCCCTCCCCCAGCTCCAACTTCTGGACAGAAGCCAGACAGGAGCCAAGTTTTGGGTTGGCATCATCTCATTCTACCTCCTCATTTGGCAGATGGGGAAACTGGAGCCCAAAAAGGGTCTATGATTTGTTCAATGTCCGCTTTGGAGTTGGGACTACAGTGCAGACCCCCCTGATTCCCAGCCCACCTGGGAGTAGTTTAGGGGATAATAGGAACGTTCCTGCCCTAACCCCTATGTACTAGGGTGCCGGTGGTTATGGGGCCTCTGCTAAGCACCATCAGTATTTCACAACTGAGATAGCAAATGAGCTTCAGCTCAAGGGCCGTTTCCAATAAGATGGTGGCGGCCGCCTGAAACACTGTGTTAAGGAGGATTCTGAGACACCACTCAGGATCCACAGGAAGTAGTGCCGTGGTCTATGGGTAATGCCTACCATGGGCAGCAGAAGGGTAGTGGCGGTGTGGGCTCAGATATTTAGCATCCCACAGGGGATTGCAAGAGACAGCGGTTAAGAGCATGGCACGTCAGAGTCCGTCATACCTGCACTACCACTTGCTAAATGCATGACGTGGGGCATGTGCCTTAAGCGCTCTACGCTTTCATTTCTTCATCTGGACATGGGAGTTACAATTCCGCACCTACCGAACATGGTTGTTGTGAAGACTAAATTACATGGTGTATGAATGCTCTCAACACGGACACAACATGTGGGTGGCAAGGGGAGAACTGGTATAGGGCACAGCAAAGAAGAGTGTGGATTTCCAGAGGCAGGAAATACTTCAGGTAGACCTCCAGAGGAACTTCCTGACTGTGCGTCATCATTTACCAGGAGCGGGTTATCTGGTGGTCTGGTGGGGCAGGAGGAGGAAGAGGAAATGGATGGGCCGTCAGAGAGCAAAGAAATGGGGAGAGTGAGTTTCCAGAAGAAGGGATACTGCAGTCAGGATGAGCTAGGCCTGCAGAGCCTTAAGGGGAGGAAGCGGCTGGCTAAGGGGAGTGTTGGGGGCAGAGGAAGCGGCGGCAGGAAGAGGACATGTCCACTCCCTGGACTTGTACAGCCTGCGAAGAAGAGAACTGGACAGTTGCTCAGGAACATGGGCGATGGGGATGAAATGTCTTGAGAGCCACGGCCGTTTTTTCAGGGGCAGAGGGGTCCATGTATATCTGGTGGTAGAGGAAGCCTGAGGAGAGGAAGGAATGGAATCTGGGAGTGGGGGTGGGGGGCGAGTTGGGGGCCAGTGTTGATGAATGAAGCCAGGGTCAGAGGAGGCCAGGGAAGGAATGGGTCCCTCATTCCGGATGAGTGCAGTGGCTACAGGCCCAGGGCCTGGGCAGGGCGAAGAGGACACGTTTGCGGTAGGAAGTGCTTTTGGAGCAGGCTGGCAGACAGAGCTGGTGCATGGCACAAGCGTAGGGGGCGCCTTTCACATAAATTTTCACATAGGTCAGGGCGGTGAAGGCTGGCAGGGTGGTGGTGGATCCTAATAGGACTGCCTGTCACCTTCAGCTCGGACTAGTGTGGGACAACGTACCTGATAACCTGGAACCTCAATTACCTATTCTGTGAAATGGGCTAAAAATATCAAGCTCCTGAGTTTCTGTGAGATGTCAATGATTTGATACAGGTCAAAGAGCTTTGCACAGTGCTGGCACATAGTAGATCTCCAACAAATGGGTTTTCTTTCCTTTCATTTCCCTGAAAGGCACTCTAGGGCCTAGGATAGAGAAGAGATTTATTCAGGGTCTCACAGAAAGTGAGTGATAGAAATAGAGTTAGAACCCAGCTATCAGATGCCTCAGTCCGGTACCCTCTGCTTAGGAAGAGCTACTTTCTCTGGGTGCTTACTAAACACAGTCAATCACTTATTACCTCAATTAAACCTCACTTTTACATGAAGTTGGTCCTAGTATCCCTATTTTACAGATGAACAAACTGAGGCTAAGAAAGTTTAAAGCAAAACAAAGGCATGACTCATCTGAGATCACACAGCTTGGAATTGTTAGAGCTGGAATTCAAATCCAGGCCTGTAAGATTCCAGGGCCCATGTCCGTGCCTACTAGGCCTGAATGTGGCCGGGGTGGGAAGGGAGCCTCTTGGCACCT
Organism: Hipposideros armiger; assembly: GCF_001890085.2. Lineage (NCBI taxonomy): Eukaryota > Metazoa > Chordata > Mammalia > Chiroptera > Hipposideridae > Hipposideros > Hipposideros armiger. Next base: position 738,676 of record NW_017731608.1, read on the forward strand.
TGGCTCACCCCAAGCTCCCTCTCTAGTGCCCTCCCGAAGCCTCCTGTTCTACGATGAGGGGCCAGGGTCCTGGGAGGATGGCCGAAGCGCCCTGCTGCCTGTGGAGCCCCCAGATGGCTGGGAAATCAAGCCCGGGGGGCCAGTGGAGCAGCGACCCCAGGACCACCTGCAGCATGACCATCTGGACGGCACCCATGAGACCACCAAGTACCTGAGCGAAGCCTGGCCAAAAGATGTCGGTGGAAATGGCACCAGCCCCAACTTCTCCCACCCCAAGGAGTGGTTCCATGAAAGGTGGGTGGGTGGCCCCTTCCCTTTCTGGGGTCCCAAGCTCCACCTGCCCTCTGCCCACCCCTGGTCCCATGTCAGCCATACCCTCCCAAGTCCAGATCCAGCTTGCAGAGGGGTGAGAGGGTCCTCACTGGACAAATCACCCCTGACTTCTTTTCTTTCTCCAGAGATCTGGGCCCAAACACCACCATCAAGCTCTCCTAGGCTGTGCCAAGACCCAGGACACAGGACGATACCCCCTGGCACCCAGAAGAGGGGTTGTCTTGCTCACTAACCCGGATCCAGCTTGTACCCCTGCCTCCTGGGGTCCCATCCCACTTCTTCCCAGTCCTCCTTTGCCCCAGATCTTGACTGGGGCTGCTCCTCTCCACCCTGTCACGTTTGGACTATTCCCTTGGGCTAACCACTCCATTCTCACCCCTTCCTCCCACAACCATCCGTCCTTCTCAGATAAACCACTCACTGGGCTGCCCCGCTCCTTTCTCATAATGACCATCACGACCACTGCCTCCCTGCCCCACATACACACACAAACACACACACACGTCAACATGCACACACACACACACCCACACACCCACCCACACACACACACACCCACACACACACACACCCCTCATCCCCACCCACTGTACAGAGACCAAGAACAGAAATTGTTTGTAAATAATGAACCTTATTTTTTATTATTGCCAATCCCCTAAGATATTGTATTTTACAAGTCTCCCTCCTACCGTCACCCCTCCCTTGTTTTATATTTTATGAAGTTAGTGCGGGCTTTGCTGCTCCCTGGCCAGGGAAAGAGAGTTCCCCCCTCACCTGGCCTACCCCTGCTGCTGCCCAAGCCCCTGGACCTTTTTAATTGCCAAACTGCTTCATTCATCAGCTCAGCATATGCTTTAAGAAGGCAAAAGTAAAAAAAAAAAAAAAGATGCAGCATCAATTCCTGACTTTGTCCCTTTCTTCATTGAGGGGATGGGGTGGGTAGGACTGAGGGATGGGGGAGTGAGAAGGTAAGTTTATTTTATATTTTGATAGGGGATGACTCGGGGTACCGGGGTGTGGGGGTATGGGAAGGCCTTTTCATTGGGTTCCCTCTTCCAGCCAGACACAGAATTCAAACTAGATGATCAAAGAATTCTGCTGCAATTGACCCACCCCAAGGCTTCTCCAAGTACCTCCTTTTGCTGAGTATGGAAGCAGAGAGGCATATAAGCCACCATGTTGGCCTTTAGGGATGGGAACTGCAAGTACTGAGTGCCTACTGTGGGTCAGGTGCTGTGTACTTTACACGCAGTACCCAAGTGGGTCCTCCTAAGACCTGCTGGTTTCTTGTTCTTGTATTCTTTGTCTCAACTAGATTAAAGTTGAGTAACAAGAGCTGTGTTTGCTTACTGAAGCTGCCTCTTGCTTGCTGTGTGTGGGAGGCACAGTTCTAATATGGCCTCCAAGGTTCCTGCCCCTGGCATATGAGGTCAGACAATTAAGTTCGCAAACTCATCCTAGAAAAAGTGCTACATAGCTCATTGCTGAATATCACTACGGTCACCTTCGAAGTACTCCCCTTGGGAAGCTATGCACCGACACTACGGCCTAATCCACCCTTTCAAGCAATTTTGGAATTCTTTTTCTGGAATGGCCATCAGAGCTGTCATCTTATTACCCTTGATGTCCTGAATGTCATCAAAATGTCTTCCTTTCAGTATTTCCTTTATCTTTGGGTAAAGAAAGAAGTCATTGGGGGCCAGATCAGGTGAGTAGGGAGGGTGTTCCAGTACAGTTATTTGTTTACTGGCTAAAAACTCCCTCACAGGGGCAGCCTGTTAGCTCAGGTGGTTAGAGCGTAGGCTCATATTCCCACGTAGGTTCGATTCCCACGTGGGCCACGGAGCTGTGCCCTCCACAACTAGATTGAAGACAACTACTTGACTTGGAGCTGATGGGTCCTGGAAAAACATACTGTTCCCCAATAAAAAAATTTTTTTATTTTTTATTTTAAAAACCTCCCTCACAGACAGTGCTGTGTGAGCTGGTGCATTGTGATGCAAGAGCCAGGAATTATTAGTGAAAAGTTCAAGTTGTTTAACTTTTTCACGTAGCCTTTTCAGTACTTCCACATAGTAAACTTGGTTAACTGTTTGTCCAGTTGGTAAAAATTCATAATGAATAATCCCTCTGATACCAAAAAGAGTTAGCAACATCATTGCAACAAGTTTGCGAACTTTGTTGTCAGACATCATACATGCCCTGTTTAATCCGCTCCCCTAGAGTATGAAGGGGACCTGTAATTATGAGGGGATGCCATTCCCATAATTAAATGACCTTTTATGGAAAGTAAAGAGATTTTGCAGATGTAATTAAGGTCCCTAATCAGTTGATTTTCAGTTATTCAAAAGGGAGCTTATTCTGGGCGGGCCTGATTTAATCAGGCAAAAGCCTTTAAAAGGGGGACTGGGCTATTCCTGAAGAGACAGTGTCTCCTGCTGACCTTGAAGAAGCAAAGAGCCACGTTGTAAACTGCATGGAGAGAGGCTGCCTCCAGGAGCTGAGAGCCTCAGCGCTACAGTGACAAGGCACTGAATTCTGACAACTCCTGAACAAGCCTGAAAGAGGACCCCCACTCCAGATGAAACCCCAGCTCAGCCTACACCTGAATTGCATCCTGGTGAGAGCCTGAGCCTTGCCCAGACTCTGAACCATGGAAACTGAGATTATACGTAGGTTGTTTTAAGCTGCCCTGTTTGTGGTAATTTGTTATGCAGCGTAGATAACTAAGCCACTATGTAACCTGAATCTGTCTGAGCTTCCATTTCTCCCTTTGTAAAACCAGGATACAGCGAACATCCAATGCATGAGGTTGTTGTGAGGATTCAATGAGGTAAATTATATAAGGTACTTAGAACAGGGCCCAACACATAGTGACTCAAGAAAGATTAGCTGTGCATTTAGAAGCAATATCCATACAAGGCACTAAGGGCCAGGCAAGGGTGCTATCATAGCACAGAGGAGGGTGCCTCACCCAGACTTGAGCACTAAGGGCTTCCTGGAAGAGGTGACATGGAGGACTGTTGGAAGTAGGCAGGAGAGAGAAAGGGGGCGTTCCAGAAAGAGAACAGCCTGGGCAAAGGCCTCCAAGATGGGAGAAAGCAGGAAAATTTCAAGAAAATTCTAATCGTTCAGAATAGCTGGAAGGTAGAGGGCAGGGGTGCTAAGAGCTGGGGCTGTATGTTGATCAGGGGCCAGATCCTGAGGGGCCTCGAATGCCTTGCTAAGGCGTTTGGACTTGAACATGTAAGCACAATACTTTCATACTCATAAGCAGGACTATGGTGGAATGATGGTGCCTACACCAGCTTCCCACCAGGGGAAAAGCTGGACAAGACCAGGCAGAGTTATGGAACCTCAGAACTGGCCATCAGACCTCATTTATCCCACTGCCTCGTCTTGACCACTTGATAGGGACCCAGCTTGCCTCACCCTAGTCCTGGCCCTGATGAAAAGTATGGCTCTTTCAGGGACCTAAAGAAAGAACACTTTATCCCGAAGGTGATGGGGAGCTACTGAATACTTTTAACCTAGAGAGTGAGAGAATCAGATTTGCCTGTCCTGGGGCTCTGCAGGGGGTATCCTGAAGATAAGCCAGATTCTAGCCATAGCTAGAGGGAATTATCAACAGGCTTTGACATCAAATTGGCTGCGGGGTGCATGAGAGAGGGAGGAGCCTGGGATGACATGTAGGTGTGTGACTTGAAGGCCTGGGTGGATGACGTATCCATTCACCAAGACAGGGAATGCGGGAGGAAGAGCAGGTCTGGAGAAAAAGAGGGTTCATCTTAGCACATCTGGCATTTGAGGCACACATCTGGCATAGAATGTTCACATGAACAAGTAAGTCTAGGGCTTGGGAAAAAGTGAACCCAGGTGGAGATTAGGAAATTGTCAGCATCCAAGTGGTATGTGAAAGACTTAGGTCTGCATACAGGGAAGAGAGCTGGGGGAAGAACTTCAGGGAAGATGGACATTAAGAGACAGTTGGAAGGGGCCCTCCGAGTGGCACGTTGGTTAAGAGCTGGCTTGGGATGCCAGCTCTGAGCAGCAGGGCCCCAGTTCGGATCCCACATGAGGGCCAGTGACACTGCCCTCTACAGCTAAGATGGTGAACAACAGGTTGACCTGGAGCTGGGCTGCTGCGGCGTAGGCTGCAGCCCCTATTGCATTGGGCTGCCATAAGCTAGCATGAGTGGCTGGCAGCCGGCGTGAGCTGCTAAGAGTCTCTGTGAGTGGCCGTCCAGTGGCTGGCAACCGATCTGCCTCAGCTGGGAAGAGAGCAATGATCACAATACCAACATGGGCTAGTGAAGCAACATCCTCCACAACTAGACTGAAGAACAAAACGACAGCAACTTTTCTGTTTCCCTTCCCCCAATTCCCCAACGCTGTTCCCCTCCCCCAATTCCCCAATAAAATCTTTAAAAGAAAAAAAAAAGACAGTAAAGGAAGAGATCTGAACAAGAAGGCTGAGAAGGAATGATCAGGGAGGAGAGCAAAGCCAGAAGAGGTGAGTGGCCCCAGAAACTGATGGAGGAGACAGCTTCCAAGAGCCATGCTCAGGTGTCGGATACCATCTGAGAGTCTGGGAAAGATGAGAAGATGATAGAGTGTCCATTTGCTTTGACAACAAGGAGGTCACCAGTGACCTTGGTTAAAGCCGTGTCTAGGAGAGCTAGGGAAGAAGTGAGACGACCTGGGTGGAAGTGAGAACAGAAGGGACTGATGTGAAGATGAGGTAGATGGGGGTGGGGGTGGAGGCTGTACATGAACTCTTTCAGGGAGCTCAGCTGTGAAGAAATAGAGGGGGCCAGCCGAGAGGCGCGTTGGTTAGGAGTTGGCTTAGGACACCAGCTCTGAGCAGCAGGGCCCCGGTTCGGATCCCACATGAGGGCCAGTGACCCTGCATCTTCTACAAGCTAAGATGGTGAACAACAGCTCAACCTGGAGCTGCGCTGCCATGAGTCGCTGGCGACGGCGTAGGCTGCAGTGGGGCTGGCCGGCAGCCTCCGTGAGGGGCTGTCCGATGGCCAGCGAGCGACTGCCTCACCCGGGAAGAGCTCAGTGAAAATACCAACATGGGCCAGTGAAGCAACGTCCTCCACAACTAGACTGAAGAACGAAAGGACAGCAACTTGTCTGTTCCCTTTCCCCAATTCCCCAATGCTGTTCCCCTCCCCCAATTCCCCAATAAGTTTTTTTTTTTAAAGAAAAGAAAAAAGAAATAGAGGGTGGTGACTAGAGGGGATGTAGGTGAGATCAAGGACAGTTTGGGAATGTTCTTTTAGATGGGAGAGCGTCAACTGTGTTTATTCCTAGAAGATAAAGAGCCAACACAGAGGGAAAATGAAGGATGAGGGCGGGGGGTGGGGAAGTGATTCAG
>NW_017731608.1:744709-757772 GCF_001890085.2 Hipposideros armiger
ACAGCAACTTGTCTGTTCCCCTTCCCCAATTCCCCAGCACTGTTCCCATCCCCCCAGTTCCCCAATAAAAAAAAATAAAAAATAAAAGAAAAAGAGGGAGGAGAGAGGCCCACCTTGGACCTGAGAAGCCTGGGGAGAAAGGGAGGGCATTCTGTGAATGAAGAATGTGGGGTGACAGGAAACTGAGGGAACCCCCCATGGCTGTGAAGTTTGAGGATAGATAGGGCAGTGGGGAGGGTTGGCATGGGAGCTGAATTGGGGGAAAGGGGAAAGTTTGAAATAGTCACTTGGAAGGATGGGAAACAAATCTGACTTCTGATGTGACCCCTCACCATTCATTCATTCATTCAACAAATATTTAGGGGGTTGCATAGCACATAGCTAACATTATAGCACAAACAAAACTGGCTCCTGATATCAAAGGACTTGAAATCTAGCCCTTTATTCTCCCTTTATTGACTAATTACTGTATGCCAGGCACTGGACTAAGAATTTCACATGTCCCAATTAAGAATCAAAATAATCTTCAAGTGTGGGTGTTTTTACAGATGAAGAAAGTGGGGTTCAGAGAGGGGAAATGACTTGACCAAGGTCATGCAGCAAGTAGTGGTAAAGCTGGTATTTGAACACAAGTTGCTTTGCCTCCAGAGCTCATGCCGCCCCTCCAGCTCTCAGCTCAGCACCCCTTTCTTTCTCCTCCAGATGTCCTTCCCCCCAGCTCCGATTTTAAAATTAAGGTTTATTGGGGTGACAACTGTTAGCAAAGTTACATAGATTTCAGGTGTATAATTCTGTAATATATCATCTATAGATCACATTGTGTGTTCACCACCCAGAGTCAGTTCTCTTTCCATCACCATATATTTGATCCCCCAGCTCAGTTTTTATTCTTGCACATGATCCAAGAGCATTGGGGCTCCCTGGAGCAACTACCCTAGAGAGCCCAGGATTTGGCTAGCCGGTCAAAGTGTGGTCATCTGTGATCACCACCCTATGCCTGTCCATCCAAGGCAGTCTTAGCCACCTTGTTAGGATGCAGGGTTCAACCACTCACACAAGCCACCTGTTGACACACCACCTCCTCAGGGCTGTGTGTCACTGCTCCTGACGGGGTGCATCCCCAGTGATAGAGCTACAGCCTCCGCACTCTATTATCAGCCCTGGGAGTCGGCTTTGTCACACACACACACACGTGATGGGCTTTCACATTGCCAGTCATCCTACTCAGATTGCCACAATAAACCCTTTGTTACACCTGGAAACCAAAACTCTGGAAGCCAGGATAGCAGCTGTGGGCAATGCCTAGAGCTGGGATGGGCCAGGGCAAAGTTCCAATTCCAGAGGCCAAATTGGCACCTGATGTAGGTAACAGGTGACCTTTGGGTCACCTGGTGGGGGGGGGGCAGGGGAAGGAGACAGGCTGAGAACTCACCTCCAAAGGAGCTTGAGTTGCTTTGTCATCAGAGTGGCAGTTAAGAGCGTGGGCACTGATGTCTGTGCTGGGCTTCCGTGTGTGACCTTAGCAAACTCCCTAACTTCTCAAAGCCTCAGTGTCCTAATCTGGAAAATAGTACCCACCCTCACAATGTTGCTGTAAGGGGTAACTGAAAGCTTGCACATAAAGCTCTTCGCACAAGGTCAGTTATGCAGTAAACACTCAAAAGGCATTAGCTATTATTTTCTGTGTGCAGCCGGTGGGCTGGAGATGTTCAGAGGAGCAAGCTGCAGCTGGGAGAGGCTGCAGAAGCTGGTCAGGGGAGGGGGACTTCATGTTCCCCCTTGGATTCTTGGGGAAAGGGTAGAGCCACAGATAAAACAAAATACTGCAGTGAGCAGCTGGCCCTAAGTGGGGGAGGTATGAGGAAGAGGAGAGAAGCTTCGCTTTTAAAAGGATTGAGTGGGGAGTGCTCAGCAGGAAAGAGCTGAACAAAACACCAACCTGGAAAACCAGCAGCTAGGCAGCTGGTGAAGGAATGTCAAACCCAGCCAGCGCTACCATAATTCATGGTGTAGGAGGCTACCCTGGGCCAAGTTGCGTGGAAATTAGAAATCCCAAGGGCGAACCTATGGGCAACCATTAGAAAGCAGGGCGCCAGAGTGCCCTGCCACACCTCCTCCAGCATCAGGGCGTCTTTAGAACTTGGCTTTAGGGAAGCAGCTCTCTTGTGGTCAAGAAGTTTAATGCAATTCCATTTATTCCATTTAGCCACAATGGGATTGCTGGATGCAGAGAGGTGGGAGGCAGAGCTGAAGCAGGTCCCTTCCTGCCCTTTGGGAGCTCACAGATGAGGGAAGCAGACAAATTCAAGGTTGCTACTTGTGTGGCAGCTAGCATGGGGGAATGGAGAAGAGCATGAGCTCTGGGGCCCGAAGACCTGGCTTCTAATCCTGGCTCCACCACTCACCACCGCCTGAGCCATCTTGAGCAAATAAATCACTTGAATGACATTTCAGTGTCCTCATCTGTAACATGGAGGAAATGATAATATCTACCACCCAGAGTTGTGGTGAGAATCAAATGAGATGTTAGTTATTGTTAGAGTGTGAAGGGGAGTGCCCGGAGAGAGGCCCAGGAAATAGTTACCAGGCTGAAGGAGGGAGACAGCATCTGTAGTGAGTATCAGGGAGGGGCTCATGGGGGCTGTGGCACTTGAGGTGGGCCTTGACAATGGACAGGATTTCCATAGGTGAGACAGAGAAGGGCACCAGCTCCAGGCAATGGCACAGACAAGGACAGCCACCACAGGGCTGATGAGAGTCAGAGGAGCCATGAATGGCACAGCAGTCCCACTTTGTGGCCCATTCTCTACCTTGGTGAGTCTGGTCCCTCCCACCCTCCTGGGCTCAATTAACAGGGAAAGAGAAGACACAGGCTTGACTAGACACACCTGGTGCTGAGGGCAATGGGGGCTGGGAGGAAGAAGACAGCCCTTCAACCAGAGCCATCCAGGGAGACTTCCAGGAAGAGAAGGAGGTATTTGAGTGGAGCCTCAGAATTTGAAGTATGTCCACAGAAAGAGATTTCAGATGGAGGGGACAGCCTGAACAATGCTGAACAGATCTGATGCCAGTTCCCAGAATAAGGAGCACAGATGAGTGGGAAGAAATGGATGGAAACAGAGGAGAGGGTGTGGGAAGATCAAGGCAGGCCTTGAATGCTGGGCTAACATATAGGCACAGGGGGGCCATTAGATACTGCAGGGGGAGAGTAGACGCTATGGTCCAAGGTCAACTTCAGAAAGATGAGTCTGGGCAGTGTATAGGAGGCCTTAGATCTGAGAAATTAACCAGAGTCCCACCCTTGTTCAGATGTAAAGTTCAGGTGATGAACACCCCCAAGGACAAGAAGATGATACAAGGAGGCACCATGGGATTTAGAGGAGTAAAGAAAAAGGGGAGTCCAAGATGGACTTCCATCAGCTTCTCCTGACCCAAGAGGCTGATTCAATCTTTGGGAGACCCTGGCCCAGAAGCCTCAGCGGCAGCCGGTCATAGGAGGCAGCCAGGCCTAGGGGAGACTTAAGGACTCCAGGGTCAGGAAGTTTTCCATCCCTCACCCACCCCCGGCTGGATCCTTCTCCCGGCAGGGTCCGGAAGAGCTCTTGGCCTAAAGATAGTGAGGTCCATCCCCAAATTCAAGGCGTCCCTGAGTATGTTCCCCTTCCTGTGCCCCTTAGCCAAATCTGATTGGGGCCTTTAAACTCCCGCGGCGCGGACGGGGTTAAAGCCCGCTCCTGTCCCCTCCCCCGCGCCCCCCCCCCACCTGCCCGTTGCTGCGGCGAATGCCGAGACCGGAAAGCGCGGGACGAGAGTGGGGGGTGGGGGGTATCACAGCCGCTGAGTGACAGACGGGACATGATTGGCAGCTGCTGAGCAGCGGAATAGCGGCGGGGGGGGGGGCTCTGGTGGGGGCCCCACACCCCCGGCCTCGTGCCCGGGGCAGTGTTCGTGCCCACCGCCGGCTGTGCCGGGCTGGCTCCTTCAGTGCCCGGAACCGAGCTGGCTGGGAGGAGAGGCGCCCTGCTCCAGGACCCTGCGGGCTTGGCAGGTGTCTCTAAGGTGACACTCCGCTGCGCGACAGCGGCGACGAATGCAAGAACGCGCTCGCCACCCCGGCTCCCGCTCCGCTCCGGTTCTCGCTCTAGCCGTCCGGGGGGCGCCCCAACAAGCACCACGCAGCACCCCGACGCCCACCGAGGACACCCCCAGGGCGCGGGAGAATCCCAGTCGCTTCTCCCAGGCGCAGCGCCCAGCATCTCATCGCTCGCGTCGTCTGAGCCCCGGCGTCCGGAGGGAAGTGCCGGACCCGGCGCTCCCCGCCTCGCGTCCCTGGGCCCAGGAGCCAGGGAGACTGAACTTCGGCAGAAACCCCGAAAGGCCGCAGGAGCCGCGCGAAGAGGGCAGCCACAGGATGGCCGAGGGGCCTGGCGGCGGAGGGCCCCGCAGGGACGGGGCTGGCGGCGGCGGGGCAGCCGAGGAGGTGGTGCGGCGACGCTGCTGGCGGGGGGAGGAGGCCGAGGTCTCGCAGCCCTGGCCCGAGGGACCCCGGGGCATGGCTGCTGGGCCCCCGGTGGAGGAGCGATTCCGCCAGATGCACCTACGAAAGCAGGTGTCGTACAGGTAAGGAGAATGGGCACCGAGGTGAGAGCGGAGCCTGGGACCACCCCCCTTTTTCAGTCGACATTCATTGAGTGCCCACTGCTTGCCTGATGCTGGGGATTCAGAAATGACTACCAAGGGGTCTCCGCCCTCCGTGTGCATGGGAGAGGGGGAGCTTCTGGGACCCCTTCTCTGTATGAACGGTGAAAGCCCTACCCATTCAATGTGGAGTTATGGATGCCAACTGCATGCCAGATTCTGTACTGGGCAGTGAGAGCAGCTGTAACCAAGACATGATCCTTACAAACCTCAGTCTGCCAGGGAGAGCCAGCAGACACCCCTGCCCTCCTTCTGGAGGAAAGACGGACTCCTTATTCACTCCATAGGCCTTACTGGGCTTTCCTGTGGGCTGACCCTGTGCTAGGCACCGGCTTGTGGAAGTGACTGAGATGCTCCTTGCCACCACCGTTGGCACCCTGCTAACTAGTGATGGAGAAGGAATCCACTCTTGGATTCCTTTGCCCCAGCAGGCCCTCACTGGCCTCCTTGGTGGCAGACTGAACCTCACACCCCCACCTGACACGGTCTTAATGAAACCATCTTCTGCTTATGAGAGATTCCCAGCCTCCTTGGTCTTGCCACCTCTGCCTAGGGGTTCCCTGGAGGCATCAACTGGAGTGGGTCCCAGAAACCACTTTTATGACCTGAGATGGGGTGAGGAAGGGCTGCCCCTCAAACAAGTGTGGGTAAGTGACATAAAGAGGGGATCTGTGAAGGGGTTGGAGACAAGGCGGAGGCAGCCCTTGCCTTTCTCCTCCTCTCACGGACCACAGCCTCAACTTAGACCTGCTGCCCCTGTCAAGCCCCTGGCCCAGGGTAACCTCCTTTAAAGGGTCCAGCAGGGACACCGAGGCATGTGCAGTTCTTGAAGTCATCAGCCTGGTTAGAGAGGACAACTTTTCCGTCTGTTTATAACCACGAGGACTGGGGGGGGGGGGGTGTCTGAGGCTGCCCGGCTTCTCCCAGGGTCTTCTGGGAAGGTGTTTTATAAAACCAGCCCCACCCTGGGAGCTCCAAGGGCCCCAATTTTCTTAATAGCTATGAAGCCATCAGGCCTCCATCACTTACAGGAAGATGGGGGAGAAGGGGAGGAGGCTTCTCCACCATCATGAAGGGAGATGAGCTGCTCAGAATAAATGGGAAGTAGGTTAGGTTCCGATGGGCCCTACCTTCACTTCAGGGGTACATAAGGAATCAGGGGTACACTGGGCCCCACTACCAAGTTCTTCCAGAACATCATGCTGAGAGGAGGGCATTATCTATCCCATACCTTCTGGCTGGAGATAGAAGAGCCCTCGGAAGTCCCCTGGGGGAGAAGGGAGTACAGAGGTGACTGAGGAGAGAAGAGGAGGTGGGAAGGCCATAGATTGTAGAGTCCTGGAAAAAACAGTAGTCTGGAAATCAGAAGACCTGGTGTGAATTCTCATTTCTGCCAGTGACTTGCTGTGTGTCCTTGAGTTAGATAATATTTCTCTGGGCCTCAGTTTTGCACCTGGAACATTAGTGGGTGACTCCAGGATTTTCCTTGGCTGTGACAAGGACAAGGACAAACAGCATCTGGAGCTGGAAAGGAGTCCAGAGTGGAGTACAGGCTTAGCGGACAGGAAGCATAGAAAAATTAAAGGGCTGAGAGGCAACACACACACACACACACACACACACACACACTCACACACGCGCGCGCGCGCGGAGGCAGCTGTAAGGGCTGAGATTCTCCTCGGGTGGTTGCTGAATGGAGGCCCCTCCATAGCCAAACTTGAGGCCTCTAGTCACTAAGGATGCAGGGTAACGAAACTGTGGCTCCTCTTGGGCTATGAAGGGATCGAGAGCCCTCCGGATCACCCATGTGAGGGCTGCAGAAAATAGCACCAGGGTGGGCTCCAGCAGTCACCCCTGGACAGATCAGGCAAGGTACTTCCTCACACTGGAGTTAGGCCACGAGCCCAGTCTTAGGACCAGAGCCGGGCAAGGCATCAAGTCAAGGAGAGCCCTCTGGGGAGAAGGCAGAGAAAGCCCTGTGAAAGAGAAAGCAGCCCTGGGCCCTCAAAAGCCTTTCTAGGCCCAGGGGACCCCAGTGGAACAAGCTGTGCTTTCTGGCTAAGCCCTCCCATGAGGCTGCATTTCTGAGTGGCCTGATGACTGATGCAAGCTCTTCCTTGCACAGGCCTCCCAGGGCTGGCAAGAGCTCAGGCCCTTTTCAGATCCTCCACTTGCCACAGCTCCATGCCACTCTGGCTCACAGCTAAACCTCCCACCCTGCTGTAAGGAGTTTCTAAGAAAAGCAGTTGAAAGCCCTTCACAGAGAGAAAGGGCTTTTGGACAGAAATGTGGGGGCAAAAAAAAATTTGAAGGAGAGGGATGGAAGCGGAAGCAGGATTGAGGCCTGGCTGCCTCTGACGTAGGTGAGGATGGGGGCTTTCAGCAGGACAGTAGGGATGTGGGGGTTTCTGGAAAATAGGTTCCCTTCACCCCACAGCCCCAGTGTGGGCTGGAAGCAGCCCTGGCATCTGCTTTACATGGATGGGGAGATGGCTGGTCTGTGCCAGTAGAAATTCTTGCGGGGGGAGGGTGGTGGTGGTACATCTTGTGTCTGCATCTGGGTGTGAGGAAAGGTATCTCCCATACATTTGAAGAAGTTCTAAACTATCAAGATTGGACTCAAAAGGCCATTGGAGAGTAGTGTCCAGCCTGGAAAAGGCAGAGGGGTACAAGGGACCCTGGGTTTGGTCTGAAAGGACCAGTCACAAGATGCAGAGCTTGGACCTCTGGAGCTAAGCCCAGTGGTCCCCAAATAGCTCTCTGAGCCCTCAGATCATCTGGGAGTTCTCTTTTTAAATCTAAAGCCCTATCCCTGGAGACCCTGACACAGGTAGTCTAGAGTTGGGCCTGGGCATCTCAACTTTAAAAACCTCTCCCAGGTAATTTCAATAGTCAAGCAGATTTGGAAACCACCAGTTTCACCTGTGAAGAAGTTTAAGCGGGAGGGAGGAAGTAAAATGTGAGCTGAAAACATTGGGGTGTGATTGGCAGGGGGCTTCCCTGTGTTGGGTGCTGTTGTAGCCCCAGCAGGGCCTTGAAGGAGGCCCAGCGCCTCTGTCTGGAATTCTGGCCCTGGGCCAGGGACTGCATGACGTGGAAGTATGGGACACTGTCCCTTTCCTTGACAAAAGTATGATTCAGTACAAGGCCAGACAATAAATATTTTAAGCTTTGCAGGTGACATGCTCTCTGTCACTCTGCTCTGCCATTGGACAATAGGCTAACGAACAAGCGTGGCTGAGTTCCAGCAAAACTTTATTTATAGACACTGAACTTTGAATTTCATATCATTTCCACTGTCACAAATATTATTCTTTTGCTTTTTTCCAACCGTTTCAAATTGTAAAACCCATTCTTAGCTCACGGCCCTACAAAAACAGGCAGCAGGCTGGATATGGCCGATAGGGCCTAGTGGGCCAGCCCCTCATCCAGCAGAAGGGGGCAGGACAAACACACGGGGAAAGACAGCTGACAGTGGGCCTTGGGAGTCAACCTGGGCATTGGGCAGAGAGAGGCTGTGCAACACACATGCGGTGCAGTCTTCAGGGTCAGAGAGACCTGGGTTCAAATTCCAGCCCTGCCCCTTCCTAGCTGGGTAAGTCACTTTCACCTCTGACCTGTTTCCTCATATGGAAAATGGGGACAATAATACCTGCACAAGAGTGTGACTGAAGAGAGTAAGGAACATAAGTGATGTAAAATTCCTGACTCATAGCAGGGCTGAGACACAAGTTAGATCTTTTGCCCCTAATAGCTGGACTTCCTTGTAGGTTGGGGGGTGGAGGGGCGGGGGAGGGAAGGAGGGCCCTGAAGGAGATTAGCCCTGAGCAACGGGATAATGGTGAGACCTGGGGGTGGCAGAGCTTAACCGAGACTAAGAGCGGGGGCTGAGCCTGTGTGCAAGTCCCAGCCTGCAGTCCTCCCTCTGTCCCCTCCACCCCCACAGAAGGGCTGAGGGGAAGCGACTCGGGGTGACAACTGGCAGGGGAGAGTGCCCCCTGCTGCAGGCATACAGTGGCGGATACACAGCTCCTCCAGGGAGGGGCACCTGATCCAACTCTCCCGGCTGCTATTTACCAGAAGCTAAAAATAACCCAAGAGTGACAGGGAGATGGGGCCCATTTGTAATTTAAATAGCAACAGGATAAAGCTAGGAGCTGCAAGAGATCACATTCTGTCCTGAATTAAAAATGCAAAAACCAGGGGCAGAAAGTTGAGCTGGAGCTGGAGGAGGGGGCCTGCGGCCAGAGGAAGCTGGAAGCGGGGGGTTCTATCCATTTTTCTTCCTTTGGGAAGGGCGGGGGCCCAGGCCCAGCCCGGAACTCCTTCCCCCGCCGGGACCTGAGGTTCCTACTGACAAGTGAGTCAAAGGCCGAGGAGGACAGTGCCCGGAAGTGGGGCCCGGCTCGTCCTGAAGTCAGCAGAACAAGGGGTGGGATCCCAGAGAGAGGGTCTCATCCACCCTCTTTTGACACAGGGTGCTTGGGACATGCTCCCCACCACCTGTACCAGGGCGGACACAAGCCATATGGGCATTTCGAGAGGAGCTGAGAGGACAAGTTAAAGCAGAGGCATTTGAATAGATTCTTCTCTATTGTGCTGCTGAGAATTCAACCCATGGGCCAGGCAACAGGAAGTCTGGGTTGGAGTCTTACTTTTGCCTCAGTTGGTGCAGTTTCAGAGCAGAGCATTCAGAGTGCCGCCCCCCACCCCACCCAAAGAGTCCAGGTCCCAAAAACAAGGGTTAGCACAGGCTGAAGAAGACCTCTCTTCAAAGCTACAGAGAGGAGGTTGGGAAAGGCATTGGGACCAAATATGGCTTCTGCTGGGCTCCGCTGTGCTTGACTAGTGTCCTTGGCCTACAGATATTTGGGGAAGGAAGACTAAGTAGGCTGCACAGAATAGGTGGGGATTTGAGGGCCACTGGGCAGGTGAGAAACTGAGCCTCAGAGAAGTTAAGCAATTTGCTAAGGTCACACAGCCAGTAATGGGTAGAGCTGAGATCCAGCTCAGATAGGTTTCACTCCAAAGCCTTTTTTACTCTGTCAGGCTTCCCAGGAACTGGACTTTCATTCTTAAGGATCTTTTCTTTTGGCTGTGTATTACATGCACATATTCCTGGGAGGGACAACAGGACAGAGGGAGTGGCAGCTGAAAGGTAGTTCTGCCTCCAGTTGGGGCTTCTTGGGGCTTATGAGCCAACAGATAGAAGTGAGAGGTTTGGAGGGCATGAGACCTGCTTACCCTGCCCTGGGGGCTTGGTGCTAAATCCAGGCTGGAGGCAGAAGAAAGCTCTTTAGGGCAGATCCAGCTAATCCAGAGTGAGGGGAGAAACCCCCGCCCCCCCAGGCTCCTCTCAGCTCAGCCCGGGACCCGGGAAGTGGCAAAGGACAATTTCCAAGACACATCGTGGTTTGAGGGACCACCTTTGACCTCTGAGCTCCCACAGCTCCTTGTCCCAATGGGAGAGAGTCACCAGCCCCTCCTCCAGTTTCTTCCTGCTCATGACTTTAATGAGGCTGCCAGAAGGAGCCTAATCACATTTTCATCCTTCAATATCCAGGGGCACCTCCATGTACCGCTGTCACCTCTGTGGGGACAGAGGCCGAGCACCTGGGCAGGGCCAGCAATTAGCAGGTGCTCTTGGGCTCTGGGTTGCCTCCAAGGGCTTCAGCAGCTACCTAGATCACAGACTTAGCTGTTAGGGAGGGACTTGGACTCAGAAAATCCCGCATGCCTCACCACAGCCACTCAGGCAAACAGGAAGCCAGTTCCCCTCCCTCTGCTCAGCTTATTGGAAATCCATATTCAGCTCATTTCAACTTCCATAGGAAGTTACTGACCACATGCTTGCACCCAGCACGGAGCTGGGAGCAATATAGGGTTCAAGAATCCTGTAAGGAGACAAAACTAATGTACTCAAAAGGTCCCATGATATAGGAATATTGTTGGGAACAAAAGTGTCAGAGATACATCAGTGCGGTGGGAGTGCTGGCTCTGGGGCAGCATTTGCCACTGAGTAGGTATGTATAAAATATTTGTCAAGCGAATAAATGAGTGAAAACCTACAGATCAGGGAAGGTGATTCAAATGAAACTGAGAGCTAAACGAGATTTTAGAAATCATCTGGTTCATCATCTAACCCAGAGATGTGAAGTGACTTGCCCAGAGTCACACAGCAAGGGCTAAAGTTTGAATCATTGGACTCCAGTCTGGGCCTCTTTTCACCTCCCCACTTTTGTTTTTTTGGGCTTGGGTTTTGAAAGATGGAGATTTTGATTGGCCAAACATTATGGGCAGACAGGGCAAGGAGAGCAGCTTAGGCAGAATGGAATAGCAGGGGGTGAGGGTGCATATTAAAAGAAGTGTGAAAAAAGAGGGAAGAAATGTTTATTGAGCACCTACTGTGAGGCAAATACCAGCCTGGTGTGAACTGAGAGAAAATCTCCCAGAGAAAGCCTGGGCAAAGAGGCAAGAAAGAAAGGAACCAGAACATAAGGAGCCTTGAAGGTCAGGCCAAGGAGGCTGGCTTGGCTGGTTTTGGGAGCAGAGGCTGTCCAGACCGTGGGTTGAGTGTTTGGTGCCCTGGTACATTTCTTTTCCCCAGCTCCCACTTGCTCATCCAGGCCACAGAAAGTAGAACACCTCACCCTCTGGGGCCTCAACAAAGCCCAGAATAATTTTCTTACCCAGATTCCTCTTCCTGTGCGTATCTGGGTGGATTCTGAGGGGTCCCCAGCTCCCCAGTGCTGGCACATGTTGTCCTAGGAACTGCCAAGGGCATCCTCCCCAGCCCTGTGCACCTGTCCCTTCCAGCCTTGTCCTCGCGGCTCCACCTGGAAAGAATTGGCAGCTTGAAGGAGTACAAGCCTAAGGGGACCCTGGTCCCACAGTCAGGATTGCTCTGCTTCTCAGAGCCTCCAGCCTGCCCCACTTCCCCTCCAGGAGCCACATTTCCTGCTCTCTGCTGCTCCAGGGCTGCCAGAAGCCTCAGATGGAAAACAAGCCCAGCCCCATTTCCTCTGTTTAACTGCTCAAACTGCTTGCAGAATCCCTGGGAGAGGAGCACAGGGCCCTGCAACAGCCTCCTTCTCGAAGAGTCCTTGGCTTGGCTGGCAGAACCTATGACGGGCCACAGCATACAGGGCTTGCCTTGAGGGATTCAGAGATGATGGGTTGAAGGGAGAGCTGATGGAAAAGGGAGTGCCAAGGCTCAGGGGCATCACCTGGCCATGTCCCTAACCCTAGAGGAGTAATGGGACGTCTTCTTTAAGGGCACAGATCCTTACTTCCATCACTTACCAGCTGGGTGACCTTGGACAAATGAGCTTAGCAGTTCTGCACCTCAGTTTCCCATATTTAAAAGGAAAATAATAGGATCTACCTCATAGAGTCATTACAAGGATCCAAAAATTTCTGGCACAAAAGTATCCAATAAATATTAGCTATTGTTTTATTATTACTGAGTACTAATCATTCCTAGCATAGCATGATTTATTAAACAAGTATTTATTGAGAAATATTATGTTCCAGTCATGAGGGACACAAAGGTGATTACAACCCCAGATGGAGGTTTCTAAGGGCTGGGATGGCATCATGTGTATTCCTGTGTCTGCAGGTTCTGTAAATGTTTATTGAACTGAATTGACACCATTTCTCTCCTCAAGAAATTTATAGCTTTCCTGGGGTAAAAAATGTATAGAGCTAAAAAAAAAAAAAAAACCAAAAAAACTAATTATAGAGCAGTGTGATTAAAGACTGACGAAGGAAGATATGATTTCCATCCCACCACCAACCTTAGTAATAAAGATAAGTGTATGCCTTACTCTATATTTGCCAAATCTTCTTGATGGCCTCAAAGTCCAACACAGTATAGCCTATAAGTTAGGGCCCTGCTTCCTTTCTCACTGTTATATAGTCTGATACAACGTCTGATACATAGCAGGCACTCAATAAATATTTATTGAATGAATTCATTTATAAATCCTTTCACCTCTTATTTAATCCTCATGAAACTCCATGACCTCAATTATTATTACTATTGCGCCCCTATCATTTTATAGATATGAAAACTGAGGCTCACAAAACTCCCTGACACACATATTCATCGGTTTATCTGTTTACATCCTACCTTATTCCAGAAAGGTTTAAGGTGACTCAGAGAGGTTTAAGGTGACCTCTCTGACCTGATCCAGGTCGCACAGCTGGTAAGTGGCAGAAACAGGACATGACCCACATTTTCTAGCGCCATTCTGGTTCCTCTTTCCACTGCCACTGTCCGATGTGCCTGACCCTTGTTAGATGGTGTGATGCTCACAGAGGTGTTAAGGGGAGAGAGCTGTGTATGGGCTGAGCACTCCTCCCC
>NW_017731608.1:757802-794064 GCF_001890085.2 Hipposideros armiger
CCCACCCCCACACTTGTGATGAAGTGGGAGACCTCAGCTGGACTGAGAGGTGAAGATTGGAGAGGTTAAGTGGAGAGAAAGGCCAGGCTGGGGCCAAGGTTCGGAGTCCAGCCAGGGCAGGCCTGGTCGCTGCCTAGCAGCCTCTGACTCTTGGGGCTGTCTCCTGGCTGCTGGTCTGGGCTTGTTCTCACCTGCCTCTTGCTCTCCTGTGCAGCTCCTCTTCCCAACCAGCCTCCTTCCCCAGCCAGCAGAAGGCGCCTAAGAGGACTGTGGTCCTCTACTGGGGCAGTCAGCGGCCTCTTGCAGGGCCCCCCCAGTCAGGAAGTGCCAAAAGAGGAAGAGAGTCGCCGGCAGGATGAGCGTACTGGGGGCTGGTCCCAGAACCCGGTGAGGCTGCGATGAGTCCACAGCTCTGGGCCCCGCGGAGGCGGTGGGGACGGAAGGAGGGGAGCGGCCTGGGGCACTGAGGCAGATGTGGCGCTACCGCTCCTGGGACGTGCCACAGATCCCAGCCGAGAACCCCCAGACACAGTAGGTACTCAGAGTGGCCTGGGAATGGGCACCTCCAGCCCTCTGTGAGTCTTTTATTTGGGATGGGAGATTGTGGCAGAAGTGGGATTACCCACCCGTTGTCCAGCAGCTCTACAGAGGCTCAGAAAAACGCAAAGTGGTTCTTGGCACGGTGAGGGGAGCGCTGATGTTTGAATTGTTGGGGTATAGTGGGGTGGAGGGCTGAACTCACAGGAGGCTAAGAGTTGAGGGCACTAACAGCAGGGGGATCTGGGAAGAGGAGCCCCCCCACCCCCAGGAATGTGGCCTTGGATGCTATAAGGCCTTGTGCAAACTCAGTGGGAACTTCAGCTGCCTCCAGCCTCCTCCCTCATAGCTTGGTGTCAGAACCGTTGGAAAACTTCCCTAAAGGGGCCCATGCACCCCAGGAAGACAGTGTCAGGCCCACTTGGGGATTTCACTGCTTTCCTCCTGGCGATCCTGGTACCTACCGCTAGCTGGTACCTACTGCTACCTTCCCTAGTCAGACCTCCAGGTCCATAAAAAACTTGAAGGAACCTGGAAGAAGGTTCTAAGTGCTGACTATTTCTCAAAACCGCAGGCTTGCCCACAGGTCACAGCCCCTACCATTGGCTATATGTGGCTGGCTAAGGCTGGAAAATGGGCTGCCAGAGCCCCAGAGGAGAAGGTGAAAGTGAAGATAACACAGGATGTGGCTTTGCAGAGAGGAGCACTAAGAGAAACAATGGGCAGCTGATGTGGGCATCAGGGTGGTGGGGTTCAGGCTGGAGAAGACCATGCTCCCCAGCTTCCCGACCTTTCTTTGTCAGCCCTGCAGAGACTGCCCGAGCTGCTGGTTCCCAAGCATGTATGGTCACTGTACCACCACAGGCGACTGCCCTGGTTCCAATTGCTTTCCTTATCTTTAGAGGGGACAACCTCTGCTGCCCATGGAGTGTGTGTGTGTGTGTGTGTGTGTGTGTGTGTGTGTCTGTCTGTCTGTGTCTGAGAGGCCTATTTCTGGTGGGTGATGTATATGTAAGAGGGATTTGGCAACGTGTAACAATTGTCCGGGGGGTATTTGTGTATAGGAGAAAGGCATGTATGTTCTATGTGGCTGTATATGTTGGTGAATGAGTGTGCTCCGTATGTATGTATTTATGAGTGTGTAAGAGGTGTACAGGTGGTTCCTGTAGTGTAAGAGATCTGCAGGTTTTGTTGGATATTGTGTTGGGGAAATGCTATTTGTTAGGAGTGTGCAAAAGGGTTGGAAACTATGAATAGCCGTAGAAAGATGAATTTATATGAGAAACGTGTATGTTCTTTGTTGGTGTATGAGAGGGTCACTTTGGTGTGAGAGATTTTGGTCCTGGTATATATTTCTGAGTGTGAGAGGCTGGGGTGGAAATTGTTCATTTGAATAATAAATGAGCGTAGTTGTGTGAGAGGCGTCTTTGTTCTGTGTGTATGGGGAGCACTGTGTGTGACTTTTGTTCCCGTGGGTATGATTTAGGAGAGCCAAAGGGGTAAGGCCTGGTCATTGTATGAATAGCTATGAGGGAGCACTGGGTGTGCGAGAGAGGTGTCTATTCCATGTGGCTGTGGGAGGAGAAGTACTGAGAGCCGCCCTCGCGGGTATTCACTAGTGACCAGGTAGGTTGTTTGGTGGGGGGCTTAAAAGGAGGGAAATATTGTGTCTGGGTGTGCGCAGTGCGTCTGTGTCAGGCGGGAGATTCTGTAGTAGTGTCCAGGCAGACCAGCCAAGGCTTGGGGGAGGCGGGGCCTCGATTGCCCCGCCCCCTCCGTCCCGCCCCCTCAGGGAAGCCGAGGCGGGTTGCTGAGCGGCCGGCTGTCGGCAGAGGGCGCTGCGGGCCAGTGCCGCCGCACAGCCGAGGGGGCGTGCTCGGCAGCGGGCAGGCAGCAGCCCGGCCAGCTATGCGGGGTCCTGCTGCCGCGGCTGGCGGCACTTCCTGGAGCAGTGGCGGCCGCTTCCCGGGCACCTGGGCGTGGGGCGCGGGACCGCGCGGCGCGGGGCGGGCAGAACGAGCGCGCGCCATGGCCGCAGCGGGCGGCGCCGAGCCGGCGTGTTGAGCCCCGGCCGCCGGCCCGGCATGGGCGTCTCCCGCGGGCCCGCCGCCGGCCGGGGCTAGGGCCGGATGGAGCCGCGGGACGGCAGCCCCGAGGCCCGGAGCAGCGACTCCGAGTCGGCCTCCGCCTCGTCCAGCGGCTCCGAACGCGACGCAGGTCCCGAGCCGGACAAGGCTCCGCGGCGCCTCAGCAAGCGGCGCTTCCCAGGGCTTCGGCTCTTCGGGCACAGGTGAGCGGGGCGGGCACCGGGTGGATACGGCGCCTGACACGGGGAAGCATTCCTCGGCCACCTCGGTACTGATACCGAGTGGCGGTTCGCCCGGGCACCGGCGGTACGGGCTGTCTTGAGGTTGGCTCCGCGTGCGGGTCATCCCCCAGCGTCTCGGCACTGGCACCGAGTGAGGGTCGTTCCCTGGCACCGGCAGCTTAGCGCACCTCCCCTGTGGTACCGAGGCAGGGTCAGCTTTCACCTCTCCAGCAGGGAGACAGAGTCCCCTCAGCCCCCTGGCAACAGCAGGTAGGGCCCCATGACGGGTCACTCATCCCTTCTTGGCACTGACAGAACAAGATCCTCTCGCCGCCCCCCTGGACCTCGGTGGGGCCCGGTTGCCTACCACCACCGCATGGCATCTGCAGAATGGCCTCGCTGATACTGTCAGGACACATGCCTGTCCCGGAGCACTGGTCACTGATTTAATCGCTCAGCTTTTTCCGCCTCTCTGTAAGATTGGGGGTGCCTGGCCACCTGTCCTACAGTGCTCTTAATTAACAGGAAGACCCCAACCCCTTATCTCTTCTAGGCAGTAGGCGTCCCTCCCCCTACTGCCTTCCAGTCCT
Source organism: Hipposideros armiger (assembly GCF_001890085.2). Classification (NCBI taxonomy): domain Eukaryota; kingdom Metazoa; phylum Chordata; class Mammalia; order Chiroptera; family Hipposideridae; genus Hipposideros; species Hipposideros armiger. Next base: position 761,238 of record NW_017731608.1, read on the forward strand.
TCCCTTGTTGGGAAAGGGATGGTGTGGGCTGCAGTCTGGAATCCGTGCTGACTGTTCGAGCTCCATCGGCATATGCCCCCTCCCCCAGCACGCCAAATGTCACCATCTTGTGCCTGTGACAGGGCTTTGACCAGGACCCCGGTGAGGAACTGGAGGGAGGGTATGGAAAGACTTGAGTGCGGGCAGCTCATGGCATGCGTGCTGAATTGGCTGGGAGCCGCTTCCTGCCAGTGCATCCCTGGTGTAAGGTGAGGGAAGGTGGAGCCCATGAGCAGCCCCACCTGGCTCCTTGGACTTTCTCCCGACTGCCGAGGAGCCTGCAGCCAGCCAATCAGCTAAGGACCTCAGAACCAACTCAGACTGGACTCTGACCACTTGGGAGTCTGCCCAAGGCCTCCCTCTCACTTTTCTTCAGTCGTCCAGGCTTTGTGGCACTTGGTCCCTCTGAGCTTTACCTTGTCCCTTCCCGAGGTAGACTTTACCACCAATAACGTGGGCGGTTTTGTCGGTTGGCTTCCTGTAATGCTGACCTATGCCCTCTGCCTGCCTTACCCTAACCAGGGCCCTGCTCTTTGCACCTGCACGAACACAGTGCCAAGCACGCCCAGAGACCTGAGTCCTCACACTGCCAGATGGAGCTCCATAGGCTCTTGTGAGCCACGCAGGCTTCAATGTCATATAAAACAGGGCAGGGAGCAAATCTTCCAGTACCTCTGTTTTGTCACCCACAGCCCTGCAAGATGGAACAGTTTACACTCAGCGCTGCAGGATGTAGCCTCTAGTGTTCACAGGCTTCGCAGGGGGAGGATGGGGCTCTGCCAGAGGCTTCCTGTCCCTGCCCACAGGGTACCAAGTTTTGGGCCATTCCGACCTGTGGCTGTGCCTCTTCTGAAAGGCACAGGTTTGTGCCTGTAGGTATGAACCTCAGGCACATTGAGGAGGAAGAACAAGAAACAAGAGAACCAACAAGTACCTTTACGTAATTCTCTGAATGAGCAGGATACGTGTTATTTCTCCACTTTTATAGGTGAGAAAAACACAGGCTCAAAAAACATAAGTAGTTTGCCCAGAGTCACATAACAGGTAAGAGGCAGAGACAGAGTTTGAACTCAGGTCTGATGCCAAAGCCCTCATCCCTTTCTCTATTCCAGCTTCCCAAACAGAACATCACAGTGACCTGTGGAGCTTTAGGAAATACAGATTCCTAGATCTTACCCTTGGCATGTGTGACTCATCAGGCCTGGAGGTGGGGCTGGACGTTTTCTACAGCTTCCCAAATGTTTCTAATGTGCTACCAAGTTTGCGAACCACAGTATTACATCACTCTGGGGATGCTAAGTGATCCATTAGGATGCTTAATGAGAAGAAAATCAAACAGCATTTCTGAAAGCACGTAAGGAGTGTCCCTTGCATAGTAACCCTGTGCTGGGGCAGTGGGGCATTCAGAAATGAATATATTTGGAAAACCCAGGTTATAGGGGAAAAGACTTCCCCTGACAGGCCTGAGAGCTCAGAGAATCCGATGCCCATTGGGGCTGACTTCCTGCCCCTTGCTTTGATTGGAGGGAGTGGGGACAAACATTTGGAAGAGCGCACCTGCCCTGGGCACTGCCCCTTTAATGCTGTTTATTTGGTCCTGCCACCTTTACTGGTTGCCAGTCTCAGGTAAAAGCCCCCAGTGCTCCAGCCAAAACCAACCCTCCATCTTTTCCCCAGGCTCTGTGTTATTTCTTAACCTGGTTTTTGCTTCTCGTTGGGTGTCCACCCTCTGCATTTCCCCCACCCTGCTCGCCTCCCCTCCCATACATACCTCAGACCCTGGGGCTTGAGGGTCCTGATGAGTGAATCGCCAGTGGCTGGAAGTTACCTCAGGGTAACATAGGTTGATGATGGCTGCAAAAGCTGTGTTGAGAGCTCTATCACTGACTCGGTGATAGAGTTCTATAATCAATTAGCACTCTGCTGTGGGCTTGAGAGGTAGTGACAGACCCTGGGCATCATGTTTGCCTCCCTGGTCCAGTCAGGTGAAACAGCCTCTGAATGGCAGCCTCTTTTGGCATCTTCCCTTAAGAGGCTTTTTCTTAAAGCCCACATCAGCCCCCCACAACTGGCTTTACCCTCTTGGAATCAGGGGAGCAGTTTGCCTTCTCATTTTTAGCCCGGTAAGACACAAAGGTGAGTCATGATTCTCCTCAGCTCCATTCCACCTCAGCTGTCCTTGCTCGGGAACCATCGGCCCCTCCCGAACGAGGATGTGTAGGACCTGCCCTATCCCAGATCGGCTGGCTTTACCTGTGTCCTTACCGTTCAGATTTTATTGGCGTAAGGAGTGGTCAGTCAGGAGTGGAGGGATGTTGACTCTATCTCCTCCTCCTCCTCCTCCTCTTCCTCTTCCTCTTCCAGGGCCCCCCAGGAAGGAAGACTCGCTTATCCTTTGGCCGTATCCTGGCAGCCTTACCCTTGGCAGGTCACACAGCTTGTGGATTAGCTGGTTTTGCACTTCAGGGGCATCAGAAATTCCCTGGCACTTTACACATCTAGACATAAGGTGCCTCGGCCTGCAGAGCTCCTGGGAGCCTGAGGGCTGGCTCTGCCATCCCTGCCCTTCATTAGTGCTCAAAGTCATTAGTTCCCAGAGGGCAGGAAATGCACCTGTGGAACAAGTTTGAGACAATAGGTCCCTTTTAGAGGTGATACCACATGGCCCCAAGTGAGCATGGTCCCAAAGTCCAGGCTGGCAGAGGGTGCCCACTAGGCAGCCTGAGCAAAAGCAACCCAGGTTTGGGTTGGGTTTGCAATGATTGGGAGGGACTTGTTGAGGGGTGCTCAGAGACAAGAATCCCTGTCCATGGTGCCGGGATAGCTGATGCAAAAGGAGCCTCTTTGAGTGGTTTGTCTTGCTCAGGCTAAAAGTGGGAGCAGCCCAGGTGGCCAAGGATGGGCCGAGGGAGGTGGGTGCAAGACAGAGCCTCTGTGTCTGCCAGTTTCGGAAGAAAAAGACCTCAGTGGGCTAAGCTGTGCATCAGTTCACCTAACTCAGCCTGCTCCTCAAACGTCATATGCCAATGTGCAGCTGACCAAGGTCGGGTAGGGTAGGACTCTCTCAGTCTTCCCTCTGCTGCCACACACCCACCAGAGCATCTGGCTTACAGGTCCAGGAGGAGATGGGTAACTCTTGTCATATTCTCTCTGGAAAATTTCATACTACAGAAAGATCAACTTTCAGGATGCAGAGCCACTCAGAACTCTCAAGCTGGCAAAAGAGAGCACGAGAGTGGGTTCCTCCCAGGCAGGGACAGAGGAAGGACTGAGTGACCCTAGTCAGAAGAAGGCTAGGCCCTGGGCAGCTGGCGGTGGGGGAGAGAGAGAAACAAGCCTGCCCTCCTCAGCTTCCTGGAGCCCTCTCCAATTCCCCAGCCAAGCAGAGGAGGAAGTGAGTGGGCACACTAGCCCTGAGGCTTGGCCTGTGCTGGATCCTAGGAGAAGCAGAGGTTGGGTCCCCCACAAACGGGAGAGAGAGTTTCAAGGTCCAGAAGCTGATGAGGGACCTTGCCTGCAGTATCCTAGACCAACACAAGGGGGCGACAGCCACCACTGTGGGGAGGGCAGGGGAGGAGAGATTCTTCCTGCTAGTCTACTTGCACCAAAGACCTGCGGTGGGTGGACCCATAGACACCTCCTACTGCTGAGTTATTTGATACTCTGGCTGCCAGGGTGGAGCCAATCAGAATGTGGCAGAAGGCAGGCTGAGCGTGAGCTTTCACATCGCAGGTCCCAACCCCTCCTCCTCCCTGAAGATTGAGGCCCGGTGGGGTGGCCTTGACTGGGCCAAGGTCTTACGGCTAGCTAGAGGGTTATATGGGACTCCAATATGGTCCCCTAACTCCAGGGTCATGTCAGTTTGTACCACATCACAGGTGCCCCAAAGCCTTCCCTGCTTTCTGAGAAACTCTTATCTGGCAACTTTCAACCTGCCCTTCGCCTTTCCTCCTGGAGGCTGCTGCTGCCATCTGAGCAGGTCTCTAAGTCAGCATGGGGCAGCAGGTGGTGGGTGGCGGCGGGAGGTAGTGTGGGTAAGAAGGGGGAACTGCCGTACCTGCATCTAGGCTCACCAGCTCCTTGTGTTCCTGGGTGGGATTAGGAGGGTGCACTTCTGGGTGGTGTCAGGCACTCATTTCTTGCTCCCCTGGATTGCAGCTTCTGTGGATCAGCCCCACCCCCAGCACAGGGCCTGGCTGGCACTCGGTCACAGGTAGGAGCTTTGGAAGGCCATTTCAAAGCAGTGACCAAATGCCCTTGAGGAACTATCATTTTGCCATCGTTTCTTTTTGCCTCCTTCCTTGGCAGAGACACCAGAGACAAGGTTAGGTGATGGAGGGCAGGTCTGAGTGAGACCAAGGGCTCTGTGGTCCAGGGAGAGGAGGAGGAGGCTGAGATGGGCACTCCCACCCTCTCACCTACATTCCCCTGCATCCAGGTGAGTGATGTGCCAGCTCATCTTTCTCTGGCAGTTAATAGTTGCCAGAAGCTTATAAATCCATCAATTACATGTAATCACAACAACCTTGTAGTTGGTTTTATTTCCATTTCACAGATGGGAAACCAAGGCTCAGAGAGGTCAGGGGCATGACCCAGGAGCACACAGCTCTCACTGGAGCCCAAACCCAAGGATCTTTTCACAACAGCAGGCTGCCCTACTTACTAGAACTCTTTTCTTCCCCTCTTCTTTTTTAGAACAGTTTATTTATTTATTTTTTAAGCTGAGCCATCCTGCCACCTGTTGGCAGCTCAGCGGCAGCTCAGTTCAGGCCAGATTCGAACTGCTGTTGCTCAGAGCTCAAACCTTTGAGTGAGCTTTTAACCAACTGAGCCACTGGCCGGCCCTCCCCTCTTCTTTTTTCCCATCCCCAAGCTGGTGGAGCCTGAGAAGGGGTTTGCGGGCTCCGTGAGATTGAGTGAGAGATTTTTGTATCATGTAGGAGTGGAGTAAGACCCATGAAGTAACCTGCTCCTGGACCCCGAGGCAGAGCAGCCACCAGGACCCTAACTTCAGGGGGAGCAAGGCTGGGCTGGGGAGACCCTTGCGTAGGGAGACTGGGGTTGTAAAGCAGGTTGTCATGTGGCTGCCTGGCTGGATCTGGAGTGGACGGGCAAGTCTGTGACCTTTTATGCTTTCAAGTTACAGGGAGCAAAAGATTCACTGGACGTATTTAAAGGAACCCCTGCTGTCACCCTGGGGTCAGTGGGTGGCCTGTGGGCCGGGGACAGGTGCTTAGGAGGACAGCACAGCACCCTGGGCCTTGTTCAGACCCAGCACCTCATGGTGAGAGGTCCGAAGAGAGGGGGAGGGCCCCAGAAACCTCCGCCTCCACTGCCAGAGGCCTCCTCCCCCTAGCTCCTGGCAGAGCACCAAGTCAGAGCTCCCACATAGAGGCCTCTCCCCTGGCAGGGCTGAGCCCAATCACAGCACATGCCAAAATAGCTGTCTGGGAGCCTGGGCCTGCCGCCCACACCCCAGCATCTCTCAGGTTAACAGCTTGCCTGTCTCTCCGCCCCCTTCCCCAGCTTGCTGACATTTTACTGAGGCGGGGGTGGTTGTGAAAGGGGGCAAGCTGGTTCCTGCTCCCCAGCCCACACACACACACCACTGACACAACCTGCTCCCCGTTCATCCTCCTCTGGAAGGCACGCTTTAGGTGGAGACTTTACTCGGGGCCCCGCAGACGTGGGGTTCCTACCATGAGACAGAGTGAGGAACACACTTGGGGTTCCATGCCATCCATGGAAGACCCAGGGCAACCTCAGAGAACCGTTGTCCCTCTGGGAATCTTTGAAAAAAATTAAGAATATTTTTAAAAACATTAAATATTTTACAATTAGAAAAGTATATAGAATAAGGCAACACCACCACTTAGCTTGCTCACATCTTACCATTGTGGCATATTTGCTTTAGGTAGAGCTGGAGGCCCCATGTCTCCCTCCCCAGAGGAAACCACAACCCTGATTCTGGTGTTCATGCTCGCATTCCTGTTTTAAAATTTTTCCCTACATAGGTATGCGTGCATAGCAACGTATAGTACTATTTTGTTTGGTTTTTGCATTTGATTTAAATGATGTTCTGTACGTGCTCTGAGTTTAGGTTTTTTCCGTCCATGTTATTTGGGACATTTAGCCATCTTGAAACATGAGTGCTAATGAACCCGTTTTAACTGCCATATACTGTTCCTCTTTGTAACTGCACAGCAGCTTATTTTGCCCAGTATCCTGTCGATGGCCGTTTAGGTTGTTGGCAGTTTTTTTGCCCTTGCAAGCTAAATCCTTCAGAAGCCGTTCCGGTGCACAATCTCCTTGTGCATTCTCCCCACCAGTGCTTGGTTACAGACAGGCTGGTGTATCTTCAGCTTACGTATTGATAGTTGCCAAATTGCTTTGCAAAGTGGTAATCCTCATTTTTAGGCCTCTGGGGTTATTTTCTTTCTTCAAAGTTTTGGTAAACTGAGGAATTGGTTACCATGAACAAACACTTTCTCTTTCAAGCTTCCATGAGGAGAACAAGTGGGGGTTACCCCCATTTATCAGATGAGGAAATTGAGGCTCAGACAGTAAGAGAGTCTTAGCTCGAGGTCATAAAACTGATCAGAGGCAGAACCTGTCTGCACCTTTGAGTCCAAATCCTCGGAAAAGACCACTCAGAGAGATTTTAGGCACAGTTTCTGCCTCAGAGGCAGGAAAAACCCCTGTGTGCGGTGCATGGAAGCTTGGGGGCCAGGGTGGAGCCCCAGGGGCTGACAGCTGATTGTGAGGAGACCTAGGGGGTGGAGGAGGGAGCAAGGTGATCAGAAGTTTCAGAGGGCGAGTTAAATTTTGAATGAGGGATGAGGGGCACTGCTGCTCCCGGCAGATGGGGAATAGGAACCTGCTGCAGACACAGGAGAAGGCGACAAGAGGGACTGGTCACAGGAGGAGAAGGACATGGGGGGCCAACAGTGGATTGGGAGGTTCAGAGGGAGACATATCAGCGTTCCCATCTGGGATCAGTTTCAGTGCCTCTGAGACACAAGAGCTCAGCCCAAACCAGCAACTTGTCCACCCGCTGCTGGCAGGAAGGCCTCAGGAGCTGGCCAGCTGCTGGGTCACTGCGCCGGCCTGCCGGAAGCCCTTTGCTCTCAGCTTGATCCATGAGGCTGAGCCTGGACCATTCACTTTTCCCTCCATTCACTCTTCAAACTACTTCTGGCATTCCTAGCCCCTGGGGATGCAATTACGAGCAATAAATGGCCTCCAGGGGCTCACAGTCTGGTGGGGGATATAGACTTGTAAACCAGCGCTTGATGGCCCAGAATAACTAAGAGGGCCTGAGCTGGAGCGTGGGAGCAGCTAACCCTTTGGGAAAGGGGGCTGGGGAGAACTTTCCAGCAGAGCCCATGTCTGAGCCAATTCTGAAAAGATGAGAGGAAATAGATGAAGGCACATTCACTAAAGCAGAAGAGGGGAACAGGGGAAGGTGTTGCAGGTCAAGAGAGACTGCCAGGCGCCAGATGCACAGACAAAAAGAAACCCACAGGCTTTGTTTGACAGAAGCAGCTAGAGGTTGGGGGGGGGGAGCAGGTGAGAGCATGGACCTGGAGCAGACTCCTGGGTTGGAATCCCAACTCTGCCACTCACTAGCTGCATGACCACAGGCAAGTTATTTTAATATCTTTGTGCCTCAGTTTCCTCACCTGTAAAACGGGATAATACTATTTTTATGAAATTAAATGAGCTAATATCTGTAAAACTCGTAGAACAGTGTCTGGCACAGAGTCAGTTATATGTTTGTCAAATAAAATGTAAAAAGTATGAAAAGGAGATGGGAAAGGAAGCTGAGGCCTGTAGAGTGCTGGCCGCGGGTCTTTGCATTTTGCTCAGCTGACAGTAGAGAGCCAATCAAGGGTAAGTGGACGCTTTAGAAGGAATTCTCGTAGCAGTGGGAGGATGGCTTAGAGGGGAGGCTCTAAAAGGATGAGTCAGTTATTCATTCCACAAACAGTTCTCCAGGGCCTACCAGAGCCAGACCCTGAGACCCGGACTCAGGACTTGAAGGAGAGACAGGATGTTTCAGCAAGTTCAGAGCTACAGTCCTGGCCCAGACCCCAAGTGTCTAAGGCAGCCCTTCCTTTCCCCTCCTTGCCCACCACCCTCACTTCACATCGCCAGATCCTGCTGTCCAGGTTTCATAAGGAAAGCCATGGAGAGACGGAGTGGCACTGGCACCTAGCCCAGAAAGGGGCCTTGGCTGTCACTCTTCGGGTTCTTTAGAGAGAAGAGGAAGGTAGCTGTTCAAACAAAAGCTGTTGCCATCCCCGTATGCCCAACAAAGAGAAGTGGTCTGGGCCTTGTGGTCAGCCCTTGGGTGTGGTACCCAAGGTGGAGGAAGCCCTTCTCTTTCCTTATGGCTCTGGCTCCTCCACAGAATTCCCTGTTCCTTCCTCCTGAGCTGGTCGGCAGTAAACACTGACTCACTGCCAGGCACCCTGCGGGCCATGCCCAGATGCGCTGGGCCTGGCCCCTGGCCCCCCGGGAGCTTGTGGTCTGGCGGGAGGGAGGAAGGAGGCATACGGATTGGAAAGCATCCGGACTTCCATGGTCCAGTGGCAGAGGAGCCAAATGGGTGGTGTGAAGTTATCAGTGGGAGGTATGTATTCTTGGCTGGGGCAGCTGTGAGCAGGTGGGATTTTGATATGAGGTGGGGAAGGAGGCCTGTATTCTAGGCAGAAGGTAGGCCATGTGCAGGGACACAGCAGTGAGCTTGGGCACAGCAGAGAAGAGGTTAGCTTGGTTAGAATCCAGGGTTTGTGTCAAGGCATAGGAGGCCATGTTAGTGCCATACTGCAGAAGCCACATGTGCCAGGCTGGAGGATTTGGAATTCATTCTGAATCATTGGTTTCTGAAGTATGGTCCTGGCGGGGGCACGACCAGACCCTTTCAGGGGATTGGTGAGATTAAAACTATTTTCGTAATGATACTTTCAGAGCTTCCCTGGGTTTATGCCCTTTTCACCATGTTAATATTCGTACTGATGGTGCAAAAGCAATGGTGGGTAAAACTGCTGGAACCTCCCCATAGATCAAGGCAGCGGCCCCAACAAACTAGTAGCCATTGTATTCTTCATTCCATACTCACAACAACAACAACAAATGCAATAAAAAGTATTCATTTTATAAAGCCTAGATCCTTGAGTATATATCTTTTTAAATATTACATGTGATATACTTATACATAGGCACTCCAAACTATGATGGGTGTCTTGAAAAGCACTTTTGCAACTGAGTTGCAAGCTATACTAGTCCCTTTTTTTAAGGAACACCATTTTAACATGAAAGAACACCTGACAGACAAAACTCTTCTTACAGTGGGTATTTGGCAGATGTTTGTTCAAAATGAATGAAGTGAGCTTGTCACTTCAAAAACAGCAGCAGTGTTTGTTGCTAATGATAAAATTGGAGATTTTGAGGGGAAATTAGAATTTTTGAAACCTTGTATCCACTGTCTAGAAGCTGACAGCTTCCCAGGACTTAAAATGAGTTTTCTGATGAGATCAGTAGTGCTGTGAGCAAGTGTGATTTTTTTGATGCTACGTAATGCAATGTGTCAGCATTTGGAACATCTGCATAACTCAGTAAACCAATTTGATTTTCCAGTGACCTGTGCTTCATGTTACAGAATTCAAAATGCAAGATAGACCAGTGAAAAGGTCATTTACCGGCATGGTTTCAGATTCTACATAGCCACTAACCTTTAAGAAACTACTACTTGTCCTATTTTGGTGTAGGAGCAAAGAAGAACATCCATGATTGTCTGAAAAGGCTATTAAAATACTCCTTCCTTTTCTCACTACATGTCAGTGTAAGGCAGAATTTTCTTCATACTTCCACCAAAACAGCATGTCACAACAGATTGACGGCAGAGGCAGCTAGGAGAATATAGCCATCTTCTGTTAAGGCAGACATTAAAGAGATTCACAGAAATTAAACCATGCCACCCTTCTCGCTATTTTTTTTTTTTTTAGAAAATATAGTTTATTTTTCATAAAAGTATGTTATTTATATTAACATGCAATTGGCTGGTTTTTAAACTAATAAATATTTTAAACAGTTCTCAGTTTTAATTTCTAATATGGTAAATATTAATAGCTATAACCTGCATAAACAAAACCTTCTTGAGATCTTCAATAGTTTTAAGATTGTATAAAGGGATCCTGGGACCAGGAAGTTTGGGAGCTGCTATCTAGACCATAGGGAGCCAGGAGTGTAAAGAGGGATGGGGGGAGGCAGGCAGGATGGGTGTGACATGGGCCGGTGTCTCCTGGACACAAGCCAGGGCAGCTCTGACAGGCCCCCTCGGCAGGGCTGGGAGACCCAGGATCTGGGAGTCCCAACTCAGCCACTTCTGAACTGTGGGCTGTCACCAGTCTCCATGGCCTCTGCGAGCCTCTGTTGGTTTCGCTAGGACTAGAATGCTGCCTGCGCAGGGGAATTATAAGCCTCCTGTCTGATAATGTTTGTAAAAAGTGCTTTGTAAGTTGTGAAACCCTTAATAGATGTTTATTGTTGTGGTTATTTTGTCTGGAGCCAGTGGTTAGCTATTTTAGACGCTTTCCCCAGACCCCAGAAAACCTGTCTGGTGGGTGTGAGAAGGTGTTAGGTGGCCAGAAGGGGAGCAGGCCTGACCTTCACTTCTCCCTCCCCAGACCTTCTCCCCCCACACCCCCCCCCAGAGCTGAGGCAGGGGCTGCCCCATATCGGGTACCACGTGGAGGGAAGGTTAGCGGGCTATTGCTCAGCTTGACTCTGGGACTTTGGGAAGAGAAGCCAGAAGGCAAGGCTCGTGCATGTGGTATGTGCGTGTGTGCATGTGTGCGTGTATGTATGTGCGCGTTTGCCCGCCTGCCCGCCCACCAGCCCGCCTGCTTGCTGCAGGGCCTGGAGCCGCCGCTGGGAGAGGAAGTGCAGTCGGTTACCAATCAGGTTATTTTCATAACGGCTGTCTCAGGCTCGGGGGAGGAGGGTGGCGAGGGGGAGGGGGAGGGGGCAGAGGAGCAGCCACAGCAGCTCGCGCTCCAAACTAGGACTTGCTCAGCCAGAGGCCGGCAGCCTGGAGCTCGAGCCAGACCCTGGGGCTCGCCTGCCCAGGGGGACCCCAGCCCCCACCCGCTCGCCCACCTCCTGCCTGCAACCCTGCCTTCCAGATCAGGTCAAAGGGGGCTCCCCCACCCTTCCTTGCCTTCTGCTTCCTCCCTCCTGTATCGGTCTGGGTGGGCCTGGGGAGGGGTGGTTGGGCTGGGCCCAGGCACCACCATCCCTAGATTAGTCTCCTGAAGCTGATGGAAAAGGAAAGGGAAAGGGTAGTGGACTGCCTGCCCCCAGCCAGGGCAGACCCAGTGGAGGTAAACATTACTGGCCTGGTCACCTCCTTTACCATGCAGGCCCATCTGCTCCCCACTGTGCACTTTTGCTTGTTGTGTTGGGGTAGGCTCCACCTTAGTGACTAGAGACCATGGGGAAGTTGGGACCCTGCCTCACCAGCCTTCAGGCAGGCCTCCCTTCCAGCTGCCCCTGCCTGGGAGCAGAGCAGCCAGAGGTGACTTCTAAGCAGCAGCCCCCTGGGGACGGAGCTCCAGGCCCTTGCTCTGGAGCTGCTGGGAGTGGGGCCCTGACCACAGCAGACTGGTACCTCTGGCTGAATCCCACAGGGAGTCCTGTGCAAGCACCTCTGGAAGTAGATGTCCCTGGGGGCCGGCCTGGTACCAGGGGCAGAGGACATTCCTCACAGCATGAGCAGATACCCAGGTGGCTCTGGCTGCCAGGCTCTGTTCCTCATGAGGTGGGTGGTGGCCACCCTGGGTACTCCTGCTTCCCTTTCTGGGTTCCCATCCCCGCCATGGGCAGAGTCAAACCTCAGGAGGTGGCACGATCCACACGCCTGGTGTCTGCTATGGGTGTAGGCCCCGCCATGCCCTTACTTTCTGCCAGGTATCATAGCATCAGGTACTTTATACCATCATCTCATCAGAACGCCCCTTATGCCAGCCTTCTGAACTAGGTGGTATCATCCCCATGTTGCAGATGAGAACATTGCGACTCAGAATGTTAATTGATCAGCCCAGGAAAGCAATGGTAGATGCAGGATTTCAAAGCCTTTGAAGGCTTTTCTGCTTGAAACTATTATAACATAGAGTGTGAGAGAGTCTGGGCGGTGAGGTCAGAAGTCCTGTCCTTTCTAGCTGGGGCGCTCATGCTGCTCACCCCCACTGGCAGCTGCTGTAGCTCAGCTGCCCACCTCCACGCTCGCTGCTGTTCATCCAGGGTGCACTGCCAGACCCTGGCATCCTTTGTCCCCCCTAAGCCCCCAGCAGCCAGCTGGAGGTTGATGGGGCCATGAGTTCTTCCCCATCCTGTCCCCTCTGGGTGTGACGGGTGTGAGGGGCTTCCCCAGGCCTCCTCCAGTGACCTTTATGTATACTTCGTACTTTGTGGTATGTAGAAGGTGACAGAGTGTGAGGTGAGAAGAGCTGCTACTTAGAGCTGCGCTGTGGGAAAAGGCTCCAGGTCCACGCAGGGAAAAGGCTGGGACAGGCCTGAGGCCAGGCTGGGCTTCTGACCAGCCCCAAGAGAAGCCTCAGCAGAGATAGGAAGTCAGAAGTCTGGCAATTGCTGACCAGAGGACAGAGGTCTCTATGGAGACCAGAGGAACAGGAAGCACAGCCACTGGGGGGAGGGGATGTTGGAAACACAGAGGCATGTGTGCCTGGCCTGGGAGCTTCTAGTAAAAGGTCAAATCAGCCTCTGTGGACAGATAAGGAAACTGAGGCCTGTGAAAGGACAGCTTAGCACATGGTCGCACCCTGGCCTGGCCTGCTTTGCTCCCCACTTGGAGTGACTGCACCATCAGGCAGCTGAGGATACTCCTGGACAGATGTGGACTCTGGGCTGCTGGCAACACAGGGGCCAGAGCGCTGTGGGAGCACTTGTAAGCTGCCCCCATGTCGTGAGGCGGGGTGTGCAGGTGACCTCTTCCTCCTGGCCTCTCGGCAGTGTGGGTCTGGGGCAGCAGGCAGGGCCCAGCCCTCACCGCCACCCACAGAGCGCCTGCAGTACCTCCCCCACCGCTGACTGTGGCCTTTTGTTTTCTGGGTGACACTAGCATCAGGCGGTGTGTCCGGGTGACTAATCTTCTCCAGGCTGGGCAGCTGTCACAGGGCGGCCTGACCAGACGGGCAAAGAAAGCTGACACCCTGGGGGAGTGCTGGCAAGCCAGTGCCCTGGCAGCAGTGGGCAGCTAGGCCTTCAAGCTCCTCTTCCTGGGTGCAGAGCAGACCCCAAGTCAGGCAGACCAGGGTTCAGGTCCCGTTTCTGCCATTGACTGGCTGTGTGACCTTGGCTTATTACTGCGCCTCTCAAAGCCTCAGTTTCGTCAACTCTGTAATGGAGCCCTTCATTCTTTTTGCCTCACAGAGTTGTAGCGGGAATCAGAAAAGATGGTAATTGAAAGTGTTTAGCCCAGGGCCTGTCACAGAGTAGGTGTTCAGTAAGTGGAACCATTGTGGTTCTTATTATGGTCGTCTTCCCTACCCATCCCACCTTAGTCCCAGCCTCATGGTCCAAGAGGAAAGACCCCACTCCCCACCTCATCTCTGGAGTGTAGGCTTTGCCTTCAGGTAGACCTGGGTTCCAACACTGACTCTAAACGGACCAGCTGTGGACTTTGGGCAGGTTACTTCTTTGCACCTCAGTTTCCTATCAGGACCGTGGCATGAAATAGTACCCATTCTTTAGGGTTGCAGTTATTTATCAAATACTATACATGTTTGTAAAGCGCTCAGCACAGTGCCCAACACATGCGGGCACTCAGTAAATGTTAGCAGGGATGATATTGATTTTAGGAGGCAGCCAAGAGCTCTCTGCCTACAGAGCTCACCTCCTGCCCTTTTCCCAATCACCTGCAGGGGCTGGGACTGGGACAGACATAGAGCAAGAGCTGGGCAGTGTCGGACACTGCGTCCCCAGGCATGACTGCCTCCACTGCTCACTGACCACAGGAGCTCAGACACCTTGGACCCCGTCCACCTCCCCCTCAGTACCCCTGCACCCATCCAGGACTCGAGTCTGACACTGCCTGACCGGAACCCACGGAAGAGGAGCAAATCAGAGAGGTGGAGGCAGCGGGGGAGGATAGGAAGGTAGGGAGTAGGTGCTAGATGTGCAGCCAGGCCTGACTCTTCAAGCCCATCATCTCCCACTGTTTGCCCAGGGCTCCCCCCCACCACACCTCTCTGCTCCCAGGCCCTCAGCAGGCAAAAGTATTTCTCCTGTCAGCCCCAGGCTGATGGCCCACGGCCGTGACTTGAACCTCCCTGTGGCTGTCAGGGCCAGGAGACCACCTGAAGGAGGGAGGCAGGCATCCTTGGGCGTGCTAAAGCATCGCCCCCCTAAAGCATGCCAGGCTTCCTGTCCTTTTCCCACCGTTGGGGAGAGAAAAGGGTGCAGGTGATCCCAGCGGCCTGTGAAGAAGAGGTGGCAGGAGCAGGTGAGCTGGTGCAGGAAGGGGAACATGTGTTTAGGACAGGTCATGGGAGAATGGTTTGAGCAAGGATGGCCTCCAAGGGTCCTGCCTCCTGGAGGCAGCTCAGGGCAGCCTAGTATTTGGAATCGTGAGAGTTGGGGCTTCTAGCGTTGGCCCCTAGGACAAGGCACAGTTCACAGGCACCCTCAATGGCAGAGCTGGAAAGGTTTTCAGACGTCACCCAGTACTTTCACACATGGGATGGTGGCCATACTGTACCTCTTCAGAAGGGTGAGACACAGCAGCCTAGTTCCAGAAAAGTTCTTAACCTTCAACCCCTCAGAGCTACAGACACACACACACGCCAGAATCCAGGCTTTTCTCTTGGCTCAGGCCTCTTGTTGCTTCCTATACAAAGCCCCCCTGAGTGAGGACGAGTGGCTTCTCTCCCTGTGCAGCTGCCTCTCCAGTTCCGGGGGCCTCGTTTCCCCAGGGTCCTTTGATCCCTAAGGCATATGTCAGATTCTCTCCATTTCTAGGTGCCACTCTCAGCCTGACCCCGAGAATGGGGCTGAGAGAGTCAGGGGTCTTATCAAGACTGAGTTTCTTTTCAGAGAGCCTTGTTTTGTTACCATGGCTTGGTTTGTGCCATGTCCCAGGAGGGGACATCTAAACCTAAACTGCCCCATGTTGGTGGCAAAAAAAAAAAAAAGGGAAAGCCTAGCTTTCAGCCCCGCAGTCTAGGCCAACTCTGAACTGGAACCCAGGACTCAGGACTTCCAATTCCCTTTTTCTTTTCCATCAGCTTCAGGCAAGAGTCGAAGTCCTTTAGGCCAGGACTTTGTGGATTATGGTGTCTGGACAGGGGACTCCGGGATGGGTAGCTGGAAGCCCTCTCCTACTTTACTCCTGGGGCAGCCTAGCGGTATAACTGGGGAGAGCACCAATGCTTCCAGCAGTGGTAAATGTGGGCTCCCTGGTCTCTGTGCCCAACAGCCACCCGCCTGCCCCTACATGGAGACTTTTTTTAGGAGACGCTTCCAGCGGAAGGCCCCAGGTCCTGGAGAGGGGCAGTGGCGGCCCAGCGGTGTGGGGCTGCCCACGGGCAAGGCGCGGCGCCGCTCCCCTGCAGGCCAGGCCTCTTCCTTGCTAACACAGAGGCGCCGCTCCAGCGCGCAGCTCCAGGGCTGCCTCCTGGGCTGTGGGATGCGGACCCGGGGCACCAGTCGCCGCCGATCCAGCACCGCGCCCCCCGCCTGCAACCCCCGCTTCACCGTGGATGAGGTGCCCACCCCACAGCCTGCCACTGTTCTGGGCGCACCCCTGCTGTTGACCAGGCTTGTGGGCATGAATGAGGAGGAGGAGCAGGAGGAGAAGGAGGAGAAGGAGGAGGGGGTCCAAGAGGAGGATGTGACAGTTGCAGCGTTGAGTGCCACCCAGCAAGGCACCAAGAGACCAGGGCCAACCCCACACCTGGGCACCCGGCCCTTGCTGTCCGTGCCCCGTTGCCTGCGCCGAGCTTCCTCTCACCTGTTCCCTGCTGACAGGGTGTATGACCACGCCCTCTGGGGCCTGCAGGGTTACTATCGGCGCCTCAGCCAGCAGTGGCCTTCAGGCCAGCACCCTGGCCCTGGGGGCGGAAGAGCCTCAGGCACCACAGCTGGCCCCATGATGCCCGCCCGTGTGCGCCCACTCTCCCGCAGGCGCCAGGTAGCCCTACGGCGCAAGTCGGCGGGACCCCCGGCCTGGAGCGCCCTGCTTGCGTAGGTATAGCTGCGGCCGGCAGGGCGAGTGGTGTGGCCTCCGAGGGGGCTGGCCTAGAGTAAGGGCCTTGAGGCTCTGCTTGGCCTGAAGGCGCCCCACATTGGAACAGCACACCCCGAAAGGGCTGTGAGGCGGGCTGAGCCTCCTGCAGGAATCCTCTGAGTCTTGGGCTGCTGTAAGGGATCCTCTACGCTCCCGGTTGCTGCCCCTATCTTGGCCTTGGGTTGAGGTCACAGTGAGGACAGAGGTCCCAGGTGAGGGGGTAAGGAAGCGGAGCTTCCAGGTGCTCAGCTGGCCTCAGCTGTCTCCTTTCCTGCAGGAAAGCCATCACCAAGTCGGGCCTCCAGCACCTGGCACCACCCCCGCCGGCTCCCGGGGCTCCGTGCAGCGAGCCAGAGCGGCATATCCGGAGCACTGTGGACTGGAGTGTGAGTGGCTGGGTGCTGAGGGGCACATGGCCATCAGCACCTGCTGGGCTCTGGGCCACAGCAGCATTTGGGGGTGGAGGTACTGTGGGCAGATGCGAGAGGAGCCCATGGGCCTGTGGGGTCAGGGCAGACCTCCCGGGGTGGCCATGGTTGAGCCAGGTCTTCAATAGTAGGGACAATGGGGAAAACAGGAGAGAGTCAAGTAGATAGCGGTGGCTGGAACAAGTTTATCTTGGGGGAGAGAGGGTTGATGGGTCAGGGCAGGGGCTGACTGGTGAGCTGGATGGCATGTGTGCATTAAGCATGTTCATCCCACGGTCTAGGAGTCCGCGACGTATGGAGAGCATATCTGGTTCGAGACCAACGTGTCGGGGGACTTCTGCTATGTTGGGGAGCAGTACTGTGTAGCTAAGATGCTGGTGAGTGAGCGTGTGCTGCATGCCGCCCCCTGGTGGTGGATCCGGGTCTAGGAACCTGTAGGCCGACCCCTGCTGGCTGGCGGGCTGTATGTAGCCTTTCCAGGGGAAGGTGGGAATAAGGCTCTCACCTGAGCGCCCCTGCTGCTGCCCTAGGATGGGGAGAGGAATGGGAGCTGTGTCCTGATGCCAGGAGCCAATAGTGGGGGTTCCTGGTGCACAAGGAGGGCAGCTGTGCTGGGGCAGATGCAAGGATTTCTCTGCCTGCCCTGGAGCAGCATCCGGGATAGAGTTACCTGGTGCCTGAGGGGCCTTCTCTTTCCTACAGCAGAAGTCAGTGTCCCGGAGAAAGTGTGCAGCCTGCAAGATCGTGGTGCACACCCCCTGCATTGAACAGCTGGAGAAGGTGAGTGTGGCGCAGCCTTTCCTGCCCCTCCCCTTCAGGTGCTAAAGCCCTCTTAGACGTGTGTCTGCACACGCATAGTCATGTTACACAAGCATCGCCTGCCGGGATACCCCAGTGTCTGTGGGGTGAAGAGCCAAGGACCCTGGAGCCGAAATGCCTGCATTTGAATCCTGGCTCCCCCTCCCTTTAGTAGCTGCTATATCCCCACTGTCCGGAACAAGCCTGGCACAGAGTGGGGTGCCTTGACAGTTAGTCAACAGGATGAATTAGTGAATGGTCCTGTGACACCATTTTATCAGTATCTAATCTAACACTTAGAAGGGGGCACTGCCTTGCTGAACCTTCCTAACTCAGCTGTGGCCGGCTCAGTTCTGTGTAGCCCCAAAGCCAGGCTGTGTCCCCCACACACTGCTACATGGAGACCTTTCCTCGAAGTCCATTGTCCATGGTGTGTCTGGGGGCATGTTTGGGCCCCGTGCTTCCAGAGGGAGGTAGCAGCAATGCTGGGTAGGAGTGTCCAGGCAGAGGGTGGGACGTCTGCCATAGCCAGTCAGGGCTCCCCAGGTAGAAGAAACTTAGACTAGCATACAATGGCATGCACACGGCTACCTGGCGCCTGATGCGTAGAATAAGGCTTCCTATGACTTTGCTAAGACTGAAAGGGACAGTTAGGAAAAGAGAAACAAATGCAGCCCCAAGCATTGTAGACCCATCACCATCCTGTAAAGTGAAAATCAAACCAGGGTTCCACAAATTAGCTAGAGGTCTCCAGGGACCAGCCAGCATAAGTCTGCAGGCAAGGAGCGGGGTGCCTGCAGGTGCTGAGGCTGGGAGTGTTGGGGGTGGAGGAAAATATAAGAGAAGGAAACCATGGCGCCGTCCTGGTAAGGGAGATGGACAGTAAACTCCCAGTCTCTCCTCAATCCCAAAATACTGGGCAGAGAAAGGAAAGCTTTCTTCTGGCTAGTGGAGAGGAGTACAGGAGGGCTTCTGAGAGGAGGCCTATCATGTCCTAAGGCCTGTCATCTCTCCCTACCTTGTGAGGATGACTCCGAGTGACCCTTTCCTGCAGGGGTTGGCCATATGCTTGACCCCAAAGGGAGGTTCTGACATTTTGTGGTCACTGCAATCTTTCATAGATAAATTTCCGCTGTAAGCCGTCCTTCCGTGAATCAGGCTCCAGGAACGTCCGTGAGGTAAGTGCCCAAGGTAGTTTAGGGGCAAGGAGACCCCAAGTGGACCTCTCTGCAGTGTCCCCCAACTGCCACCAGAGGGCTTAGCTCCTTGTAGGCTTCTCTGGGGCCCAGGGAGGTGCAAGGGATGAGGCTCAGAAGGTCTCAAAGGGGAAGGCCTGGCTGGCCCTGCCTGCAGACGGGGTGAGGCACCCCATGCCCCCCTGTGCCTCCTAGCGCTCTCTGTTCCTCCTTGGAGACTTAGCTCTGCTCCAGGCCACAAAGACAAGTCTTCACTCCTTTGCCTCACACACAGGACCTCAGAGACCTTCCTGCAGCCCCCCACCTTCATCACTGACATATGGAGGGGTGCAGGCCACGGTCGGGGCTTGTTCCCTCCACCCCTCACTCCAATGATACTTCTCTCCTCCTCCACCAGCCAACCTTTGTGCGGCATCACTGGGTACACAGGCGACGCCAAGATGGCAAGTGTCGGCACTGTGGGAAGGTGAGTGGCCCAGGAAACCGGCCGACCGGCTTGCTGCCCACTGGACCTGAGCCCTGCGGCCCCTGAGGCCTATACTGTGTGTCCAGTGTGGCCTGACCATCACTGTGTCCCCAGAATGCCAAGTCCCAGGACTCACTCAGCCTAGCTGCAGTGCCCAGTCAGTTCCGAAACATCTCGGTCTCTGGGCTAAGCAGGACAGCACAGAGGAAGGTTTCTTCTAGTGCGGCGTGTCCTGAGTGCTTTGAGGTCATGAGCGAACCCCCTGAGAATCGTGCAGACTTGCTCAGTCATTATCTCAGCAGTCCTTGTTGAGTGCCCGTTGGGTGCCAAGCACTGAGCTGAGCAGTGGGTGCCTGCCCTCCTGGAGGAGGGTATGGCTTGAAGACAGACCACAGCAGTCTTCCCGAGTACGGGCCACAGTGGTTTTGTTCACTCATTCGTTGTTTGCTTCTTGTCTGTCTCCCTCAGTAAGCAGAGGCTCTAAAGGGTCTAGAGACCCGTGTCCCCTTTCCTCCAGTGGCTCTCAGTGCTTAGACAGTGTCTGACACGTAGGGCCTGGGCCCTCGATAAATGTTTGTGGAACGCACAAGGGAATGACCATGATGGGTGCTATAAAGAAGCACAAGGGCCGGCCGAGCGGCTCAGTTGGTTAAGAGCTCGCTCAAGAGTTTGAGCTCTGAGCAACAGCGGTTCGAGTCCAGCCCGAGCTGAGCAGCCGCTAAGCTGCCAACAGGTGGCAGGATGGCTCAGCTTAAAAAAAAAAAAAAAAGAAGCACAAAGAACTTTGAGAGAGAGACTGCAGGGGGCCTGGCTTGGCCTTGGGTCAGGAAGGAGGGGACCTGAGTCACGAGGGAGTTAGCAGTGGCCATTCTCCAGCAAGTACACACCCAGCACTTTGCAATTAACTTTAACTTCAGAGTCACAAGCCCCTGGCTAAGCCTCCCTGCTCTAGGGGCTTATTTTATAGATTTTTTTTTTTTAATGTGCCCAATTTCCCTGGGTGGAGAGAGGCTGGCAACAGAAGAGGGGCTGGGTGTACTGCTCTGGGCCTGGCCCCTGGTGCCCCAACCACCCTGTCTACCCTAGGGCTTCCAGCAGAAGTTCACCTTCCACAGCAAAGAGATTGTGGCCATCAGTTGCTCCTGGTGCAAGCAAGCAGTGAGTGGTGCTCGCCCTGCCCCCACAGGCTGTCTCCCGTGCTGCCCAGGGCTGGGGTCCCAGGGCACAGCTCGGCCCAGCTCAGCCACAACCTCCCCTCCCCTCCAGTACCACAGCAAGGTATCCTGCTTCATGCTGCAGCAGATCGAGGAACCGTGCTCCCTGGGGGTCCACGCCGCTGTGGTCATCCCGCCCACCTGGATCCTCCGTGCCCGCAGGCCCCAGGTGAGTCCTGCCTGCACCCTGACACCCCCTACCCACTTGGGGCCTGCCAGCCACCCCATCCCACCCACCTTGTCACTGACCCCCTGCTTCCCTGGCAGAACACCCTCAAGGCAAGCAAGAAGAAAAAGAGAGCATCCTTCAAGAGGAAATCCAGCAAGAAAGGGCCCGAGGTTAGACCTGGGGCCGGGTGGGCAGCTGGAGGGGACAGGAGAGAGGGGCCTGTTTCTTGGAAGAACCCCTGGGCGGCTGCTGCTGGCTCAGCCTTTGGTGGGTCACTTTGGGCTCTGGGGCCCTGAGGAAGGGTGGGAGGTCAGATTCAACTTGCCTCGCTATGGTCAGGCCCACCATAAGGTCTGACCCAGAGGTGGCACATGAGGGGCACCCAGGGGCACTGCTGAGCATGGGGTAGGGTCCTCCAGGACAGGAAGGAGCCTTAGGGATTCTGTGTCTCCTAGGAGGGCCGCTGGAGACCCTTCATCATCAGGCCCACCCCATCCCCCCTCATGAAGCCCCTGCTGGTGTTTGTGAACCCCAAGAGTGGGGGCAACCAGGTACGTGTAGCCTCCCTGCTCCACAAAGAGCCTGAGGGGAGGCCTGGGGGTCAGGCTCTCCCACCCCACCTCTGCCCCAACTATTCCCAGGTTCACTTTCAGGCTTCTGCCCCATCCCTCTTCCCCAGCAGCCTGAGAAAAATCTAACCCTGTCTCTGCCCCTTGCCCCTATTGGGCCTAGTTCCACAGCCACAGCCTTCTCCCTGTGCTTCTCCCCGCTCTGCCTGCCACCCCTGACTGCCTCTTCCCTGTCCCTCACAGGGCGCTAAAATCATCCAGTCCTTCCTCTGGTATCTCAACCCCCGACAAGTTTTTGACCTGAGCCAGGGAGGGCCCAAGGAGGCGTAAGTAGCGGCCAAGGGTCTGTGGGGAGAGTGTTGAAGCCTTGCTTGGCGCTCAGGGTCCGTCCCACATACCCTGACCTGGTTCCTATCTTCCGGCCCCAGGCTGGAGATGTACCGCAAAGTGCACAACCTGCGGATCCTGGCGTGCGGGGGTGATGGCACGGTGAGCTCTCCCACCCTCCCCAGCTGGGACCTGGGCCTGAACCTGGGCCTGGTTGGCCTGACCTGGCGTCTTCTGCCCTGCCCTGTCCAGGTCGGCTGGATCCTCTCCACCCTGGACCAACTGCGCTTAAAACCGTCGCCACCTGTTGCCATCCTGCCCCTGGGCACTGGCAACGACTTGGCCCGTACCCTCAACTGGGGCGGGGTAAGAGCCCTCCGGAGGTGGGGCCGCTGGGGTGGGCTCTGTGGCGGGGAGGGGCTCAATTCCTGCTTCCTTCCACCAGGGCTACACAGATGAGCCCGTGTCTAAGATCCTGTCCCATGTGGAGGAGGGGAACGTGGTGCAGCTAGACCGCTGGGACCTCCACGCAGAGCCCAACCCTGAGGCAGGGCCTGAGGAGCGTGACGAAGGCGCTACTGACCGGGTAGGTCAGCCAGGGCCGGGGCTGTGGGTGTCAGGGGTGCCTCCCCATACCTCAGCGTCTGGCATTCCCAGGAGACCTGGGCTGGGCCCCACTTTCACACTTGCTGATTCTGGGGTCTTGGGCGAGTCTCTTCATCTCTCCAATCTTCGGCTGCTTCATCTATACAATGGGGATAATGGTACTCACCTGACAAGATAGTAGTTATTCAGCTGCTCGGCAAATATTTACTGAATACCTGCTACCTGCCAGGCACCTGCCAGCGTGAACAAGACAAAGTCCCTACTTATGGAGCTCCTACAGAATATGGCACATCAGGGAGGAAGCATCGTGGGGGCAGGAACGCTGGGGAAAAGAGTGCCAGCAGGGTGGGGGCGCTCTTGTGTACGGGACACTTGCAGGAGCCAAGAGGCCAGAGCCTGAGGGGCCAGGCAGGCTGGGGAAGGGCTTTCTGGGGGCTCTCTGTAACTGTGTGGGAAAGGCCTCTGAACACGCGTGGCCTGAGCAAGCACCGAGCCCCTGGGCCTGCATGGGGAGCTGTCGGTGAGGCCCAGCCCTCATGCTGGTCCCTTGATGTTTTTCCAGCTACCGCTGGACGTCTTCAACAACTACTTCAGCCTGGGCTTTGATGCCCATGTCACCCTGGAGTTTCACGAGTCTCGAGGTTGGCAAGCTCTTGCTGAGGTTTTGGGAGGCCGGGAAGGGAGGGACGCAGTAGGGTCAGACCTTACCCCCACCAGTAGAAGGCGTTCGTTCCCAGCCTGGGAAGCCCCAGCAGGCCTGGAGTGACTGACTGTCTCCCATTTCTTGTTGCCACCCAGAGGCCAACCCAGAGAAATTCAACAGCCGCTTTCGGAATAAGATGTTCTATGCCGGGGTGAGCCTGGAGTCTGCCAGCCCAGCAACACCCCCTTCCCACGCCCGCCTAGTCTGCCACCCATTTCCCCAGCCCACCTGTGTCTGCCAGGCCACAGGACCCCTGTCAGGCAATGGTAAGGGAAGGTCCCTGTCCCCAGATGGTGACGCCTCTGTCTCCCACAGACAGCCTTCTCCGACTTCCTCACAGGCAGCTCCAAGGACTTGGCCAAGCACATCCGCGTGGTGGTGAGTGGGCCAAGCCGGCAGGCAGAGTGGCAGGCCCAGCTGGGAGGGAAGCTGCCTTGGCACCTCATGTGTACCCCCAACACCCTCCCCCATTCCTGCCTCTAGTGTGACGGAACTGACCTGACCCCCAAGATTCAGGACCTGAAACCCCAGTGCATTGTTTTCCTGAACATCCCCAGGTGAGGAAGGGGGGGCTCTGTGTGGGCCCAGCTGTCTCCATCCTGCAAGACTGTCCTCTGAAGACCGTCCTGTTGCCTTCCCTTCAGGTACTGCGCAGGCACCATGCCCTGGGGCCACCCTGGGGAGCACCACGACTTTGAGCCCCAGCGGCACGATGACGGTTACCTCGAGGTCATCGGCTTCACCATGACGTCCCTGGTGAGTGGGCCCACATGGGGCCTGCCTGGGACCCCACTTCTACTTTGTACCTGGCCCTGGGCCTACAGTGCTCACAAGCATGGTTCCGGGATGGAAGCGGGGCTCCCCAAGCTTCCCTTCTCTGACTGGAGGCTCACGGTCTCCTCCTCCCTCTGACTTGAGTGTCTCTCAAGCTCTGCGTCTGGGAGGTTACTTTCATCAACGCCCTCTGACTGTGGAGAATCACCCTCATTGCTTGTGTCTGGATCTTTCCCTCACCTCCCCTTCTTGTTTGGGTCTCATCCTCCCTCCGCTTTCCATCGGGGTCACCCTCAGTTCTCTGGCCAGAGTGTCCCTGGCAGGAGCAGGGCTTGAGGTCCCAGCACCCCGTCCTGGCCCCTGACCCCATCCTTCTGTGCCCACAGGCAGCGCTGCAGGTGGGCGGGCATGGCGAGCGGCTGACGCAGTGCCGTGAGGTGGTGCTCACCACGTCCAAGGCCATCCCGGTGCAGGTGGACGGTGAGCCCTGCAAGCTGACTGCCTCGCGCATTCACATTGCCCTGCGCAACCAGGCCACCATGGTGCAGAAGGTCAAGCGACGCAGCGCCACCCCCCTGCACAGCGAGTACGTGCCCCCTGCAGCCTCCATGTGCCCTGGGCCAGAGGCCAGACTCTGCCCCTCCCTGAGCCTTGGTTTCCCCAGCTGGAAAGGGGGCTAACAGTCCCTGTGCCCCAGGGCAGCTGGGAGGGGACACTTGGTTTGGTGCTTGAGCTGAGCCCTTGCCGAGTCCCCTCTTGCTGCCCTGCCCTCAGCCAGCAGCCAGTGCCTGAGCAGCTGCAGATCCAGGTGAGCAGGGTCAGCATGCATGACTATGAGGCCCTGCATTATGACAAGGAGCAGCTCAAGGAGGCCTGTGAGTGACCATCAGGGCTGGGGGGAGCATTGAGGAGCCGCTGAGTCCTCTGAGGGCAGGGCAGTGGGGTGCAGCCAGCTGCTGACTGCCTGCTCTGTCCTCCAGCCGTGCCAGTGGGCACTGTGGTGGTCCCAGGAGACAGCGACCTGGAGCTCTGCCGCGCCCACATCGAGAGGCTCCAGCAGGTGAGGGGTGGGGGACAGGGGCCTGCCCTGTGCTGCTCTCACCTGCTCCAGGTTCTGTTCTTACCCAGCCCTGGCCGTTGTTCTTTCAACAGGAGCCAGAAGGTGCTGGAGCCAAGTCCCTGACATACCAGAAACTGTCCCCCAAGTGGTGCTTCCTGGATGGTGAGTGGCTCTGAAGGCCAGATCCTGGCAGTCCTGGGCTATGTCCTGCCCCCTCCCTGGGTAGTCCTGGGTTGGGGCAGCAGAAGACCTGGGCCTGGACAAGGGCCTTCTGCATTCTCAGCCAACTCACTGTGTCCCCCATAGCCACCACTGCCAGCCGTTTCTACAGGATCGACCGGGCCCAGGTGAGCACTGCTGTCCTGCTCCAGCCACAGCTGGTTCCAGGGCACCCGGCATCACCTCTCCTGTTAGCCTGACCCCCACAGATGGGCCCACCCTGTCCTCATACTCCATAGTGCACTCACATTGTCCAGTCCATGGATAGGGCATGGCCCTGCCCTCCGGGCTGGGGTACGCAGGGGTGATACCAACAGGAAAAGTGAGCCAGTGTACCCAGAAAAGGCTTGCGGGGGGTGGAGGGGGTGGCCTTGAAGAACAGGTGCTATCCAGAGAGACACAGAAGAAAAGGCGCTTTTGGCCAGGGCCAGGTCGCCTAGGCAAAGGCTTAGCAATGGGAAGGGGCTGGCAAGCTGGTGGGCCCAATACACAGGCTGGGCTTTGAGTGGTGGGAAAGGAGAGGTGACGGGGGGGTGAGGGGAACAGGGCCTAGCAGGGCCCTCGCCTGGCAGTTTCATCAACGTTTATATCCGTGGCGAGGCTTCCCCAGGTCTTCTGGCCTCATGGCCCCCTCACCCCACCATCCGCCACCCTGGAAGGCTATGAACCTCAGCCCTTACCCTTGGCCCTGGCCTCCCTACCCACAGGAACACCTCAACTATGTGACTGAGATCGCACAGGACGAGATTTATATCCTGGACCCAGAGCTGCTGGGGGCATCAGCCCGGCCTGACCTCCCAACCCCCACGTCCCCTCTCCCCACTTCCCCCTGCTCACCCACACCCCGGTGAGTCCCAAGGCTCCCCCAGTGCCCTGGCTGTAAGTCCCACCTATAAGCCGGCCGCTCCTGAAGCCCTGCCCTCAGGCCCAGCCACGTCCCTGAGTGCCAGCCGCACAGCCAGCTCGCTGCCTGCACAGTCCCCACTGACTCCCCCGGCCAACGCATTGGTAGCCAACTCCACCTGGCCAAGGACCTGAGCTCCCACGCTGACCCTTCAGCAAGTCCTGTCAGCTGTCTCCCAGCATCTGACCACAACCCAGCTAAGCCACCATGCCCCTGGCCTCCAGATCATTCTCCAGCCTAGAACCTTCTCCCAGCCCCCTGTGGTCATGTCCCCTCCCTGTGTACCTGCTCCTTTCATCATATGCAGCCTCAGCCTGGCCTCGCCCTTCCATCACCACCCAAGTCCAGCCCCACTCACCTCAGTTCTCTGAGGCCTGTTCGCCTACCTCTGGACTTGTCCTTGCTGCCTCAGGCACTTCCCCGTTCTTCACAGAGCTGGCCCCTCCACTCACTCCCCAGAGGAGTCTTACCAGGAACCCCACCTGGAGTTGCTGTTCAATTACACTACCCCATCTTGTATTCTTCATAGCACTTCCTGCTCTTAAAACACTTTATTTATTTGTGTATTTGCCTGCCTGGCTAGAATGTAAGCTCCTTGAGAGCCAGTTCTCCATCCGCCATGTTCACTGCTGTATCGCCAGTGCCTGGAGCAGCAGCACTTGTTACGTAGGAGGCACTCAATAAACTGTTCAAAGAATGAAGGGTGCCCCTGTTTGGGGCAGGGGAGGGCGACAAGCTGGGCCGGTGCTGTAGCCATGTGACGTCTCATCCTGCTCTGTTTGTAGGTCACTGCCAGGGGATGCCGTACCCCCTAAAGGTGAGGCCGCTCCCTGCAGGGCCCCTCCTTTCTCCCTGGTCTTAGGAGTGAGGTTGGTGGGGCAGGTGGGCCCATACACAGCCTGACACAGACAGAACTGTTGAGGTCCACGTGGTCACATTCACCACGAGCCCAGCCCTTAGCACATCCGCCCCGCAGGCCCCCTTCTCTGCACATCACATGTATGTTCACACACCAACATGAGCCCAGGCCTCCAGCCCCAGAGTGTTAACAGGCAGGTGTTCCTGCAGGTGAAGAGCTGGTTGAGGCTGCCAAGAGGAACGACTTCTGTAAGGTACTGGTGCCCGGGCTCCAGCTTCTTGCCCTTGGCAGCCCCCTCAGGCACTGGGGAGTGGGGCCTCTGGGTGGCCAAGAGCTGACCTTCAGGCAGTCATCTGTCGTGGTCCTGCCCTCAGCAGGTCTCCACGGTGATTGGCCTATTCTGCTTTGCCCCTGTCCCTGCCCAGTTCACAACCAGTGTCCCTTCATAGCAGCTTCCTAGCTCAGGCTCCCTGTCCCTGGTGCTCAGAAAGGAGCGAGTCTTAGAGGACCTGCAGGCCGCAGGGCCTGGTTGTCAGTGCTCCTGGAGAGTCCATGGGAACCTGGGGTGAGAGAAGCCAATTTTCTCTCCCCTGACCCTCCAGAAAGACCACCAGTGGCTCCTAGGGAGTGATGTGTGTGTGGGCACGCAAGTGAGGCCTGTGGCCTGTATGTGAGTTTGGGAGCATTTCTGTGACTGGAAAGAGGGTGGCCCACAGGAGCCCCAGCCCTGCTCTGCCTCCTACCCTCAGCTCCAGGAGCTGCACCAAGCCGGGGGTGACCTCATGCACCGGGACGATCGGAGTCGCACGCTCCTGCACCACGCAGTCAGCACCGGCAGCAAGGAAGTGGTCCGCTACCTGCTGGACCACGGTAAGCTGTGCTGAGGCCCCTGGGCCCCGCCAAGATGGGAGGAGAGACTGGCAGGCCGCTCTGACCTTCCTCTCCCCTCTCCTCCAGCCCCCGCAGAGATCCTTGATGCTGTAGAGGAAAAGTGAGTATTTGGGCAGTGCAGGACTCTGATCACCCTGAAGACCACCCTGTCTTCATCCAGCCCCTCCTATTTAGTCCAGAGGGAGCCCATAAACCCTTCCAGGCCGCATCTGTCACCCTCTGGGCCACCCCCCTTGCCACAGAGCCCTGAACTCCCTGCCCTTTCTGATGGCCCTTGGGAGACAGAGGGAGGGCCCAGAGGACTGGGGGGGGTTCACAGCCAGCTCCTGTGCCCCCAGTGGCGAGACCTGTCTGCACCAGGCGGCAGCCCTGGGCCAGCGCACCATCTGCCACTACATCGTGGAGGCTGGGGCCTCGCTCATGAAGACAGACCAGCAGGTGAGCCCATTGGGGGGGAGGGGCGGGACACCAACTCTAACCAACTTGCCGCCCTAGTGAGAAGGGAGATGGGAAGGTCCACCTCGGGGTTTGCAGCTCCTCCTCAACCTTGAGAAACCTGAGCCTGCAGGGGTGGGGCTGGCCTGGCCAAGGAGGCCTTCCTTTCCCCAAAGGGAGCCAGAGGGAGGAGAAGCCC
This sequence comes from Hipposideros armiger, assembly GCF_001890085.2. NCBI lineage: Eukaryota > Metazoa > Chordata > Mammalia > Chiroptera > Hipposideridae > Hipposideros > Hipposideros armiger. Next base: position 789,403 of record NW_017731608.1, read on the forward strand.
CTGCCCTCTCCGAGGCCTGATCGCAGCTCCTCCCCCCTCCAGGGCGACACTCCCCGGCAGCGGGCCGAAAAGGCTCAGGACACGGAGCTGGCCGCCTACCTGGAGAACCGGCAGCACTACCAGATGATTCAGCGGGAGGACCAGGAGACAGCGGTGTAGCGGAGGCCAATGCTGAGGAAGGGGGACAGGACCGGCCAGAGCATGACCCCCCTCCTCGCCCACCTCACTGCCACATTCCAGTGGGACAGCCACGGGGGGACCCATGCCACAGGGAAGGAGCCCCGTGCTGCCCCCTGAGGAGCTACCCAGACCTAGGGCTGGACTCTGAGGAGCTGGAGCACTCACCTGTCCCCCTGAGCCTCTGCCTGACCTGGCGGCCCACAGGAGCAGGAAACTGGACTGGACTGGACTGGGCAAGACTTTGGGGGGCTGAGGCTAGGCCCCTGCAGAGTGGGCCTCACCCTCACTGCAGTGGATGCCCTCCCTGGAGTTTAGGGGCCAGAGAGGGAGGGCAGAGGGGCTTGAAGCCCTATCAGGGAGCCTTCCCTAAGCCACCTGGTCCTTTAGGGCCCCTGCTTTGAGGCTCCTGAGAGCTCAGCCCCCTCTCCTGCCCTGACCCCACCCTCCCCAGGGCTTCCTCCCAGAAACCCGGAGCCTGCTGCATTTACCTGCCCGCTGCCCTGCTTGGCACCTACCCCACTGACCCTCCCCAGTCATTTCATTGCAGACTGTGTGGCCTGGGGTTGGGGTGGGGCTTCACGGTGACATGTTTACAGCTGGGTGTGACTCAGTAAAGCGGATTTTTTTCCTTTCTGCTTTCCTTATTTTGTGGGAGAGGTCTTCAAGCAGCAGCTGGGTCTGCTTGGTTACGGGAGGGGGAACTGCACACCGTGAACGCATGAACGCAGACCCTTTTCCGGAGGTTCTATTTCTTCGTTAGGGGGTGGGGTCCCAGGGCCTGCCCCGGACCTGACCTCTGCCAGGTCGCCTTGCTCGTCGGGGCGAAGGGAGGAGCTAAGTTCTTCCAGCTTCCCGCTTCCTTCAGGGATGGTAACAATGGAAGTGAGAGAGGTGGGGCGGGGGAGAGGCCTGGATTCTTGGGCCCGTTTGCCCTGTGGCCTAGGTCTCAGCTGCTCTCGCTTTTTAGGGGATCGGGTGAGGTGATCCCGGAGCTCCCGGGGTCAGAGGGGTGGGTATCTGCAGCCATCCCCGAGGCCGGGTCTGGAACTTCTTAGATCGCTCTTCGCAGCTCCAAGTCTTACCAAATCCAGGTCTGCGGGTTCCTGCTCCTCCAACTCTCCCCCTCTGCCCCCGCAAACCTGTGCTCCCGGAAAGGCGCAGCGCCCTTCGACCCATTCGCTTTCTCTGGGGTTCCCGTCCCAGGCTCCCCAAGACTGAGCAAAGCACCTCCCTGCACAGTTGGTGAAGCGCTCCGAGGAGGGGCTGGCACGCCTTTACAGCGGCTAGGTGGGCGCTGGGGCCTCGACGGGGTAACAGGGAACCGGGCGCTCGGGGACGGAGCCGCACACCGGCTGGAACACGGCCCCGCGCCGGGCCCAGTGACACATCAGGACTCCGTACTCCTTCCTGGTCTCCATCGAAGGCTCCGCCGCCGGCAAAGGAGGCTGGCGTCCTTCGGGGAACCGGGACAGCCCCTGGGAGGGAGCGGAAAGCTGGGCCTGGGGCCAGGAGACCCTGCGCTCGGAAGATGGGGGCCAGGATGGCCCGCGTCTGAGAGCGGAAGACTCCGGCGGAGCGAAGCGAGGACTCGGGAACTGGCGGTGGGAAGCCGGAGCAGAGGCGCCGGGGGCGCGGGGCGGGAGCGGAGGCGGGGACGCTGGGGTCTGGGGGCGGGGGCCCATGTGACCGGCTCAGACCGGTTCTGGAGACAAAAGGGGCCGCAGCGGCCGGAGCGGGACGGGCCCGGCACGGCACGGGAGGGAGCCAAGCAGCGCGGGCAGCGAGCGAGTGAGTGCGCGGTGTTCGGAGGGGCCACCGCCCACCTGGGAGCTGGAGGCGGGTGGGGGTTCGAGCTACGTGCTGGGCTTTAAGCGCTACCCCCGGGAGATGCCTCCTGGCTGCACGCCCCGGCTAGCGACGGGGGACCGGTCCCTCAAGTCTTCCCGCCACCGCCACATGAGCAGCCTGACCCTTTGGGCCTGGAAAATGGGGAAAGGGGTGGTTGGTCCACGCACGCGGCCCCCCAGTGGGTAAGGGGGACGGGCGGGGGACTCTGACCCGCGCTCTCCCCCCAGGATGCAGCACCGAAGCTTCCTCCTCCTCACCCTCCTCGCCCTGCTGGCGCTCACCTCCGCGGTGGCCAAAAAGAAAGGTGATATGGGACTTGGGGGATTGAAGGAGGGCTGGAGACCGTCAGGTGAGGCCGGCAACCTCAGGACTAGTCGGCCGCCTGGGTTCCGAGGTCCGGAACCCAGGAAGGGTTCCCCCACGAGTCTCTCCATGCCCCGGGTCCTGAACTCTGTTCCCCGTACGTTTTAGACAAACTGAAGAAGGGCAGCCCGGGGAGCGAGTGCTCGGAGTGGACCTGGGGGCCCTGCACCCCCAGCAGCAAGGACTGTGGCGCGGGCTTCCGCGAAGGTACCTGCGGGGCCCAGACTCAGCGCGTCCGATGCAGGGTGCCGTGCAACTGGAAGAAGGAGTTTGGAGGTGAGGAGGGGCGCAGGCGGAGGGCACGAAAGGGGGACACAGCCACAATGAAACCTGAGTAGGCCTGTGGAGGGAGGCCACAGGCCGCCCAGCTCTGACCCAGGGCACTCTCCCGCCAGCTGACTGCAAGTACAAGTTTGAGAACTGGGGGTCCTGTGACGGAGGCTCAGGCACCAAAGCACGCCAGGGCACCCTGAAGAAGGCGCGGTACAATGCCCAGTGCCAGGAGACCATCCGTGTGACCAAGCCCTGCACCCCCAAGACCAAAGCCAAGGCCAAAGGTCACCCAAGGGGTGAGGGGAGGTGGGGTGTGGCAGGGGTCTGCCCCCATCTGTGAGGGGCATGGTTAAGCCTGAGGGTTTGGGCCCTGGTGAGTAATGTATTGACATCTCTGCACTCCATTTCCCTTTCTGTAGAGATACCTTAGGTGGGTGCCTACTGAGGTTGGCCCACAGAGGTGCTCAGGAGACAGTACATCCTTCTGGCCCCAGTCAGAATAGTCACACTGTTCTGTTGGAGCGTCTGGCTTAGGATCCAGGAAATCGCCCAGGAAGGGCGTGGCTTTGTCACCTCTCCAACCAAAAGGAGCATTTGGTCAACACTGCCCTTTCTAGTATGGGAAGGGCTTCACTGTCCAGGCTTCCTCCATCCCTTAGCTCATTCCTGATTCCCAGCAGCCCAGAGAGGCCAGCAGGGCAGAGGTGCATCTGCCCACTCTCAGATGAAGAGGCCCAGGCGGTTGTCCAGGGCTCCTGGGACTGGGAATTTGAAGGTGGTCTGATCCCCAGTGAAAGTTTAAGTTGGGGGTGTGGGGAAGGCCCAGCAGCATAATGGCTGCCCTATCCCACTGGCTTTCAGGTCTGTTGATTAAGAACCACTAGGGGGCAGAATTTTCTTCTCCCAGATGTGTAGGGGGATCTTTACCGGGTCACCTGAACGCTCCTAACACGGTATTTATTTCTTGTTTTACAGCCAAGAAAGGGAAGGGAAAGGACTAGCAGCCAGGCCTGAATGCCAGAGAGCCCCTGGCCCAGGCCCCTCCTCCCACAGGCCCAAGATGTAACCCACCAGTGCCTTTTGTTACTCATCAGCTTTATCAGCCCTGCCTCTTCCCTTTCCCTCCCCGCCCCCACTCCCCCAAGCGGGGAGGGACGAGGGATTCTGGGCAGCTTGAGCCTTCCCCCAAGAGGATTTGATTCCCGTGCCCCCTTTGCTCTTCCCCACAATGATGCCATTACTAAGAAACAAACTCTTTTTTTTTTTTCCCAATAAAAGACTTTTTTTTTTTTTTAATATATAAAAGCCCCTTCCTGGGGAGTTTGCTGTGGTAATTTGTTGGGGATGGGAGAGTGTGGGGCGAGAAGGCTGGAGAGAACAGTAGCTTTCTTGGGGACTTGGTGCTCCCCGGAGCTCATGGAAAGAGCACACAGAAAAAGCAAAATGGTTCTGAACATTTCTCCCAGGGCCCTCTGCTGACCCATGAAAGGGTGCCCGTCAAGTCCCCTGAGTCTTTCAGTCTTTGTTTCTCCCGGGGTGCACCAGGGCTGGGGGAGGGAGCCAACCCGGAAGACTCAACTAGAGCTGACACTCCTACCTCAGCCTCACCCAGGCAAAGTTCTTTTGGTTCTTCCAATCAGGAAGGTTCTATCAATTATGAGAGTAGAAATGGGGTTGCTTGCAAACCTTACTACCCATACCCCCACTGGCACTGAAGCGTGTGTGGGTCAAGTCCATCCCTATTCTCTCTGGTGACCCAGGCCTCCCTCGCAGTCTGCAGAGGCTAGCGGAGAACACTGCCCACCACAGCCCCACCTGCATTATGTGTGGCCTGGGATAAGCCCTCCTTGGGGAGGTGGGAGGACTAGAATCTGGCAGACCACTCCCGGCTCAGGCTGAGACCACAAGATGCCAGACCCCAGTTCTGAGTGAGTCCCTGACCTCCCAGCTGGCCAATTCTGAACTTGACCAGGGCCGTGCTGTGTGTGTGTGTGTGTG
>NW_017731608.1:794223-843569 GCF_001890085.2 Hipposideros armiger
CCACCCACCCATCCCACCAGAACCTGGCTGAGTAGCTGCAGCAAGGGGAGATTTCTACCCCTAGAGTGGGATTTGGGAGGAGGGGGCTGAGCCTACATGCAGGGTGCAGGGGGACAGAAAGCACCGATTACAACAGAATGGGGGACCCTACTCTTCCGTGCCTTTACCGAACCTCCTTTCCCAAGCATGGGCCTCTGCTCCTCCCAAGGGGGTCCTGGGCTTCTGCCCCCTCCAGATGTCCATTCTTTCAGCCGTGCTGGTTGGTCATAGTGGGGCAGGTGCCCACATAGGCCAGTGACCCCAACTCCCTGAGGCAGGGCAACAGAGAAGGGCCTGGCAGTTCCGGTTCAGACACTTCCGGGGCTGACCCTCGACAGCCTGAGCAGAGAGCTGGTCTCTCTGAATCCAGAGCCTCTTCCTGAGCCTCACGAGGTCTTGGGGACCTCAGTTCTCTTCAGTAAACATGAACATGGAGAGGCGCCTCTAAATCTCACCCCACAGCAGCTGAGCCGTGTGGTCCCCCAGCACACACATGCGACCACCAGCACCTCCTGTGACACCCCTGCCTGCCTACCTGGCAGTGCCGATGTTCCGATACTGGCATAGCAGCAGGTGCTTGAAGGTCTTTTTAAAAGTGGCATTGCAGAGGGCATAGCAGGCAGGGTTGATGGTGCTGTTGACATAGCAGAGCCAGTAGCCGATGGACCACACTGTTTCAGGGACGCAGCTCTGGCAGAAGGTGTTCACCAGGACCATGACGTTGTAGGGCGTCCAGGTGAGGATGAAGGCCAACAGAATGGCAAAGATGGTCCGTGTCACCTTGCGCTCCCGGGCTGCCATCTGCCGCTTCTTTCGCACCTGGTTGCGGGCAATGCTGGCAAATTTGCGGGCCACGTTGGCTGCTGGACGCATGCCAGCTGGCGTGGCAGGCACGATCTCAATGGCTGTCACACACTCGTTGCCTGTCTGCTTCGTCACAATCTGGATCTTGGACCATTTGGAGGCTGGGTTGGGGGCCCGTGGCTGTAGGGGACGTGCGGGCGTGGCAGGTGTGGTGGCCTCTGTGGTTGACAGCTCTGTGGGTGGTCGTTCCTTGGTGTTCTGGGTGGCACTACCTGAGCTGGACTCATTAGAAGTGTCCTTGTCAGCCATCAGGCGCGGCGGGGGTGGCAGGACCGGCGGGGGTGCCTCTTCTAGCTTCCCGTTGCGCAGCTCCTCTCGAGCAGCTCCTCCTGGTGGGGGTTTCTTGGCGCTTTGCTTCATCAGGGGGCTCCTGAGGAAGGCCAGAGTCTTGGCCTTCTTCTCCTTAGATCCTTCGGGCCGGTGCTTGTGAACTCGGCTGCGACTGGCCAGGGAGATGTGAATGTAGAGCACCGTCATGATGACCACAGGCAAGTAGAAGGCAGCAATGGCTGTGCCAAAGGTCACTGCCGGGTTGGACAGGAACTGGATGAAGCACTGATTGTCCGGCACTGTCCGCTTGCCCACCACAAACTGCCAGAACAAGATGGCAGGCGCCCAGAGCACAAAAGACAGGACCCAGGCGGCAGCAATCATGAGGCCCGCCATCTTGGTGGTGCGCCGGGCTGGGTAGGTGAGGGGCTTGGTGACGCAGAAGTACCGGTCAAAACTGATAATGAGAAGGTTCATGACAGAGGCATTGCTCACCACATAGTCCAGGGCCAGCCACAGGTCACAGACCACGGCGCCAAGAGGCCAGTAGCCCTTGATGATGTACACGGTGTAGAGGTTCATGGAGAAAGCGCCTATGATGAGATCAGCACATGCCAGGCTGAAGAGGAAGTAGTTGTTGACCGTCTGCAGCTGCCTGTTGACCTTGATGGACAGCATCACCAGAATGTTGCCCACGACAGTCACTAGGCTCAGCGAGCCCGTCACTGTGGCGATGAAAACCATCTCCACTGTCTCATAGCGGTTATGGGTTGATGTGACCAGGTGCACAGACTGGTTGCCCGAGCTGCCATTGACTGGTGTGACGTTCGCCATTTTGGATCACAGTGGTGGGTGAGCAGCAATGTCTGGAGGAGGAAGGAGAGAAAAAAGGGGTGAACTGTGGAAGTGGATTAGAAGGGTAGTGCAGAGTAAACTAGAGTCAAGGTGACAGAGGAACATCATCCTACAGAACCTTAGAGAACTGTCTCATCACCTCCTCACAGTGGCCGAGTGACCACTATGTGCAAGCACCAGGTGCTGCAGTGACAGAGGATGAGACACATGGCTCCCACTCTCACGGAGTTTACAATCCAATAAGGGGAGACATACAATCATGTGAGCAACAAAAAACCAAGGCGCGGTGATGGTGCAGTAAATGAATCAGAGGACAGACAGGGATGTCCCTTGCTGGGTGATCAGGGATGACCTCTTCAAGGAGGTGACCTGGATGATGACAAGGAGGCAGGAGAGTGAAGAGCTGCGGAAAGTGGCTTAGTCAAGGGCAAGGACAAGAGCAAAGGCCCTGAGGCATGTGTGAGACAAGGACCGTGGGCCAGTGTGGGTGGGGCCCAGCAAAGCAAGTGGGGAGGGGATGAGTGGTCTCAGGTGTCAGCATGGGTCCCTGGTCAGAAGTGTTCGTTCATTCACCCCCGTGGTCATTTCTTAAGCAAACATTATTTGGGGACCTGCTGCTCTCCAATCCATACAGAAGGTACTAGGGGCAAAGGCAAGAGTATATACTGGGGGTGCCATGTATACATATGACTTATATGCATCTTTTGTTACTGGAATATGTTGAGTATTACAATTTTAATAGTTTTTCCTTTCTTAAAATGTGTATACATTTTTTTGACACCCTCTGTATTAGCAGCTAACATTTATTGTCCTCTCAGTGCCAGGCACATTCTATTTTTTTTTTTTTTACAAATATTAACTCCATCCTCACAACAGACCTATGAGATAGATATTATTTTTCACTACTTACAGATGAGGAAACTGAGGCACAGGGGTGTTAGCATCACCAAGGTACCACAGCTCCTTGGCATCACGTTGCTGTCCCAGAGCTAAGAGTTCTGGCAAAGGGCCGCCCAAACGGTCACAGGAGCCAGTGATCTCAGCTGGGGAAAGGCCTCCCAGAGGACCAGAGGACCAGAGGAGGTGGCATGGAGCTGGGAGCCTTGAGGGTGGGGAGGGGAGTGCCATGCAGAGAGGCTTAGGGAGTTACACACCACTGTGGCCTCCTCTCCCGGAGCCCTCATCCCCACCCCAGGGCACAGGGGTGCAGTGCAGGGTAGCTGGGGTCTATCAGCAGCCAGGGGCTGAGACCCTCAACAATTAAAAGCTTAAAGGGCTCCCCCGCTGAGGAAATACACACAGGGCTTCCCAGAGGCTTGGGCAGTCCCAAGGCCTCTAGGAGAACCCAAAGGGTAACAGAGTGTCCCAGAAGGAAGAGAGGGACTGCTGCAGGGGAGCCTGTGTACTTAGCCCACCAGTATACCAGCTGGGGTCCCCCAAGCACAGGGCCCTCCCCAGAACCTGCAGTCCCTCCCACCCAGGCTCCTCTTCATTTCTCCTCCTGCCCTTCCTCTTCCATACATGTGAGGGAGGCCCACGCCCGGAGTACTGTGCCAGGGCAGCCGCTCGGCCCAGCTCCTTCACACCCGCCAACACGTGCACCATTACACACGCACACACACACTCACACACACACACATACAGCCACACACTCACACGCACACGCACACTCACACGCACACGCACACGCACACACACACACATACACAGTCACACAGTCACATACACACAGTCACACACACACACACTCACACACACACGCACACGCACACTCACATACACACACTCACACGCACACACACACACATACACTCACACACACTCACACTCACACACTCACACGCACACGCACACACACTCACACACACACTCACACACACACTCACACAGTCACACACACACACTCACACGCACACGCACACGCACACACACACTCACACACACACATACACAGTCACACAGTCACATACACACAGTCACACACACACACACTCACACGCACACGCACACTCACATACACACACTCACACGCACACTCACACACGCACACACACACACACATACACTCACACACACACTCACACTCACACTCACACGCACACGCACACACACTCACACACACACTCACACACATACACAGTCACACACACACTCACATACACTCACACGCACACTCACACACACACAGTCACACACACACATTCACACACACACATACACACACACTCACACACACACTCACGCACACACACGCACACACACTCACACACACACTCACACTCACACGCACACTCACACACACACTCACATACACACAGTCACACACGCACACTCACACGCACACACACACGCACACTCACACACGCACACTCACACACACGCGCACACACACTCACACGCACTCACACTCACGCACGCACGCACACTCACACACACACACACATTCACACAAACACACACACACTCACGCACGCACGCACACTCACACACACACACATTCACACAAACACACACACACGCACGCGCACACACACACTCACACGCACACACACTCACACTCACACGCACGCACGCACACACACACACACACACACACACACACACACACACACGGGCCCCGCCATAGCCCCATCATAGCCCTGCAGGGCACTGTCATATACACAGTTCTGTGTGTCTGTGTTGAGAAAAACAGAGAGGGAGAGGCAGCAGGTCTGGAGGGAGGGAGGAGCGCTCACACTGCAGCCCTGGCTCCAAGGCCAGCGGGGGTCCAGCTGTGTGGCCTTAGACAATACACCTCATCTTTCTGCATCTCACTCATTTGTGAAATACAGAGGGCTCATCCTGGGACAACCTCTCATGGAGCACCTAGGGGGATCAGCAACTAAAGTCCACCTCCAGCATGAAAATGTACTGGAGGCTGGAGCCATGTGCCAGGGTGACCCCCCCCCCCAAGCCTGGCCTCAGCCCGTCTAATCCACCATCAAAGACACAGACCCAGCCTCCTGGCCTGGTAGTTCAAATTCGCTTGCCCAGATCCTCCGTTCACTGGAGGAGAGGCTAAGAGAGGGGTGGAGCCACCCCCCAAGGTCACAAATGAGTCAAAGGCAAAGACCAGATACCACCCCCACCCCAGATGTCTGACAGTCCCTTTCAGCTCTGAGAGCCTCTGAAATAACACCTCAGGCGGCACCCTCTGAGCTGGGAGGGCATAAGCAGCCAGCATGGAGAGGCTGCCCTCCTCAGGCACGTGCAGGCAGGCGCAGGGTGGGCAGGAGCGATCTGTCAACCAGCAGAAGGAAACCATCGCTTTAGCCTCTCAGGGCGAGGACACAGGCCAGGGAGATCAGAGAGGGGCTGAAGGTGCCAAATAGGAAAAAACATAATAGCTCTTGTTTATTGAGTGTTAACAATGAGTCACAAGCCCCTCTGAGCTTTTTCTATGGATTATCTGATTTAATCCTTACAGCAGCAGAATGAAAGGACAGGTACTATTAGTATCCTCATTTCACAGATGTAAGGATCTTCTTATAGATGATGATAATGTTAATTAACTTGCCCAAAGTCACCCAGTGTGTAAGTAGGGGTGGGGGCAGGATTAGAACCCAGGAGCAACCTTCTCAACTCCAGGGTGCTACTGCCTCAGAGTTGTTTTCCTGCCCCTGTTCTAAACCCCTTCCAAAACACACAACTTGGGGTGGGTCAGGGGAGGCCTGGGTAGGGTCCCCCGCATTCCCTGCCGGGTCCCACACTTAGCTTTCCCAGAACAGAAGAGATCTGTCATCTCCTATGGAGACATCTGGTCCCCACAGATAACGGGTGGTTTCGTCCCTCTCTGGGACGGCTTGGGGTAGCTGCCAGCTGCAGACAGGGCGAGGCGCAGTGTCTTCACGCCCCACCCCAACTGTCCTTCTGAACCCCTGGGGTCTCCAGCAGACTTTCTGACCTTAACCCCCTCCTGCGCGTTTCTCTGGGATCCAGGCGGGCTTGGGATCGGGGGAGGCGTGCAGCCCCGCCCAGCCCAGAGCTGTGCGCACCGCTAGATGGCAATGTCGGTCCCTGGGTGCCTGCTCCGGACCGGGAGCAGGGGGCCGCTCTTGGCCACCGCCCCCAAGTCCAAGACCGCGAACACTGGGGAGGCCTCAGGCAGGGCCTCCCAGGGGAGGGCGTGGGGCTCCTCGCCAGGCGCCGCCCGGGAGCTGCCCAAGACTCCGCTCGGGGTTCAATGGTGGGAAAGTTAAGGGCGCCCGGATTCCACCCGGCACCCGGCGAGGAACGTGCGGGCGGGAAGACGAGTGCGAGTTCTGTTTATGTGTGAATACTGGGGAACGCGAGTAGAAGCTAGTAGCTGTTTGCATGTGCGTGTGCGCGCGCTCAGCCACGCCTGGATACCAGTGCGCTCCGTGTGCGCGTGAGCATGCCCGTGCCATGTGGACACGTGCATGTGCATGCGTGTGCCTGTGTCTGTGCGTTTGTGTCACGAGTAAATGCAGGACCGACAGTAAGTGACCCGCCACATTCAAACGCCTCTGCCTGGAGACTCAATCCAGACCTTGGTTGTCTGAGGGCGGAGAAAGTCGCACCAAGAGCCGGAGTCTGGATCGCGCCCCCACCTGTGGGTGGGGAAGGGTCCCGGGGAAGGACGACAAATCCAGACAACCCTGTGCTCTGCGAGGGCCTCCTGAGCTTGGGGCATCGTGTTAGCCGAGTACTCAGTGGTGTCTTGTCCCCAACGCCTCGGTGCGTAGTCCCAACCTCGGATTGACCTCTGTGGAGAGGCCGCTGCGCGTTTCCCCACACGGCCTTGCAGGACGTCAGGCTCGGCTCAGCAAGCCCACTACGTGTAATCGTCCAAAGGCTCCGGCGAGAGGGTGCAAGCAGCACCCCCGGAGGCCCAGCCGAAGCTTGGGTTAGGGGAGTGCAAGAGTCTTTTCTTCCCACACTTCTAACCCTGACTCCACTGGAGAAGCACCGTCTGGCCTCAAGCGGCTCGAGTGGGCATCCAGTTCCTCAAATCCAGGGACTGGGCGAGTCTTGAAGGCCGGGTTGGGAGTTATTACTGGGCTCATCTGGAGGCTCCTCCACTGTCTCTCTAGTGCCCCGCCCTCCCCCAACCCCTTAGCACGCAGTTCCTGCAGCCGCTGGGCGTGGGCACCGTGCTGTGCTGGGTCCTCGAGCTCCCCTCCACCCCTTTCCGGGACCAAAAGGGAGCGCGTGCATTGGACGCCGTGGGGGGTGGGGTGGGCTCTTAGGCTTTCACTCTCCAGCTCCCGGAAGGCTGTGAAACCGGGATGTGTTTCTGGGGCGGGAGAGGAGACGCAGGAGTTAAGGAGAAGGAGAAGGGGCGCCGGGGATTTGGCACCGACATTGCGCCTGACACTTGAACCACGGGGCTCGGGGTTTAGCGCTGGATCTCCGCAACTCTGAGCCTGGGCAACAGCCGTAGCGGGGAGTCCTGAATGGGGGAGGGGCGCTAGGGGAGGGCAAGGGTGCTTTCCGTCGGGGTTCAAGGTCGCTGATGGAGGACTCCATGGTCAGGAGCCCGCTGGCAGTGCCGCGGGGCAGGCAGACGGGCGGGAAAAAGGCTCTTTGGGGCTCCAGCGCCCGGCGCCCAGCAGAGCTGCCAGTTGGAGGGCTGGAGTGCGGCGTCCCGCCCCCGACGGCTGCCCCTGGCTCCTTGGGGGTGTGGGTGGGCACGCCCTACCGACCTCCTGAATGTCCATTCTTTCCCAGAGGCGTACCTGGAGGAGCCTCCGACAGACACAGGGCCTTTCTTCGAGCGGGGCCCTCTGCATCTACCAGCACCGCGTTCGCCCCCGAAAAAGCCTGGGACCCGGTCCCAGTCGGACCCGTCTCTGAGGAGCCCCAGAGTGTCCGGGAGCCCTGAGTCCTCCCCCAACCGAGTCCTCCGCCCCCGCGCCGCCGCAGAATCACTTACCAGACACCTCCGCCCCGTTCCCCTCGCACCTGACAGACGGCGGGATAGGAGGGCGGCCCCGCGGGCCAGCGGGCGGGGCAGGCAGCCGGGCCGCGGGCCGGGGGCGGGGACGGGGTGCCGAGGGGCGGCCCCTGCTCCGCCCGCAGCTCCCGGCGCTGTGGCTTCGACTCGCGCTCACGCTCGCACTTTTCCCCGAGCCGCGTGATGTCACGGGGAAGCAGCCAATCCTGGTGGGGCCGCACCGCCCGCCTCGGGCCGGCCACCCAACGAGGACGCGCGGGGGGCCACCTGGGGCTTCGGGGACCCCAGCTACGCGCTCCCCTCACTGGGACCCGCCGGCTGCTCCCCTCTCGGGCACTGTGGGGGCACCACCCACGGTCGAAAGTGTTGCTTAGCTGGGGGCTCTGTCCTCCCAGAGGCTGGGGGGTGGGGTGGGGTGTTGCGTTGTCATGGGGACGCGGCGCCCCCTCGCGGGCTGGGGAGAGAGCTGGCAGCCCCGTCAGGCTGCGCTCCCCGCCTCCGCTCTGACCAGGCGCTGGGACCAGGAGGTTGTCTCGCACCCCGCCGGGACCTCACTCCCTATACGGCCCCGCGCACAGCTGGACCGCGGAGGCGCGTGTTTGACACCAATAGGAGGTTATGGGTGGGTGGGGTCGGCTCTGCAGCCACGGTTCCGTTCGGCCCGAGGAGCCGAGGGCCGGCAATTTCCAGCCTCGGGGCTGCGTGTCGGTCGCCGGGCAGTCAGAGAAGAGGGGCGCCGCCGTCGGGGCTTGGGAAGGAGCTGGAGCGAGAAGACCAGCGACGGTCCGCCAGGGAGAGGAGCCCGCCCATCGCACACAACCCCCGCCTGCCCTCAAACCCCGCCGCCCAGCTCCCTGTTCCCGCACTCTGTGCAGGGGTGCTCTCTAGCCCCGGGGTGGGATGCGCAGCCGAGGCCTGAAGGGCGAGTTCATTGATTCCTGTGAGGGAAAGTCGTGTCCAAGGTCACCTGGGGTGGAGCCCAGAACGAGACCCCAGAGGGCGAGCCGCCGATCTCTCGAGGTCTCCGGGAACCGCACGGGCCGGAGCCTCGGGACTTGGAGCCTTGCCTAGGCTGGGCGGGAGGGCCTAGGGGTCCGCGACTGGGGCGCGGAGAGACCGAGAGCAGGGCAGCTTCAGCACCTCGGAGAGCTCCGCCTCATCCCTGACCTTGCAGGCTCCGCTCCTCGCTACCGGGCACTCGTGCCTCTGCCTCCCTCTGAGACTGCCGTTTCTGGAGCCCGCCAGGGTTGGATTCGCCCCACACACCCGGGTCCTGAGGCCCGTCTCCCCATATTCTCTGAGCGCAAACACCCGATTAACCATAAGACGACTGGTTCCTTTCTTGGAAAAACAATTCAAATCCGTCTTTCCTTCACCCTCACCCAAAGGCTGGACGGAGGGGCGGGGTGGGGGGCGGGGAGGCTGTACGTGAGGTGTGGGGGCGACGGTGGCGGGTACGCAGTGGAGAGCACGGTAGGAGCTGCCAGAAGAGGTGCGGGAACGCAGGCAAGAGCCAGCGTTGCGGGGCTCTTGGTGTGGAATTCTCCAAGCTGAACGCGGAGGTGGAGGTCGGGTCCTCCGTGCTCCGAGGGCGAGGGCTGGAGTTGGCTGGCTGGGCTCTAGAGTGAGAAGCCATTGTCTTCGCCCCCACTTCACAGATGAAGAATCAGGCTCAGTTGGTTCATATGACAATTAGATGACAGTCCTGCAAGATGTGTGTGTGCACCAACTGGATGGGGAGAGGCCAGATACAAGTCTGACGGGGAGACAAACAAGGCCAAGGACAGGAGGCCACAGAAACCAGAAATGTCTCCAACCACTGCCTTGAGTTCTTCCAGAAGCTGTCAGGCAAAGCTGCCGCAGTTTTTCTGAAATCCCTATTATGGGGTGGGGCCTGTGGCCTCCCTCAATCCCAGAACCCACAGTGGAACTGTGGGGAGCTAAGTTGAGAACCAGAGATCTGGATTTAGTCTTTGTTCGCTGCCTTCATTCCAACTGGGTCCACAGACAACTTGGGCCCATAGAACTTCTCTGGATCTACTTCATCTCCAAATGGGATTGCCAAGCTGTCCTGCTGACCCCACACCTTGTTATGACATGCAACGGGCCCTGCGAAGGTCTTACTGCTGGGGGTGGGAGAGGGGTGTCTCTATCCACCAGGCAAGGGCTTTCGAAGGAAAAGGGGTTGTTGTGGAGAATGGAGGTGTTAACAGGGTCCTCCGATAGGGCTGAGTTCATTCTTGGCCACAGAGGGCAAAGGGGAGGCCTGGCATGGCCAAATCTGGGTCACCTCATCCACAAGGCCGGATACCCTCTTTTCCAAAATAACAGAGCAAGTCAGGGTCCCATCTGGGTTCAAACTGTGGCTCCACTAGTTGTGTGGTCTGGGGGTAATACCAGTACCCACTTCAGAGGGTTTCTGTGACGGGGATTAAGAGGTGATACACACTGAGTCCTTGGAACAGGATTTACACTCAACAAATTCATAGGCTAGTCCCCACCAAGGAATTCTCCCTTGATTGCAGTGGGGTGCCCTTCTCCTCCCATCCTTCGATGCACAGCTCAAGTTCCACCTCAAGGAAGGCTGCTGCCCGACCATTTCCATGCTCTCTGAGCTCGAATGACTTGAGATTACAGAGATGGAAGTAACTTTAAGAGGTTGCACAGTACAAGCCCTGCATCCTACTACAAGGTAGGCAAGTGAAGCAGGAAAAGGCTAAGTGGCTTGCCCTAGGTCACACAGCTAGCTGATGTGTCTTTTAGTCTAGAGTCCACTGTTAATATTATCATTTTCTAGAAAAGTTTAGTGTAGACTCTATAATTCTGCAAGTCCCATAGTGTCTGGGACAAAGTTGGGCACACAAAAGAAACTCAAGTACTCATTGTTAGCAAAAGCCCTTCTCCCAATTTCTAACTGGCTTGAAACTTGAAGTGGCCGAGGCCCATGAGTAGGCCCTTCAATCACTGTACTGAGGACACAAAGTAAAGGGAGACCTGAGCAGCCAGCAAGCGGTCTTTGGGGGATGACTGCAGACAAGACCAAGCTCCCTGCTTGGCCAGCCCAGACACCCATTACGGGTGGTTTCCCAGGACTGGAGGGATCCAGCCTTTTGCCAGTTACACCTTCACTCCACGCCCACAGTCCTGGGTGGGACGCAATCAAGGTGAGTGACCTTCTGTCATTCCTACCTGTCACTAATTAGGTTGCCCCATCCTTAGCAGGGCCCCGGGGAAGCAGGAAGTGGTGGTGTACATGGAGACATGGTATGAAGCAGAGGCGCAGCCCTCACCTGAGTGGCTCTGCTGAGGCATCAGTTAGGGCTCCCCACTTCGGACAGCAGTCCCAGAAACAGTGCCCGGGAGAACTTGGACCCATTTCTGTCAGTTCAATGACACCCGCCCACCTGCCCCCGCCCCCTCCTTCATCCTCCATAGAAACAGAGAGAAGCCTGCTGAGGGGCATGTCAGCATTTTAATGATGCAGATCTTTGGTGTTTCCCTCATTAGCAGTCAGACTATCCCCTCGCCTCCCACCACAATGTTTCTATGATGAGTTACAAACAGAAAAGAAATCACATTTTCATACTAAAAACAAAATAATCAGAGCCTTGATTTCTCCACTAGAAACTACACGTACAGTTCAAGATTCCACATGCAACACCTTAAATCACAGACCAAGACCTCACATTCTGACCTGGAGTCTCATCCCCTCCCCCAGCCTTGGGCTGGCTTTGGCCTAGGCTCAGGTAATACTGACACCCACAGGTGCTGCACTGAGGGCCTGGGGAATGGGGAGGGCGGAGCTTGGTGGACAGGCCCTGGGGGCTGGCCAGCCTACACCCCCCACTCCTGAGTGAGGACCTGCCCACCATCCTTGACCCCATTCTGTATCAGGCAAGCAGGCTGCCCCCTTCACTCCATGGTTGTCCCCCAGTAGCAAGTGGAGGAAGTCCCTGTCCTCAGGAATCGGGAAGCCTGGCCTGATCCCTGACAGTGGTCTCTATGGGGCAAGATGACAAAAGAGGCTGAAGCTCTGGAAGGCTCAGAAACAGAGATGGTTTCTGGGGGCCAGGCCACTCCTCCTGCTCTTGGGCTCCCAGTGGCTCTGCCCACCCAGAAGGTGGACATGGCAGAGCTGCCCATTGGCTACTGTCCAGGATGGTGTGGCCCAGATCTGGAAGACTGTTCACCCCTCTGGGGCTCTCTGCCCAGGGCTGAGTTCCTTGAGCCCTATTTCTAGGAGAAAGGGGGGTTCATGGCAGGGATACCCACTTCCTCCTCCTTTCACACACAGCACAGTAGTGTGGCTCTCCTGGGCTCCAGATCCTGGAAGGTTCTAGTCCCCTGAGGCAAGCCTTGCCCATCTGACTGCCTCATGCCCGCTGACTGACTTCCTCTCGACCCCCCGCCCTCTTGCTCCTGTTCCGATGCAGTCCGCAGCTCTTCCGTGTGTCCAGTTCCCAGTCAGCTGTGAGGTCCGATCTCTGCTCAGCGGTTCGAGGGGAAGCACCAGTGCACACGCTTGTCTCTACCTGTTCCGTGGCTCCTCACTGGGGCCTGCAGCTTCCCCCCTGCCGCTGCTGCCACCACCGTCAGGCAGGTGGTTGTTATTGGTCAGGTTGCAGTGCAGGGTTGGTCCCTCAGGGCTGGGAAGGGGCACAGGAGTGGGGACAGGGGAGGAAGAGGGCAGGGCTGGCTGCGGGGCCTCCTGCCCAGGAGTACCAGGCTGGTCCCAGGAGGCTGTCCGGGGGCTTAGGCCTCGCTCTGCCAGTTGCCCAGGTTCCGGGAGCAGTCCCCGAGACGTGGAGGGCTGGGGCGAGGAGGTGCGGGCGGCACTGGGCTCAGCGCCCGTCTGGGAGCTGCGGTGAATGCGGTGACTGACGATGATATTGTTGCCAAAGCCGCCCATGGAAGCCATGGTGGTGCTCTGCTCCCTCTGCACCACCGCAGTCATGCCCCCTTCTGCCATCAGCCGCTGGATCCTGCTAAGGGCGTCCTCCCCACCTGCGCCATATTCTGAGCCCTCACCTGGAAGGTACAAAGCAGGAGAGAGAAGGAATTAGTTGATGGCCTGGTCCTCTGAGCCAGGTAGGCAACTGCTGGCAGGAGCTGGGGGATTCCAGGATAAAAACAGAAACAAGAGGCCCACTCCCTCATTCTGAGAGTCACAGATGAGAGCAATGAGACTCCGGAATGATCCTAATTCATACTTTTGTTCTACTGGTGGGGAAACTGAGGCCTAGGATAGCATGAGGTGGCCAAGGCAATGCAGCCAGTTAGGAAGCAGAACTGGACCAGAAGGCAGGCGCTCGGCCTTAACCCTTTCGGCACCAGTGGTAGGCTGGTCATTCACTGAATGAAGGCAGCTGAGGGGGGCCCAGGCAGCTTGCTTTGCCTGCCTGCTCCCTATCGGGGGTAACCTGGTAGCCCTGGGATGGGTTACACTGCCTGGTCTCTGGAAAGAGAGGGCACCCCCACAGGGTGTGGCCCAAAAGCAAACGGTTTGCTTTGCTGTTACTTCCTAAGAGTCCATGAGGAAGACGACTTTCAGCTGTTCCTTAGAAGGCATTGCATCACCTCTCTCTGCCCCGTTTACCTACCAGCTTTCTTCACTTATTTCCGACGTCCTGTTCTCCTGGGGCTGATGCCTGAGAGCCTCCCCTTTCCTTGGAGACAGCCAACTGCCCAGACCTGAGGTTTCAGCTGCATCTCCAGCAGGGAGACAAGAGTCTAGTCCTTCCCCTCACAGCCCAGGGCACTCCCTTGCGTGGAAGCAGACAAGGCTTTGACTCGCATCTCAGTTCTGCCACTCACTAGTGGTGTGACCTTGGACAAATCCCTTACCATCCACATCCCTGTTTCCTTGCTTATAAAAATGGGATGAAAATCCAGCCTGCAGTGTTGGGCAGAGGGAATAAGAGAATGTTTGCCTGGCACACGTCAGACACCCCATCGGTGGTGGTGGTGAACCTGGGGTCTGGGGCAGAGCTCCGACCTGAGGCACCTTCCCTCCAGCCTGTGCTCAGTGGGCAGATAAGCAAGCCAAGCCTGAACTATCCATGTTTCCTGTGGCTACGTGCTGGCAGTTTGGGATTTTGCAGATTTGGGGGCTTTGATAATGAGTGTTTTCTTTTTGGGGGTACTTGTCAACAGCTAATTTGCAAGACTTTCCTTGCTTCCTCCCTGCCCAGCCCTTTCTCTCTGCTTATTGTTAGAGCTGGATTTCCAGGCAGCCAGTGCACGGCCGAGCGGCGTCTAAGGGCCCATTAGACCTGCTCGTTAGTACTTGGCAGCCTCATGGATTTCTTCCTCAGGTCTTACTGAGGCAGTTCTTCTCGGCCCTGAGCAGTGGGGACTTGGCCTGAATTTTCACTTATGTGCAGCTTCCTTTTCTCCAGATCTCCTGGTAAACTCTGCCCCCAGCTCCTGAAGGCAGCTGTCGTTACAGGTTTTCCCTTTCGACAGCTCAGTGCCAACTCCCAGGGCAGAGGAATAAGAAGCTACAGGGCTCTCAGGGTGCTTCTCTCAGGGGAAGAGCCGTCCAACAGTGGGGCAGAGGCAAGGTCAACCTAGGGCCTCGGCACTGGCACAGCTTTTACCCTGTAAGCTAAAAGGATTGCCTGGGGAGGCCCATGAGGACATCCCTGCCACCCCCACTGCTTGCCAAGAACCCTGCACTGAGGGCCTCCCCAGCCTGGTCTGGGATGTGCAGCGGGCTGGCCCAAGGCCTGCTGGCATTGGCGCTCACTGTGCTGGGCTCTGTGCCGGGTGAACTATCAGCTCTTTTCATGTAGCTCGCTGGGGCAGGACAGGGCTGCACTGGAGCCCGAAGGGAGCTGGCTGCTGCCACAGCCAGGAGCACAGAGGCCCTACTGCTGGCACTCAGGACTGGGCCCTGCTGTCCTCTCCCAATGCGCGTGTGGCTCTGGACCTGGTCACCTCTCACCATGACTATGGCCATATTTCCTGCCCAGTCTTCTTGCTTTGTTTATTGTCCCTTTCTATCTGGCCTCCACACTGCTTCTGTTACCATTCCAATTAAGCTCTGATTGACTGAGTTCTGGTTAAATCCATTCTCTTCAGATCCTGCAGTTCTAAGAGCCTCCAAGTAGTCAAGACTCCTTAGCTTGTGATGGAAGGGCCCTCTGATGAGGTCCTACCCACTTTCCTGACTGGCGCCTCCTACACCCAATGCCCTCATGAGAGCTGACTCAGCATGGCCACATGCCTGCCCGCCCTGCCTGCACACGCGATGACGACACACAGGATGCTCCACCTGCTCTGCACGTGCCTGTCGCCTCATGTCTAAGGTCATTTTCAGGGCCAATGCAAGTACCACCTCTCTCACCCGGGCCTCCACGGTACCCCAGCTGGAAGGGCTGCTCCTTCTCTGAGCCCTCCCAGAGCCTCTCTGTGTAAGTTATCTGTTGGCTGTGGTGTCAGCCTTCGGGGCTGCAAGTTCCTGAAGGCCTCAGACTAAGGTTTATTCATCTTTGGGTCCAGTGTCTAACGCATGGTCTTGCACTTGGCCAGATGAATGTGAGTGAGTGAATGAAAGGGCTCCCAAGCTGCTTACAGGTGCTCCAGACTTAAGGTGGCTTCTGAAAATTGATCCCATGTCCCCTCTGCTGTGGGAGAAGCGTTTTCCTTTCTGCACTTGCTTTTTGAGGGAAGAGACATGGCTTCATTCCTGAATCTGATTCCCTCTGCAATACCTCTGGATTCATGGTCCCTACTATAGTACCAGACATAAAGACTGGATGCAAGAATTAAAAACGGACACACCAATGGTTTCCTCAGGGCTGGGCGCAGACAGCTTCAGCCTAGAAAGCTGTGAGCGGTGCTTCTCTTGGAAACTCTCGGCTAAGCGCCACTGACGGCGGCCAGCACATTCCCCACGAGGAAAGCACACTGGGCCTGAGGGAAATGCAGCCATGGCCAGGGTTCCACGCTATCAGCTCCAGGAGCAGTGGCGGCCACCGGGGTTCATTCTGCTGTCTCCTTCCCTGTTGCAAAAGCCTTTCTTTTTGTCTTTGGAAAACTTAGATTTAGTGTTGACATGAGATCGTCTCCTTAGCAAGTTCTAAGGTACATTCTGGGTGCAGAGGCCAGGGTGGGATCACAACTTCCCATGATGCCCTGTAACTCCACTTTAATTCTGGGGGTTTCACTATCCAGACGAGGGAAGCGAGGCTGAGTTACAGGAGGAGCGACCCCTCTTGCCCTTGGGGTGCACGCTGGTCTTCCGGCCCCTCTTTTTTCACGTGCTTTTCCCTGGCCGAGGGCCCAGGCTACCGCAGCTGGTCTAACTATCGTCTTCACCAGACAAGAAAAGAGGCCCAGGTGACCTTTCCTCAGGGGTCAGAGGCAGAGCCATGGGCTCCCCAGATAGTGCGGCACAGTCAAGCTCGGGGGCAGGGCCTTGCCTCCGCTCAATTCCTTCCTTCCACACGCTTCCTGAATGCCTACTGCATGCCAGGCAGGCACTGGATCAGAGCTGGGGACCAACAGTGAGCCGAGGGACTGCTCCCCTGCCCCGCTCAGTGACAAGGTAGGGGAGCTTTAAAGCTGGACAAGCAAAAAAGCCGACACGTGCAAATTCCCTCTGTGGAGAGGGCTCTTCCTAATCGGGCCGGCCGAGTGGCGTGATGGTTAAGAACTCGCTTGGGATGCCAGAGGGCCCTGGTTCGGATCCCACATATTAGGGCCAGTGACACTGCCCTCTACAGCTAAGATGCTGAACGACAGCTCAACCTGGAGCTGGGCTGCCATGAGTCGCCGGCGATGGCCTAGGCTGCACTCCCTGTGGCAGTGGGTTGCCATGGGCTACCGTATGTAGCCAGCAGCCAGCGTGAGCGGCCAACAGCCGCAGTGAGCGGCCGTCCAGAAGCCGGCGACTGATCTGCCTCGCCAGAGAAGAGCGCAATGATGGTGCCAACTTGGGCCAGAGAAGCAACGTCCTCCACAACTAGATTGAAGAACAAAAACGACAGCAACTTGTCTGTTCCCCTTCCCCCAATTCCCCAGCACTGTTCCCATCCCCCCAAATCCCCAATAAAAATCTTTAAAAAAAAAAAAAAAAGTTCTAGAAAGCTGACTGGATTTTAATCCAATTTTTATAGAACAAGACCACGCTGGCAGCTCCAGGCCCCCCGAGCCCCTGCTGCACTTCGCCTCCAGGATGAAGGCCTCACCCCCAGCCCAGCTCCCTACAACCGTTCCTCCCTCCTCATCCAGCTTCAGTCCTCAACGTGTGCGGACAGGCCACGAGCATGGACTTGCGTGGTCCTCTGTGTATGTGATATTTTTTAAGTTGCTGCCCCTGCAGGTGCTGTCCCCTCTGCCAGAAACGCCTTCTCCCCCCACCCCAATCCCACTTAGCTTGACTAAGTCCTCCTCATCCTTGAAGGCTCAGCTCAGGGTCACGTTTTCTGGAAGTCTTCCCCGAGCCCCAATGGCTGGGCATGGCCTCTCCTTTGAGCTCCCGAGGTCCTTATAACAAATAATTATCCGCCTCCTTCTCTAGACTTTGAGCGCCTTGAGGAAGGACCAAGGCCTACTTGTTTTTGTAGCTCAAGCGGCCGACATGGTAGACAACCAGTAAATGGCCATGGGACGCAATCCGAGCAGGCTGCCTAAGACTAAGGCCTTAGCCTGGGGATGGCTGGAGGAGCCATCAACTCTCTCCTCCTTCCTGAGGCCCCAAGCTGCAACTGGCTGCTCCGGCCTGCACTGCCGGCTGCTCATGTCCACACCACGGAGGTTTCCACCCAACAAAGGGTCACTGACCTCAGATGCAGGAGGTGGTCTGGGCTACAGAACAAAATGGGACTTAACTTTAAAACATTTCAGTTCACAGCAGTCAAAGGGACAGTGCCCTGTGGGGGCATTGCAGTCTAGAAAGCCGTTCCCCGTGGGGTGACAGGCAAATTTGTTCTTTTTTGCCTGATGCACACCACGGCTTCTCCTCACATGGTCTCTTTAGAGCAAATGGCTCAACACAGACCTAGAAAATGCATGTCTGTTTGGAGGCTGGCTTGTTTGGAGCTTGGCCCAGCAAGAGGGCTAGGGTAGGGGGTAAGGAGAGTGACTGAGTGCGAACAAGCCCGTTTAACACAGCTGCTAACAGACTCCAAAGTGGCTCGAGCTCTACTGCTGGGAAGTGCTAATTGGTTCTTAGAGGTGTGAGGCCGGCACAGAGAGCCAGGGCTGAGGCTTACTGAGCCATACCTGAAATAGTGGAGAGGAAGGGGCTGATGGTGTGCCAGGCTGCCGTCAAAATGGCAATGATCCATGAGTGGAAAGGGAGCCCAAGAGGGCCTCACCTGTGGCATTCCCAAACCTGCCAGGCTTGCAGGGGGCAGACAGGCTACCCTGTGGGGTGGCCTTGGAAACCTGGGGCCTGGGGTGCGCGTCGCTGGAATGAGAGCTTGTAGCAGGGAGTCTCTCGTAGCCTTTGTCATCTAGGCTACTTTCTGTGCTCTCTCTCTCTGAAGAACAGCCTCTGTCCTCCAAGTTTTAGACGAGAGGGCGGTCAGGGTCCTTGGCGTTACAGCTGGAGAGCAGCTCAGCCTGCTGGACTCAGTAACCCTGATCAGGGAAACGATGTTCCTGCCTGAGGAGGCTCTTAATGCCCCCAGGAGGGCATCACCCAGACAGGGGAGGGGTAGGCCCCGTGACGGGGGAGTGGCATTCTCTTAGCACCGCTTGTCCCCGTGGAGGGGCTAGAAGCCTTCGGGAGGGTGATGATGGTCCCGACTGTCCACCCCCAGTCCTAGCTCCCCTCTAGCATTACATGACTCTTACCTTCCCCAGGACCGGAAGCTGCTGTCCCTGGCTCCTGTATCTCCCTCTCCGTCTGTGTTTCGGCATTCTGCAGCTGAAGGGCCAGGGTTTGCGTGCCCTGAGATGTTACTGAGGTGGTGGGGTTCCGGGGCTGTAGCCCAATTGCATTCATCAGACCCATGTCTCTGTCTGTCCTCCACGTGGCTCTGCTGGTTCTAGGGGGAGACAGACACACTGAAGTCAGGCAGGGCCCGGGACAGCACCTGCACAGAGCTCTGTGGCTCCATGCCAGTCCTCAGGGGACAGCCTCGACCGGGCTTGCAGGCTCAGAAGAGAAGTCCTGCACTCCCACAGCTGCCTTCCGATGGCAGTTAACTGTCTGTCCGTTCTCCTCCAGAACAGTCCATGGCCAGGTCAATGAAAGGAGGCTGCAGAACCGTGCACTTCTGCAAACCCAGCTGGTCAGTCACTCCCATTAACAAAGAGGGCCTTTCTGGGGCAGTAGAGATGGCTGACCTTAAGACTCTGTTTTAGATTCAGAAAGCCAATGACTGAGATCCATGGGACAAACAGTGAGCATAGAAGGACCTTTTCCTCCAGCTTTTCCTTCCCCATAACTATATGCTGACAAGATTCCAGTTTAAATTCTTAGAATTCCCACTGTGGAAGAAAAGCACTGGGACTCTTACGAGGCTGTTCTGGGATCCTCCTCCAGGGCCTTCGGAAAACAGGCCCTTGGAGGTGTGGAGCACAGGCTGCTATGAGAAAGGCCCAGGCCGGGGGTGAGTACCCTCTCCTTGGGCATTTCCCAGGCTCTGACCCTTGGGATAGCTAGAGCTGGCAGCAGAGGGAGCCCAGGACTTTTGAAAGGGTCACCAGTCACTCATATTTCTAGCTGTTTCTGGGGACTATTCCTTCAGCTGTGCCCTGCAATTCCTCTAGGAAGTAGTGATGGCCTTTGTTTTCTCTAAACGTTCCAGTCTTCATTGATGAATTTGGTAATAAGAGGATCAGTACCAGGTTCCTACTCCTACCTGGCCCTGCACTGCAGGCTCTGGGCAGCATGGTCTCTGAGGCCCTGGTCACCTGGAAGATCTCCCTGGGCCATGAGCACACTTCCTAGGACAGGATCCCTCTCCAGTGGTCTGTCTTCTCGCCTCATCCCAGTGTGCCCAGACACCAACGCCAGAATGAGAGAGGACGGGAGGGTGCCCTAGCTTACTCGAAACCGAGACTCTGACAGCAGAGGTCATATTCTCCTAGTTGTGGAACACTTTCCTTGAATGGAATCGATTCGTGTGCAAATGTTCAGTGCATGAAGCAGATCACAGAGGAGCTGCTTTGGTTGAGGAGGGGACCCAGAGTGCCCTGGGTCCAGCCTGAGGGCACTGCCGGAGAGCCCATCAGAAGCAGGAGGGAGGAGCCTCTGCCCGCTGTGCCCTTCCACCCTCCTGCAAACTCACCCAGGCCTTTCGCTGCTCCTGCTGCTGGAGTGGACCGTGAAGACAGTCTCGTTCAGCTGATCCCAGTAGTACTCAATACCAGAGTTTGAGGCCCTGAAAATTGGTTGGGGAGGATGGAGGAGAAAAGGTAGACGGTGTTAGAGAGGGAACGGCCAGCAGTCTTTACAGCTCCAAGGCTTCGTGGCCGAGGCCTGCTAGCCCTGCTTCCTCCCTCGGGGGCTGGGATGAGGCCAGGGCGGGAGGCGATCCATCAGGACGCCCAGACAAATGCCTGCAGTGGCAGTTCTAGCCTCGTCCTTCCCCCAGACAAAGCCTAACTAGCTTCTCCTTGGGGCTAAGAGAGAGCTAAAAAATAGCCACACCAGACATAGGCGGTGGGTTCTGAGAATTCTTCAGGCATAGAGAAAAGAGCTAAGATGGCAAATGAGAGGCTGGGGTGTCCTGGAGAGATGGTGCCAGTGGCAGCCCTGCCTACAGGGCATACTTAGTGCTCAGAAACAGAAACAGCTCAGGGTCCCTACTGCCAAGGTGCAGGGAGGAAGGAAAGCGAGGGTGCCTTAACATTCTCCATTTGCCTGGAGCTCCCACTGAGCTGGAAAGCACCCCCGCCACCTTTGTATTCTGGACCTAGAGCCTCCTTTGCTAGGGTAGGCTGGACAAGCAAATGGGGAAGGTGACCCTAGGAGTGCTCACAAACTTCTTACAAGGAAAAGACAGAAGAGTTCCTATCTGTTGAGTTCTCCGGGCTAACAACCTTTCCCTGGTTCCTTATTCGACCCCCCACCCACCCCTCGCCGCAATGGACTATCAAGTAGTTTCCTCCAACCTCACGTGAGCATAGCTGCCAGAGGGAAGAAGCAGCCTCTCATTTGTCTGTACTAATTTGCCACCTCAGGCAGCAATCTTGGCTGCCAGTGGTGGGTCTCAAACACAAGACTGTTTTTCGAGATTCCTCCCTGGAAGGTGTTACCTAGACCAGTCACGGTGGTTGAGGGTGGGGTGCTGATGCTGGTGGTGGCAGGGGGACAGGAATGGGAAAAAAGGTGTCTTTGAGCTTTTTGATTGGAACTAAAAGATACTCAGAACAGCCAGCTCTGCTCCTAAATGAGACAGGACGGCTCTGCTATGGACTGAATTGTGCCTCCCCCGCCTCCCCTTCGATACATCGAAGCCCTAGCCTCCAGTGTGACTGGGTCTGGAGACAGGGTCTTTAGGGGGTAATTAAGGTTAAATGAGGTCATGAGAGTGGGACCCTCATCCAACAGGACTCTGGCTTATCGCCATGTGAAGGAGGTACAGTGAGAAGGTGGCCATCTGAAAGCCAGGAAGAGGGTCCCCACCAGAACCCAACCATGCTGGCGCCTAATCTAGGACTTCCAGCCTCCACAACTGTGAGAAAAAAAGCTTCTGTTGATTAAGCCACCCAGTCTATGGTACTCTGTGACAGCAGCCCGAGCTGATCAGACGATCGCCAACGAAAGCCGGCTTTTCAACCTACAAGCCCTGGTTACCTTCCTTTAACGACAGCACTTCTTCAATGAAGAGGAAACAAATCTAAGTCAGTGGGCTTTGGAGATTAGCCAGGAAGCGATGGGTGGTGGAGTGTGAGGTAAGGTGTCTCCTTCCTAAACAGGAGGACTAGACAGGGCAGGGACCTGCCAGGGCTTGGATGACGAGGGACTGGACTGTGTGTCAGGAAGCTGTGCTACTGCAGGTGACAGGAAACAGGCCTAGGCACTAAATCCCCAAGCCTGTCTGTAGAGGCTTCCTGAGATTCTGGGAACTAGGCTTCACCTGAAGGCACACTAGTGTCTGTGGAGGGAAAGAGCCACAGCCAAACAAAAGCGCGCTTCCTCTCCCTGCTCTATGCTCGCTTTCCCAGCAACTCTCAGAGGGCCTGCAGGGCTGTGAATTTGATGTGGTCTTCTTCAGACCACCCCTTTAAAAAGTAGTATCTCCTCCCTCATCTGAATACTCAGCTATTTTTTGGGGGGTTGTCTAAGAATAGAAGCACTGGAGAGTGAAGATGAGAGGAGCGGACCTTACGTCAAGGAGGAGGCAAATGGCCAAGTCAACGGCAGACTCCTCCAAAAACAAAGCCATCACTACCAACTGCCAGGGAGCCTCTGATTTACAAACTTGTCAAGATTTATTGACAGGTGGCAATACCATGTGGGTCCCTGCCAAATCCTTCCTCTGTAATTCTTGCTAGGCAGGGCTGGTTAGTGACAACAAATTCTTCATACCAAACCACGTACGGTGTGTCCAGGAACCTTCCTTCCTTCTCAGAAAAGAGGCCACTGAAGGCCCCCTCTCTGAGCTGGGCCTGTCAGCGTGGGGCTGATGGTCAGACACTTGCCATCTGGCAGCATGTGTCATCAGCTCAGGGCTGTGGATTCTGGCCATTTAGTGATGAGGTCGACCGTCATTTAAACAAAACAGGGGTGATGGTGGCTGTATCAGATGTACTGCTCCACTCTCCCCTACCACCCCAATCCTTTCTGCTCCCCATCAACAGGACTAATTCTAGCTCTGATTCGTTCTACTTTCTGTGGTCCGCGAAGCTCAACTACAAAAAGCTCATGGATTTGAAAATTTGGTTGACATTCCAGGTACCAAGGAACAGAGTTGAAGACACCCTCTCTAGCTATGGAAACTCTTAGCCTTCAGTACCCAGTATCACTGATGTCCAGCTAAAGAATGGTCCCAACCATCTGCTTCCTTCTTGGGTCTTAATGAGGATGAACGAGTCACTGTTTGCTCTAGGTTCTTCCTGGAAGCTAGGCAACACACAAAGGGATGAAGAAGAATGGGAAGGCCAATCAGGGTCGGCCTTTTCAGATGGACTTCCACCGCACACCTGGTTTCTTTCAGCAGCATCTATACACTGTGCTTCTGGGGTTGGCTCAATTACTCCCTCATGGCTGGGACCTTCTGGGCTCTATGAATAGAGCTAAGAGCCAGCTTGGCCTCCTCAGTGGTGACAACATTCTAACAAAGAACTCTGGCTTTGAACTCCCCAACTTCTAAGGAATATTCCCTTTGAGAACACTCTTCTTTCATCTATCTGTTACACGGCTACAGAGGCTAGGACCACATGGCTGTCTCTTTGGAGAAAAGACCTGTTTCTAAGAAGACTGGCGTTATCCCTGCTATCTCTGCAATGTAGGGAAGAGTGCTCACGTGGCTCTTGTGGGCAGCCTGAAAGAAGTCTCTGGGGCTCCCCTTTTGATTCAGAGGCGAGCCTGTCCCCTCCTTGGTCCAAGATGCTTGACTGTAATTACTGTTTACACTGGTGGCTCCCACTTAAGGGACAGAGCTGGGGTCTTGTCAGGACTCTCACACTCAGTCAAGGGGCCAGAAGCCCCGCAGTTCCACCTACTTTTTTCTGACACGAGTCCTTGAATTCTGTCTTCTGAGATGACTCTGAGAAGAAGTGGTCTTCCCAGCAACACCTCCTTCCCATGTGTAGGGCTGATCTACAAAGCCGGAAGTGAGCAAGCACCCCCTCACATCAATCTGGTACTTCACACCCACTGTGGTTATTGGTGGGGGTGTTGGCTGGGCTGGCGGTCAGCCAGAGGCACAGCAGCAGCTGGGGAGGAGTGGTGGGTGGGGAAGCAAAGGAAAGGAGAAAGGAGCACCTCACTGCTAGGCCGGGTGGGGGGACTGGACTACCAGCCACCATAAGGGCTTTGTAGAGGGGCTCAAGGGCCAGTTGTTTGTCTCCTCACCTGTCCTAAGAATTCTTTCCCTGGAGAGATGGGGTGTTTCCTTAGGCCTTTTTCTACTGTCATGGGGTTTTAGTGCCACCAAGAGATGCCCAAGGAGCTTGTTATCTCTGTATTTGTGCTCGGAGTGCTGAGGCTAAGACAATGGAGGAGAAATCAAGAGTGGAATTGAGAGCACAAAATGAGGTGCAGCTGCTTGCGCCTGGGACAAAGGCAGACAACCACCTGTTTTGGAGGGAGGGCTGTAATCTTGGCCCAGCTGGCTGGCTGGCTCCTGTGCCCTTGGGAACGGGTGTGCCAGGGAGCTGCGTCACACAGGGACAGGCAGCTGCCTACTAGAGAGTCCACAACCCTGAGCTCCTACTTCCTTATGTATTTGTTCTCCGCATTCTAGGCCAGAGACCAGCCACACAGATAACAGAGAACCACCTCTCTGTACCAATCATCTGACCCGCGTAAATGTCTCAACACCACCTAGAGCTACACTCTTCACCTGAGGTCACAGAGTTACAAAGTTACATGTGTGTTCATGTGGTATGCTTGTCTGTGGAAGAGAGCACACTGCTTTTACAGAATTTTAAAAGGTTTTTGATTGGAAAAAAGGTTAAGAACCAGCTATAGGAAAGAGCTCTGGATTGAAATTCCCTCACTGATCTGCTGGGAGGCCCTGGGTGAGTCTTAACTTCCTTACCTGAATATTTTTCCGTCTTCTTTGCCTAAAGCAAAACCACCGTACAGATATGAAGGTGACTGGAAAGCTCTGAACAACTTAGGACAAAGTCTGTCCATCTTAATTTATATGGTACCCTTAAATATCTGGCCCTAAGATTTGGGGCATTTGCCAACATGACCCAAGAAATCAGGAGAAACACCACCACCAAAATAGGCAGGCTAAAGCAGCTCTCAGTCCCACACAACTTGGTGTGTGGTGGGATGCTGTTTGCTCTGTCAAATGCTGATGCCGCCTTGCTCATGAAAGAGACTTGATTCTCTGCGTGCAGGAGGGAGTTTCCCAAGCAGTCCAAGATGGCTTCCACCTGCTGAGACTCTGGATGCTGAAGACGACATATGGGGAAAAGAGAGAGGCCAAAGCCAGCTTCATGTGTGGCTGAGGTGCCTGTGACTCACACCAAGTCCGTAGGCTGGGGTTTCAGACATCAAAGCCTTGGTGGGGCCATGACAAACTGGAGGTCGAGATTCTGCGTCTATAACAGATCACTTTTGCAAGTGTGGGGGCGGGGGGTCTGGCTGGGACTAAGATTACTGGCTGGGTCCGCAGACAAGATAACAATGCTGAAAAAGGATGTCTTACAGAAACAGGCAAAGAAAGGCCTATAACTACAGTGTTGGTAAGAGTAAAATTATGGTCCAGAATTCTGGGTCAGTTTTGGAAAAACATGCCTATTAGATTCCTCTTATGAACTCCTAAGAAAAGATGAAGACATAAAATAATCAGTCTCATGTGCTTTGGGGAAAAAGTATTTCAGGACAGATTTTTAATTTTATTTTTTCAGAGCAGATTGATCCTGAGACTATGGCTAGGCCAGTGGGAAGAGCAGAAAGGGGCAGACCTAGTGGCCTGGGCTACCAGTGGCACAGTCGTGAATGAGGCAGGCTGTGTTCCAGGCACAGGAGCTAGTGAAAGGGGCTCTCTGAGTACAGAGCCCTAGGAGAGCAGCGCCGGCAGAACCAAGCCGTCTCCCAGCTCCAAGAGAGCTTGACTAGGTCAGGCTGAGACAGCAGCGTCTCTCTGGAAGCAGCTCTGAAAATTCCAGATGGAATGAAAGAGCTGCCCTTAGAACCAGGTTTTCTTTCTCCTGAGCCAGCGACCTAGTTCAAATAAGGGCTCAATCACCAGTCACCTACCAGGTCACAAGAACTGACCCAAATACACACGCTAAGAAAAATCACCAAGGGCCCAATCACCCTCCCAGTAGCCAGAGACCATACAGCAGTCACACCGTGCCACTGATCTATAGAACACCCTTGGAGAGACTGCACCAAGTGAAGGACAGCGTCAGGACAGCCTGGAGGCAGAAGTGGCATTTAGTCGGCTGGAACCCTGCAGCGGCCCACACAGCAATCAGCTTGATCTGCACTGAAGCACACAGCTTTACACTCCCCACCTGGCTGGGTATGGAAGCTGATGACAGACCTGGCTGACTCCCAGGGTCTTGAATGAAAGATGCCTGAAGAGACCTCTAGCCTCCAAAAAGCCAGAGGGAGGTGAAGGGGTGTCATCAGGACTTAAGACAGAAATGCTTTGGTTCCCTGTTCCCCTCTGACCCTCTACCTCAAGCCGGGTAATAATCATTTTGATTTTAAATTGAGCTCTTCAATCTGCCTTCACTATTATGAGCCAGAGCCTCAAGCAGAAAGGAAAAGAGGCAGGATACAGACAGAGCTAGGCAGTTAGAGATCAGTGGCTTGACAAATTAGGGCTTTAACAATACTCTATTTCCAATTTTATTTCTTAAGTTAATGTCTATGGAATTTACACAAAACCAAGACCACCTGTTGAATTTTTCAAACAGCGTTTAGAAAAGAATCTTTGATATCTATGTTTCTGCCTGTAGAGAAACTTTTATTATCACCAGGGAACCAGAGAAGAAGGGAAAACAAACAAACAAAAAATACTGACTTAGATGTCGGAAGGCATCATAACTAAACCAGTCTTTTGAAGATTTCTGGAATGAAGAACTATCCCTACCATCCTCTAAGTGAAAAGGACCCTCCAAGGAGTGACACTGAGAGTAAGGCAGGCTCTAGCACGATGTGGACTTCCCACCTGCACGACCCCACCGCATCGGCTGGAGCCACACTGTGGTCAGATGTAGACGGCTCCTCTGCACCCACCCCGCCGCCCACTCGAGCCACTCACTCTGGTCGGCAGATCACCAGGTCTCCTTTGTTGGTGCCATAGGCCAGGCCGAGCCCGGGCTCAGGCAGCCAACGGGCAGAGTTGATGCTGACATGTCTCCGCTGGTCAGCAGGCATGGGGTAAAGGACGTTGAAAACTCTCTGGGTGGGGGAGAAAGAGGGAAGAAAAGAGAATGGGAGGAGAAACAATCTGTTACCAAGAATAACAAAATCCAGGGTGAAATAAGTCCCTTCTATGGCCTGAAGCAAGTTAAAGACAGGGAGGAAGGGAGATTGTTAGGCTGGGAACGGGATGACTCCTACTGTGTATCTGAGAACTTGGGGTGGCAGAGGGGAGCGTGGGACCCTCTTGCTTTAGATGAGGCTAGGATTCTTTCAAGAAATACTAGCGGCATACTCAGACTTTTCTGCATGAAGCTGAGTTGTGGTTCCCTTACAGCCTTTTAGCACCTCTTACATCACTGCTTTAAGGTCGCCCCCTGGAAAGCCCCATTCCGAGACCAGCTCACTAAGAAGGACCACCTCTAACTGTCCTCTGACCAGACAAACCAGTGACAGCCAAGCGTGACTGGGAGTCCCGTTACCATGGAAATCACAGCGCTCTCACAGCAATGGAAAACTGAAGGTAACAGGGGGGTGGGAGGCAGGGGGTGATAACATCAGAGAACATTAATTCATCTAATTAAAGGCAATGTTAAAACTGCTATTGTTAAGGAAACTGAAAAGGTGCAATAGGTGTAGGAAGCAGGACAGAAGGGAATCTTGAACACACAGGCACATTTCTTTCTACCTTATACCAACCACCATTAACTAGATCCTTTCCATTTCTCAAGGAGAGAGAGTCTCCTTTCAACTGTCTATGTCTTTCCAAAGCTACTGTTTTCTCAGGAGGCAGTTTAGCTATGTCTAAGGTTTGAGTTGAAGGTGAAAGAAAGCCTTAGTCTCTTTGGCCACTGACCTACATGATGTTCCAGAAACAACTTTAGTTGGAAATAGGGGCGGGGCAGTGAAAGAAGGTAGGACATGGACCTTAGAGTTTGAAAGACCCGGATTTGAATCCTGACATCACTGCCTAACAACTTCTCTAGATCTCAAAGAGAGTCAGCACCAACATTCAAATAATTGGGTAGATTAAAAGAAATGATGTATAAAAAACACCTGGCAGGATGCAACCTCACAAATGATAACTGTTGTTATTACCAGGGACCTGCATCTGGGGTTAGGGCCTATGAAAAGGACAGGAAGCCCAGAATCTGTAAACTGGAATTTTAGTCAGTATAACATTTCCCCCTTTAAGCCCTCTTAGGTTTTAATCTATAAAATAGGGACGAACTTCATTTGTCTTTACCTGTTCATAAGGATTGACAGAAAAGAAGAAAAAAAACAGACCACACGAAGAGTGTGATTTAGGAAGTCATATCCAAAAATGAACTTAGGGTGGTATGATAATTATTTTTCTGATTATCCTGATGAGAAACCATAAAAAAAAAAAAAAAAGGGAAAATAAGTAAAAATTGAGCCAGGGGTCCACTGAATTGACACAATTTAAGTCATAAGAAACCTTGGATTTGGGAATGCTCGTTCATGTGCCTTGTGTGTCTGTCTGAAAGGCTGTTACTAGGACAGACTCCAGAATAGCATGTGTTCTCAATGTACTGACACACACAAAGAGCCCTGCTATGGGTAAATTTCCAGGTTTTGTGGTGCTGGAAAATGTGCCTAGGCAGCTAATGGCGCACTGACAGAATGGCCCTGCTATGGTCCTGAGGGTGAATAGGTTTTTTATAGACATGGAATTGGCTCTGGTTTGAGGCATAAGACTGCCCCACAGCTGCTTCATTAAGAACCTCCTATGCCCTTCCTGTCTGACTCAACTCCAAATATAAGAGTTGGCCAGGGCTCCTTACATCTTTCGTCTAACTGAAGAGAGTACTAAAAAAAGAGTTGAGCGGAATATGTGAATTTCTAAACTAGTCATCTAGAACATGGTGGCTTGACCTTTGGATAATCTCTTCCTTGCATGTATCTATCCAGCAGGAGCCTTGGGCAAATGCATGGCCACTGCCCTCCACCAGCCTCACTGCTGACTGTCCGTGGCGACGGCACCCCAGACTTCTCCCTTTGCACCTTGTCGACCCTTTCCTTCCCATCGGGATGGGGTGTGGTGCCTTCATCCTTTCTCACAGAGGTTTTCACCTTTCCAGAAGGTAATCAATAGTTTCTGTCCCACCTGTAGGCAATTGGTTCAACAGGACTCAGTCTACACACTACAAGGACAAAGTAGTTGTCATCTGACAATTGTGGCTGGAATCATTAATCTGTTGATCTTTCCTTCCCCCAAAGGTCGTATGGGTGTGAGTGGGGTACACCCAGAATTAAGGAGGGATGGGTGTTCATTTCAGCAGGGGTGGATGAGGATAGCCTTGGTCTTGGACTATGGTAGTTCTACTTGGGCCTCATAACAGCCTCTCCCCTAAAATCACAGCAATTCATAATTGCAGGGAATGAGGCAGAAAGGGCCAGAGATGCAAGAAGGGGAATAGTTAAGGTTAGTGAATCAGATGCTTGAGGTTGTACTAAGTTTTTTGAAGGGGGTTTCAAAGAAAAGAATAACAGAACTCTTTTCTGGAAATGTCCCAGACCAGGAAAGAAGTAAACAAGCCTCTCACATGTCACAAATTTACTGTTTAGAGTTTGTTGCTGCAGAGGGATTAACAAGCAAATACTATCAATCTGCTTCTAAGTATAGGAACTTGCTTTGGGGACAAATCCTCAAGAGGCCAGTATGACAAATGACCCAGCTTAGGTGAGACAAGGTCGGAGGGATTGGAGAGAAGTAATTAAAGTTGAGGCCCCCAGACCTTCCTGCACAGATCTTCACAACCGCCATGGTCTAGGAATCACGGGGCATGGATCTGTCCTCTGGGTATGGCAGCCCCCACCCCCAAGCCCCCAGTCCTTAAACATGTTGCAAAGGCAGCTCCGAAGTGCCCATCTCCTCCAGTGTTTGCGTATTAGGCTAAATCCTGCTTTGTGGCAGGAAGCCAGAAATGCCACATGAAGATCAGCAGTCTCTAGGATTCCTGATAAGCGCTTGCTTGCTTATCACACTAATGTGGGGGTGGGAAAGAGGGGGATGAGGGCAAAACGTACAGGGCGAGGAGGAGCAGGGAGAAAAGGGGATGAGGGTGGAGGACAGGTAGGGATCACTGATTTATAGGTCCTGCCAGGTCATCTGGCCCAATACTCCTTATTTCACACATGCCTGAAACTAAAGGACTCTAGAGGAATGAGAATCTGGCCCATTTTGAAAACCACTAGGAAATGTACTTTCCAGTCTTTTCTCTGGCTGGAGTTTAACAGATCTCAAAGCAACTCACGGAGGGGGAAATACTTCTCACAACTAGCCCTAAAGACAAGATGGTATCTGGGCAACAAGTTCCCCAATGCTGACAGATGATTAAGTAGCGCTGGCTACCTCCTAACCATTTGTGGTTTTGGCCATCAATCTTTCCAACCCAGTGACTAGGTGCTAAGTGAGTCTCCTCCCAGATTTCAGTGGGGTCTGGCCCTGGCTCTGTAAACCCAAAGTTCATCAGCACTGACAAGAAGTAAGATCTGAAACAGTGTAAAGGACACATCTGGCCCTGAGGCACATCAAATATATCTCAAGTAAAGGTTTCCTTTACACTAGTCAGGTGCCCTGAGCTCCCCATGGGATGTTAAGGACAAAGCTGGGTGGCCTGCCAAAAATCCCTTTCTCTCTCTGACAAAAGTGACACCCCATGAAGCTATAACACCAAATTTCATTACACCGGAGGAGGATTATCAGGACCTGGGGACCTCTTGTGGAGCTGGATACAAAACCCAGCTGCTGATTCATGTCTGCAGAGTCCTGGTTTCACCTGTCTCAGCTGCAGCTGTTCCCTGGCATATGACAAATGGTGACAGAACCCCCCCCCCAAAGAGACTGTTCTCATTTCTGTCTAACATCTAGGAAGGGAATTGGAATCAATATGCTGGAAAGAACAAACTTTTTAGAATCAATGCCATCAGCACGTCAATAGGGAATGAGTCAGGTCACCAAGGTCTTTATGGTTCTAAGGATGTAGGAGAAGATAACGATCCTTCCACTTCTGGGGTCCAAGACAATCTCTTGTACCCGCTGCCCCTCCATCCCTCAAACTCGAACAGGAAGTAGGAGCAAAAGAAAACAGTTCCTAGATCAAAACTAAAGGCGTCTTGTTTCTTGTTCAAAGATAGACAGGAAAAGAATGAGGCAGCCAGAGGAACACAGTGGGAAACCTTCCTCTCCATCCTTTTAAAATTAAGAGGAAAAATGTATTGCTGTCCTCACCAAGATGAGACTTTCTCTTTTACCACATGTCAATAAAGCTCAGACCATTCGTCCAAGCAGCAAACTGCACTGCTCAGATCAGGCCAGATAAGAAGCTAAAAGAAAGAACTTTGTGGTTATCTTGTTTACATTTGGGAATCTCATCTGTAAAGCTGGAACCCTGCCATGGTGTCCGGTGGTCGAGTGCACTTGTGCAGTTGGCAGATCTCCTTTGTTTTAACTAAGAGAATGGAAGCTGGTTGGAAGAAGGGAACAACTGGAAACTGAGGCTGGAAGGGTCATGAGAGAAGATGTAAGCCAAGGGGGCTGTGAGGAAAAAAAAGAACTGAGAGGGCGAGAAATGCCTTCAGGGTAATGATGGGAATCAAGGGAAGCTTTAAGCTTTTAGAGAGGGTTACTAGAGGAGAATTAACTCTCTGTGAAGAGGGAAAAATCAATGAAAAGCAGATACTAAGAGACAGCTGACCTTTCCATTGGAAATGGATGGCTACACATCTTGTCACAGGCTGAGAAATACACACATCCCAGAGCAGGCAGGGGGAGGGAGACTATGTCCGCCTTTTCTTCCTTGAGTGTTGATTTGCTAAGATTCATGAATGATTGGCATGTCTTCATCCTCTACGAAAATCTGATTGTTTCTCAGAAACTTTAATTTCTTTTACTGGCTCCAAGCCTTCTATACGTTCTATTTTGGAGTTTAGAACTCATAGAATGGTGATTTTAAAGTGGTCATTTTAAAACAAGAATCAGAATACCAAATCACCTAACTCTCCTTTTTATTCAGCTGACAGCAGGAGCAAATCTGCCTAGATTAGCCTTGTCCAAACCAAAGCTCCCCTAACAGAAAGGAAGAGCAAACACCTCCTTTTCTTAACTCTTTGGAATTTGTGCCCCATTACTGCTATTGATAATTGGCTGCCTTGAAGTCTTTGCTAGCTAAACTCTTGTGATTTACTGAGACCTATACGTTTTGTCTTATTCATTTGTTCCTCTCAAAAAGGTCCCAAGGACAGGCAAAGGACAAAAATTTTATTTTTCAATCAGCCTAATGCTTTGCAACGGCCATTTCTGGCCATTAGGATCAAACCAGAGATCACTTCAGCTGAGGAGTCTACTT
Organism: Hipposideros armiger; assembly: GCF_001890085.2. NCBI lineage: Eukaryota > Metazoa > Chordata > Mammalia > Chiroptera > Hipposideridae > Hipposideros > Hipposideros armiger. The sequence goes on from NW_017731608.1 coordinate 826,541, forward strand.
CTGTGCTAAATGAAATACAGAGGCACTCAATGCCCCGGCAACTCCCAGAAATTAAAATGATTACTCTCTCCTGTTCTCACATCTCTCAGCATATCACAAGTTCCTGAACTTCCTTGGCTTTCTAAATCTTAAAGCAAATAGTCAAATGAGTAGCTATTCTAGATATTCACCTTTGATAAAAGAAAGTGCCTTTTAATGTATTTCAATATGTTTTGGGTGATCCATATTTTTTGGAACAATTACAGGATGGGGGACACATTGAGAAAACAAAATATTTTGCCTTTTACTTTTTTTTTTTTTAAATTGGGGAATTGGGGGGATGGGAACAACACTGGGGAATTGGGGAAGGGGAACAGACAAGTTGCTGTCATTTTGTGCTTCAGCCTAGTTGTGGAGGACGTTGCTTTACTGGCCCAAGTTGGCACCATCATTGCACTCTTCCCAGGCGAGGCAGATCAGTTGCCGGCTTCTGGATGGCCGCTCACGCTGGCTGCTGGCTACACACGGTAGCCCATGGCAACCCACTGCCACAGGGGCTGCAGCCTATGCTGTCGCCGGCGACTCACGGCAGCCCAGCTCCAGGTTGAGCTGTTGTTCAGCATCTTAGCTGTGGAGGGCAGTGTCACTGGCCCTCATATGTGGGATCCGAACCGGGGCCGTCTGGTGTCCCAAGCCAGTTCTTAACCATCGCGCCATTCGGCTGTCCCTGCCTTTTACTTTTGAACCGATCTACTGGGGATCTCTCAGCATGTCTCAGTGCTGGGACTAGAACCCTGAGAAAAGTCACTGATATTGGGCACAACTGTGGAAATGAACAAGGCACTCCCTATTTTCATAAGGATTGTCTCATTAATACTTTTGTTGAATCACTGTTTACTGAGTCACATGCTAGGCACACCGATGGTGGTGTTTGTTAAGTAGAAGTGTGTGTTCATGTATGTGCAGGAAATACATAGCACGTAGGCAGCGGTTCTCAACCTTCCTAATGCTGCAACCCCTTAATACAGTTCCTCATGTTGTGGTGACCCCCAACCATAAAATTATTTTCGTTGCTACTCTATAACTGTAATTTTGCTACTGTTATGAATCGTAATGTAAATATCTTTGTTTTCCAATGGTCTTAGGCGACCCCTTTGAAAGGGTCGTTCGACCCCCAAAGGGGTTTCAACCCACAGGTTGAGAACCGCTGACGTAAGGTTTCAAAGCGACACACATTCCTGGAACAAATGCTGAGTGCCTCCTGCGTGCCAAGCACAGTGAGGGCTGGGGACAGCAGTGCAAAGGTCAGTGAAGAAGCCAGTCATCTGCCACGTATGCGCTCAAAGAGCAGGACCGAGCCCACTTTGTCCACTGTATTCTCAGACCTAGCGATGTCCCTGGCCCACGGCAGGGGCTCATTAAACTTTTGCTGAGTGAAAAGAATAAAATGCAGTACAGACTGCACTTTACTAAGAAACCATGGAGGAAAGAAATCGTCAGAGTTGGAGGAATCTGTCATGGAAAAATCTGCCTAAACAAATGGCTTTGACTGCAGCTCTAACGTTATTTTTAATTTTTTTATCTTGCCCCCTCCCTTCTCTGTCAAATCGCATCTGAGACATCCCTGACTTCGCCCATACCTCCCTCCCTCTTTCCTATAATGTGCTGAAGAAAGGAACTTTCTGAGGATAGATGCTTTGTACCACATCTCAGAAGTCAACTTTAAGATAATTGCAGCGGAAGCAGCTTTTAATCAACTGACAGGCAGCTTTAAGAAAATTAATGAGGACAAAGTCTTAGGAAGGAGTAAATCATTTCTGACAACAAAGCTGTCTCTCTTTTATCCCAATCTTCCCTTGAAAAAATAGTACCCTTCCAGGATACAAAAATAAAATAACTTTTTGGTATTTGCCACTTCCAAGGCAGGGCAAGATTACGAGGTTCAGCTTCCTTAGATTTCTGGAGAATATTCTGGATTCAACTAGAGATCCAGGTCACTTGGAAAATCAAGCTTTTAGAACCTAGGGAAGTATAGATGATTGGATTATATCACAGGCTAAATTCAGGGCAAGGAGGGAGCCACAGTGAAGATGATATATTAAAGAATGACTCTAGGACAGGCCAAAAGAGCCTACGTGTTAGTTACATAAACACTGGTCACTGCTGACAGTACTGGACACCATCCTGACCCAGCATCTAAGCTACTATTATGACTAGTTTGAGCATTCTGGATCCCAAGTCCTTTCTGTGGTTCATTTTAATGAACTTTTAATAATAATAATCAGTCATTACTAGGCTCTGCGAAGATAGCTGTGAAATGGTATAAAAGAAAGCAAGCCATCTAATGTTTCTTTATAACTAGGATGACACTAAGATACCCACTAATGGGTATCCCAGTGACGCCTCCCATCCAAGGATAACGGTGAGTTCAGTGGCAGAAAAAAGAACTCAAAAAACACTCCTTCAGATGGGCAAGGGCCTGGAGAGAAAGAGAAAGAAGTCACTTCTCACTTTTTAAGCCAGAGCATCTCTGTATCCTGTAACACACGGGCAAACAAGCACGAGCTTGCAGTTAAAAGCCTGAGCAGTTAAAACTCAACTGTGGGCAGGTTAAAAATTTTAATCAAAATTGGAAAGACGCCGCACAGTATTAGTTCTTCAAGTACCATCACCAGGATGCTGCTAGCATGATCCTGAATGCTTCAAATCCTCAGGGCAGGAGGTCCTCATGATTATATCTCTTGACTTCCTGGAAGTATCTGAAAGATCTGGTTACTAGGAACCAGAGAGGGAAACCAGATGAGGCTCCAGAGACATGTGAGGGCAAAAAAGAAAAGGATAAAGCTGCTGACAGGTGAGGTCTATAATAACTAGCATCCCCAGGCAGTCAGTGATTTGTTCTCAGTCTTGACTGAATGAGCAGTCACCTGGAGGGCTTGGGAAAACAAGATGGCTGGACCTCACTCCCAGAGCTTCCGATTTGGCAGGTCTCAGGTGGGTCTCAGCTGCACTTCTATTAAGTTCTCCAGGGAGGCTGATGGGTTTGCAGGGGAATATACATCGAGAAATACAGCCCAGTTAGACATGTGTAGGTTGTTGGTCTGTAAAAAAATGTACCAAATCTGCCTGCCTTCCCTGCTGCCTAAGACCTGTTGAGGATGAGAGAGGTGCCCATCTCTGGAGCTAGAGCTCTAGAGGGAGAAGACAGACATGGGGACAGTCCGCACTGAAAAGCAGACGTCTCAGGGTCAAGGAGGGAACGAGGGGGGAGTGAACAAGATGAGGTGGGGAGAGGAGAGAGAGGCTTACTTACCTGTGCACCTCCTTGCCCAGCCCATGGAGGAGAAGAGGGGAGGGGAGGCCAGGCTCTTTTTCCAACATCCACTCCAAACTACTGATGTGCCTTAGGTCACAGTCGCTCCACACTCAAGTAGGTTTACCACATAGCCACAAAGAAAAAGCTTTCCACCAAGCTGACCCTTCAGCATCCGAGGCTTTGCCTGAAAGTGCACAATGCTGTCCCACGGGAGGAGCGCTAACTGCTTTCTGTCCCAGAGCTGCTGCTCTCACCCAAGTCAAAGGAACTGTCCTTGCTCATCACTCTGCCACTAAAGTGACCAGAGAGAAAAGCAAATCAAGCAACCAGCGTCTCTAGGATCCGCAGCGATCATGCAATGAGGATCCCTTTTCAGTTTTAAAACCACTTATTTAAAACCACTTATATATATGCCTACAACCCCCACCTGTTGGGGGAATGGTCTACGGGCATCTGGGAGAAAGAGTGCACACCACCTAATTCCCCAGGTGAAAGTGCTAGTCCTTATTCTTGTTCTCTAGCTCAAGATGGCCGAGCACACTCCTCCTTGCTGACTTTGCCTCCGTTCTTAGGTAAAACAGCACTTATTACTGATAGAAACTAGAAGAACAGTTTGGTATACGACTATTTCTGGTTTCATCAAGAATTTCTGTTATTATGCTTGCACTTGGTTACAACCTAAGTTATTATAATGTACAAGTTGCCACTATTTTAGAAAATTAATTGCAGTTTTCTGTTATATTGTGCCTTGTTCCAATTAGAAAATGAAAGCAGAGAGAAAACACATGCAGTTTAGTGTTTTGAGAATTTAGCAAAACTTTAGCTCAGCAATCTCTAAATGCCCAACTTAAAAACAAAACAAATGAAGAGAACACTGTTCCTGGCTCAACTATGAGTCAGACAGAAAATAAGACCCTGACTCACAGAGCGCAGCTCATCCAGTCTGAGGGTGCCTCGAATGGACAGAGGGAAGGGAGTTAAATATGTGTCTCGTCTTGTTTTTCATGACTTGCCAATACTAAAATTAGGAAGACTAACCTCAGTAAGCAGAGAAGGGAAATACCAAGAGGATCCTAGAAATAAGGATAAAAATTAAAATGACTCAAAATGGGGAAGAAAAGAATCCAGCACAGGGCTACTCAAGGGAGAACCCTGGAAAGCAACACCGGCTGAGAAAAGATGGGAGGTGAACCGCAGACAGGCGAAAAGCCGAGAGTTTGGTAGGAAACTGAACATAAATGCGAGTGCCTGCAACAAAATTAGCAAAGGTGATATCAAAGCACCATGCATACAACCTTAAGAAGTAAACCTGAGACTGTGTCTGCCTTGCTGAGGAGGCTGAAGGCAGAAACCTAAAATGAAGAGTCATTAAGAACAGTAGTTCTCAAACTCAAGTGCATATCGGAATAACCTGGAAAGCCTGTTTTACCAATTTTCTCACCCCATTCTTATTTTGAATTTAGGTCTGAAGGGGGGTCTGTATTTTAACAAGGGCCCCATGTATTCTAATGTAGGGTTGTCCAAGTAACAGTTTGAGAAGCTAATTCAGAGGTCTGAAGGGCTGCTTAGAATAAGTGCACCGAGACTAAGAGCAATTAGCAATTCATTTTCAGAAGAGTTTTCACATGGGATAGTGTAAGAGATTATCTCTTGGGGAGAGACGTCACTTAGTGGGAACTGAAATAAGTCAATGCTCTGGAGGATGCTCTCTTGGGAATGTTTGTTGGCTCAATAAGCTCACCTCTCTGAACATTATCATAGTGAATTCCAAGAGGTAACACCAAAGAGAAGGGGAATTCTGGGTAGAGAAGCTCTAGGACAAGCCCGTTACCCACAAAAGCATTCCTTCAAGGACAGAGCTTGACATTACAGATGGAGACACCCACCTATACTTACCTGTGCAAAGAGGGAGATGCTCTACTGTCCCATTAAACCCTTGCTCCCTGTTCTCAGACAAAAATGCACTTCTTGCCTTAAACGGTAATACAGCACAGCTATCCAAAAAAGCTGGTGTCTTCCCTTCCACCAATGACTGAATTCAGGGACATTTGCTGAGTGCTTTGTTCCCTTTGGATGTAAGGGGCAACCAAGACCTGGAAAACCAGAAACCTTTCTGTAGTACGGGGGTTTAAAGTCAGACCGGGTGGACATGGTGAGCAAAACCTTGTAGAGAAACCTGGATCCTGTCTCTTGGGTGACAGGAACACTTCCCAAATGGGAGCTTTCTCCTTACTTCAGCTCCTTCTCCTAAGTAGCAGATGGTGCCTATTGAGAATCAAAAAAGCCTCCCTGGGAGGCCTGAAAAATAGCTCTTGTCACGAGGCAGCGTGTGGCAGCTGGCTAGTTGCCTTGAGCCCCTTAGCAGGACAGCAGTGAATTACCACGTCTCCTCAGACTTCTCCCACTGCACTCCCTGAGCTGCCAGGCCCACATGTGACGACCTCTTAGATCCCACCCCGTAGCTGTCTGCCCTTAGCCAGATATTTCTGGCTACTTATGGGCAAGAGGAACCTGGCTGGGATGCAGGGCTGGCAGGCTGTGCCCAGAGGCTGGGCAGGAGTCCTGGCTTCCGGAAGAGATGTCCATTAGTGTTGACGAAATCAGATCCTGTCTCTTAATGATTATGAGCAATTATTCCATAATTAGGCAGAAAGGGTTAGAAGAACAGCTGTTGGGACCAGGAGTCTAGGTGGTAAAAAGCAGATACCAGGTATTTCTACCATCCAAATCTGATTAAGATAGGCAAAATAAGAATATTTAAACTAAAAATCAACTTCCATCCTCAAATATCTAAGTAAGAAAATAGGTTTGATGAACTTCCATGAAGTCCTCTCCTGATCACTCAATGTCAAATATCTCCAGTCAGATGGAATCCAAGAATCAGAACTTTCCTGTCATTATGATGTCAAGAGCAGAGAATGCCTTGTTTCTACCCTTTCAAAGGCATAGTGGCGCATGATGTCATCTGTCAATGGTTCTGCTAGTTACCACCTAGAAATGATAAGGAGGACACTTTCTTGAGATTCTCTTTCACTCATTTGGCTTCTCCTAAATGCCAGGTTCCCTGTTAGGTACTAGGACTTTGTAAAGATGAAACAGACACGATCTCTGCACTCCAGGAGTTCACAGTCCAAGACAGGCGAGTGACATGGAAAGAAAGAACTGCAGTATGGTGTGATGAGGGTTAACATGAGCGCATCTGCTAGGTACAGTGGTGGCACAAAGAGTGATCAATTCTGTTTAGGAAGGTTCCACAGAAGGGGAAGAGCTTGTGGGCAGGTGGGTTTGGAAAGTGGTTCAGTAGAGTTGGATAGAGAGTCCCTGTAGGAGACAGGAGGGAGAAGAGGATGGAGACACGGCACCAGGCCACCTACTTTCTGTCACTTTGCATAAAATGGCTCCTAGCTCTAGTTTTTTCTTTACAACAAATGCTTCCCATTGCAGGCATTCAATAAGCATCCACATGTATAGCACTAAATGAGGGCCTTGGGAGATACGCCCCTAAGGAGCTTACACTAAACCTAATTGGGTGGATTAAACACACACACACCACACAGCTAAAGAAAACACAAAACAACACATAAGCAAGTGCATAAAACTATAAATGGCACAGCACAAAGTGCTAAGGGAATTCACAGGTTCTTAGCTTGAGATAGAGCTTAAATACCATTTAATTAGAGAACTGTTCAAATGCTTGACTCCCCCTGACAAAACCCTGGTCAAATGAACTCCCAAGGGATATGGGAAGCTCAGTCAGAAACTAGGCTAGCTAAGTCCAGAAGGCCGCTGAGCCCACAATACCCAGCAGGCTTTCATGGCAATACAAGAGGTCCGCTTTGGCCAAGAAAGGATTCCTAATAGGACCTTTCTCTGCTTGTGAAGTGGACAGGACAGTTAAGAGCACAGCAGCTGCCCAAAGTCCTCATCTTCCATCATGATTACAACTGACAGGAAAGAACGTTTCATAGTATACTATCTCTTTTTATAGCTTGCTTTCTTAAAACAATTTTTAAAAAATAAGCATAAATATTTCATTGCGCTCTTTCTGTATCTCCAGACTAAAGGTCTCATGTTGCGGTAAGGGAATATTCAGTCTGGTCTTTATCCAAAGATCCTTTCGGGCCTCTGGGGAACCCAGCTCATGATCTAGGCCAGGGGTGGCAAACTGCAGCTCACGAGCCACATGCGGCTCTTTGGGTACGTTCCATCTCAAAAACTTGCCGACCCCTGATCTAGGCTGTAAGAAAGCCCCTGCCTTTTAATAGTCCAGAACTTCCAAAAGTAAAGCTTGCTGGTCATGGGTGGGCCAGACTGGAGTCTTTCCTTATTCCATATAAATGTGATGTCTCTGGTCCTGGCTGGGAGATCACCCCATTGTCCTTCATGACCCTACCAAGTCTGGGAGAGTTGTCATAGAGCGGAGGCACAAGCAGTGACACTCACCCTCATGGAGGTCTCGCCACCATGGGCCTGTTGCAGCCTGAAGACCTGGGCCACCATGTGCTCTGTGGAAGGGTGCAGCAGGATCCTTCGTGAGGCCAGGCCCACCATTACATATCGGCCCATTGGGGACAGGCTCACCGAAATGGCATTGGGACCTGAGGGCCAAGAGAAGAGAGAGACATTTCCCAGAGTTCTTGCTATAACAAGGACATAATTTTTCCTCTTAGTCTTTTCTCTTCTCTTCACTCTACATCTTCGTTTGGTCATCCTGGGGTTATCTCCTAGGACTGTAGTGAGGAGTATAATGAGAAGGCAGGTCAAGTAGTGAGTACAGTGTCTGACATATAGAAAGTACTTAATAAATGTTAACCATTACTATCATAGAACCACATTGAGATTGGTATCATACTGTAAATCTACTTTTTGAAATCTACTTTTTTCACTTCACACATTATGAACATTTCCTCCCATTAAATATTCTATAAGAACATTTTAAAGGGCAAATGGATTCTGTTCTATCAATACACCGACACTTATTTAAGCAATTCTTTCCAATTTGACATTTTTCTCTATGATAAACAACAGTACTGGGAACATCGTTGTATATAAATCTTTGTATAGTTTTTTGGATTATTTCCTTAGAAGTGAGATTGCTGAATCAAAGGGAACATACATTTTGAGGGCTTTTAATACACAGTGCCCAATTGCCTTACAGCTTATGAGTGTGCCCACTTCCCCGATCCATGACCAAAGCTCCACCCTTATTCCTGGCCATCACAACAGGAGCACATCGGTGATGCTAGTGTGATGGGGAGGACTCTTATTCTGACATTCTTCTGCAGTGCTACCAGCCAGGATTCCTGTAAAGCAATCTTCCTCTCGTCTGTGCCCCACTGATGCAGGGGCAGTGTGTGACCATTACTCCCACCTAAGCCATGCCTCACCTAGGAATGACCATGCCAAGGTACCAGTGTCCCTCTGTCACAGGTTGGGCTTCCTATCCCTTACCAAATCGCTTGGTGTACAGCATTTCACCCAAGTTGTGGGGGGCCAGGGAGTACACTGCCAGGATGCCTTCATCAGGAAAGCCCCTTTGGCTGCTAGGGATGAAAGCTGCCAGGAGCTGGCCATCTGCAGAAATGTCACAGCTGGCATCATTGTAGATTTTGCAGTTCTGCACCAGCACATTCACGGAGGCTGCATCAGACAAAGAAAGAAAAGAGGGTAAGAAAGTTCAAAAGTTGATGGTGTGAAAAATTCTAGGCCAAGAAGTTTGGGGGCCTTCCTAAGGGCCTGAACCCTCTCTAGAAATGCTAAAGGCTGCATTGTCCAACTAAAATGCCATGGAACAAGCAATACAAGAGAGAGGGAAGATATGTCTCTTCTACCACTTTTTTTTAATAGGAAACTAGAGATAGTCAACGTGACAGCAACCACCTGCTGAGTCTCAGTTCACACTTAGGAAACATCATTTGAGAGATTAGATAAGAAAAAAGTTATAAATTGTTCCTGGAGAGCTACTAAACAGCTGTTACTGTCCATAAGATCAAAACTAAGATGAATGAAAATGGAAACCTACTGGTTCCAAGAAGAAGGGTAACACAGGTAAAGCTTCCTTGGGGCCCGACTCCTACTCTGCACCTGCTTTGTGACCTTGAAGAACGAAGTCATTCCACAAATTTGAGTCTTAATTTCTTATTTAAAAGAAGTGGAACATTTAGAGACATCAATCTTCTGGACAGTTCCTTGCTAATACTAATCCCTTACTCCACAAGACAGGCTAAAGAGAAACAGAGCCTAGCTAGCCCTGAATGAATGGCTGGAACTCTCCATTTCTCACTATGCTCTATGCTTTTTCCATACCATAAGCCAATGTCCACAGGCAGCCCCATCTGCACTTGGCAGTTACTGAGAATTAAGCCAGCTAGGCAGCAGGCTTAGCACGAGGGAGTGGGGTGCAGGGTGGAGGAATGTCTGTCGGTGGACGGAATCTGCTTCCCGTGAACTGGGACTGTGCCTGCAGGCTTTGTTTCGGTTTCCATTTGAGTCCCTCTCCAAGGCCCACTGTGCAATTCCCTGCCAGAAGGAAGTCACTTACCCTTGATGTGAGTCTGGAACCAGACTGTCCACATCATGGGCACAAGCAGAACAGCACAACACATGCACAGGGACCAAGCTGCTCTGGGCTTTGTCTCATTTAGATCTACTTTATATGTACATGCGAAGAGAACTGACTCCTCTTATTTGAAGATTACCTGGATGTCCACTATCAGAAGCATTATGGTTAAAAGAGAAAAAAAAAGCCAAGCTCAGCTGCCCTCACCAGATTCCAGGTGATCTCCTCCAGTAAGCCAAAAGGCATGACATGGGAGGTCAAGGGCATGTTTCCCCAGGAAATAACCTTAAGGAAAACAAAACAAAGACCTGCTTTTTAGGGGTCTTGAAGCTTGTGGGTTCAGGGACTCAAGAGTGATTTCTAAAACTCAATATTCACCCCCCTTTTCCTGTGTGTTGCTAATGAAGCTACAAAGATGACAGAGTAGATCAAAACAGACATTAGAACACATTGATTAGGCTATTGTGCCAACTCCCGGGGGCTGACACCAACAGCACCATTACGCATACAACCAAGGAGGGACCACAAGGATGATTCTGTTTGCTAACTAATAAAATAATGACATCCAAATCCTCATTGCCACCGCCATTAGGGCTCTGTACCGCTCCACTTCCAAACCGCCATCTGCTCTAGCCGTCATGGCTAGATTTATCTCGTTAGCACTGAGACTGTCTGCTCCTTACTCAGGGTCCCAAGCCTGTTGCCAAAAAGATGACACTCTCCTCCTCCTTCCCTGGATTGACACATGATTCCATTTGGGGATACAGAACCAGAGGAACTGGGGGAAGCTTCAGGAGTGAGCCCATCTTGGTTTTCTAACCATGAAGTTGGTACAAACCTTAGAAAGATAAAAAACTGACAATTCAGACCATCCAAGGCAGGGAGAGAAATAAAGTAAAAAAAAATCATAAATATTAAGAAATGAAAATAAATACGTAAGGAGATAGGACTCTGTGAACTTTGAGACAGCTTTGCAGTTACTATTTTATCCACATTTAATGTCTCAAAAATGCATGGTGGGTATTTTACGAAAGTAAGCTTTTCTGTCTTGCTATTACATAGATCTAGCTCATATGTGTTAACATGCAATTCAGTCAAACATACAGAGCCTATGATAACCCTCAAAAGGCACCATCAACATAAAAGAAGCATTAAATTGCTTACTGCCATATTAATTTCTAAGAGGAGCCGGTGGTGGGGAGGAGAGTACAAGTAAGGTTTTCCTTCTTCTGGAAAGCTTGGCTCTAAGCCCCTGAAAAACTGGGCATACAGACAAAAAGCATTTTGTCAGCCTCAAATCCAAGCCACTCTGTTTGTGTTTGCACTACATGATGATGATTCCAAGTCAATGGCCATCTCACAGATTCTGTCCCCTCCCTGCAATTCCATCCAATTTTACCACCGCTCCCCATTACGGCTGTGAGCTCAGAGGCAGATTTGCAAATAACGAATGAAAAGAGAATGCTGGAAATTAAAGCAGAGCTTCTCCAGCCCCATGTTCCGCTTCAGGAACTGTGCAGTGAGTGATCTACCCTAATGAAGGGCTGTGGTAGGCGCGCAGTGATTTGGTAGCTTCATTTCGGCGAGCACTGGGTGGTGTGTTTACAATTTCATCTTTGTTTCAAAGCGCCAATTAGCAACTTACATTTGCTGCTTGTTGTCTATTAATTTCCCACATGGAAATGGAAATGTTCAATTACAATGGTGAGTGGTCACTGCTTCAGTTCACTCATGCATCTTCTCAGAAGGCTGAAATTTTGATGAGTTAATTTATACAGGGAGAGATTTCTTGGATCTCTGTTATTAGTTTTCTGGGGCCATAAGAAAGTAATGCACTAGTGAGAAGGACAACTCATCCTTTTTGGACTCAACAATAATATAATCAGGTATAGAGAAAGGTGAAGTGAAATATAGCCTAAGACACTGGCAACCCATGTGCCACTAGAACTCTTTGCCTTGCCATAGCGGTTCGCAAGTGTTAGCGGACATCAGAAGCACATGGAGGGCTTATTAACAACACAGTGTCATCAGAATCACATGAAGGGTTTACTAACAAAACAGTGTCAGGACAGGGCCTGAGAATTTGCATTTCTAACTAGTTCCCAGGTGTCTCTGGTGCTGCTGATTTAAGGCCACACTTGAAAACTGCCGCCTTATTAACAGTTCTTGATCCCTGAGCTGTAGCTCCAGCAACCTGTCCTGCACTTAAAAGCAAAACACATGCGAGGAATGATGATGGGGCAGTTAGCTGTGCAGCACAGAATGGAAATAAAGGTTAGGCAAGAAAGGATTTTTCAAATCAAAACTGCTTAAGAGCTTCAGGGGGCACCTCCAGGGGGAGAAAAAATCATGCAGAAGACAGCAGGAAGCCATGTTCCAAACTCTGCAATGTAATCTCCTAATTATAAATGATTTCTAAGGAAAATGCCCTAGCAGGGAATGGGAGGGTTTAGAAATACTGATGCCTGGAGGAGCAGATGGCTCTGCCTTCCTATCAGTGCCATAAATTATAAACAAACACCTTGTACAAAGATCGATGTGTAGCCTGTTGCTGGCTGGGCAGATGAGGCCATGGGAGTGATTAGCAGTTGCACTGCTTTTGCAGATGCATGAAATACCAATTTGGAAAACCCAAAGGGGTTTAAATTAGCAGGAAAACTTCCTTTTGGCTATCTCCGAGCCCCTCAGCTTTCAGAATAAGACCTAAACAGAGCTCTGGGTGACTTATACACACTCCCCAAAGTGACCAATGCTATTCAACTAGTAAGAGTTTACTTTTAAAAAGTGTAATTCAGGGCCAGCCGAGTGGTGTGTTGGTTAGGAGTTGGCTTGGGACGCCAGCTCTGAGCAGCAGGGCCTCGGTCTGGATCCCACATATGAGGGCTAGTGATCTGCGCCCTCTACAGCTAAGGTGGTGAACAACAGCTCTGGACCTGGAGCTGGGCTGCTGTGAGTCACCAGTGACAGCATAGGCTGCAGTGGGGCTGGCCGGCAGTGGGCATGAGCTTTCATGAGCTGCCATGAGCAGCCATCCAATGGCTGGCGAGCAACTAACTGTCTCACCCAGGAAGAGCGCAATGATAATATCAACATGGGCCAGTGAAGCAACGTCCTCCGCGACTAGACTGAAAAACAAAAGAACAACTTGTCTGTTCCTCTTCCCGATTCCCCAACACTGTTTCCCTCCCCCAATTCCCCAATAAAATCTTAAAAAAAAAAAGTGTAATTCACAGTGAATCTAATGAGCTCCTTTTTTTCATGAAAGTGGTTTCCAAATTATACATTTGAGTCGTTATCCACAAGCTTTCTAAACTCTTTACACATAGTAATTCATTGATCCTGCATCCCAACTGAAACAGGTGGCAAGAATCTTTAGCCTAACTCCACAAAACTGTTAAATGCAATTCAGATATGTCAGATCATCAGCAAAATAGTGGCTGCTGAACATATGAGTAAAACTCAGGACCAGTGGATCCCGGGCATGGGCTGTGTCAAAGCCAAAGGCTACACACCACTGGGAAGTATGTAACATTTAGGAATGAATCTTACAGCAAAAGCAGAGACCCAGCCATGCTCAGCTGACAGCTGACTCCATCAAAAGTGAAGATCAAAATTGTAACTAGACTATACAGACCAACCAGGAAACACAATTAGTTAAGAGTTAATGACAAGAACCTCAGGTATTATAAAAGTGACTATCATTCCAGAGGGTAATATCATGAAAAGGAACATTGGCTGTCATCAGATATATGTGCCCTACACTTCCAGAATATAGGTTTTTCCCAAGGTCAAAACTCGAGGAAAAATAGGGCACTTATAAAAGCAGAATTCGAACACCACACATGATTTAAATGAGGGAGAAAGGTCAGCCAAACTAAACAAGTCAGTCTGGTTGCACATGATCCTCTCTGATCATTAGCTCAGGGTTTACAAGAGCCATGATCAAAAGATGTGAGAAGGAACACAGGAGAATGATAGAAAGTTGTAGTCGGAACGAGTTGAGGCTTGTACAAAAAATGTTAAGGGCATCCGAAAGGGCCTTGTGAGTTATGCTAGCAACATGTCCAATGCCTTTATTCTTCTGAATATTTTATTTTTCTTTCAAGGAAAATGATCTTCAACTGGGTACAAACAACATGCTTAAGAAGGATCAGAAGCCTATTACAGATGAGATAACAAGTTAAGGGAGCAACTATCTTGTTTACATGAACACAATCCTCCATAGATGAAAAATAGGTTTCTCAGAGTCCAGAAAAAGGGGGCAGGTGTGACTTTAGAATTATGGCCACACTCTCAAAGAATCACAGTGCAATTTCCAAGAAAAAGACTTGATAAAAACAGCTGACAGTGATTGACCATTTACCATAGTAAATGCCAAGTACTGTTCAAAGTGCTTACACTAATTTAATTCTTATAACAATCCGATGAGGTCTGTGCTATTATAATCCTCATTTTATAGACAAGGAAACTAAGGTGCAGAGAGATTAAGTACCAAGATCACACCGCTAGAAGGTGGCTGAGCAGGAATCTGAACCTCGACAGTGTAACTCAAGAGTTCATGTGATTAACCATCACAGGACAAGAGACAGGGAAAGTTATCAAAGAACTACCTCTCCCTACGCATGCGGGAAAAAAAGAGAGAGAGAAAAAAAGCATCAGGCCTAGACCTTTGTATAAAAATGCAAGTAATTCCAATACTATTTCTACTGTTCCAGACAAAGAAAAAGAAGAAATACCTCCAAATTATAACATAAGCATAACATTGATACCCAAACCTATAGAGTTTATAAACAAGGAAAGGACAGGTCCATCTCACAAATATCAATTTTAAAAAGTATTAGCAAGCTACATGAAAGAAATTTAACATTAAAGAATATATCATGAACCAGGTAGGGTTTATTCAAAGAATTCTAAAGATAAGTTCAATAGTACGGAATCTATTAACATAATGATCATATTATTAGATCAAAGGAGAGAAAAAAATATATGATCATCTTTCTAGATGCAGAAAAATCATGACTAAATTTAATATCTATTCTTGATAAAAACTGTCAGTAAAATAGGACGAGATGACTTCCTTAAAATGATAAACTATTTCTAGTTGAACCCCAAAGTCAGCAATACGCTTACGGGGGAAAAGCTAGACGTTTTCCCACTGAAGCCAGGAACAATATGAGGATGCTAGCTATTATTTAACATTGTTCTGGTGGCAGCAGCCAGTGCATTTAGACAAGAGAAAGAAACAACAGGGGCAAACCTTGGCGTGGAGGAGGTAAAATTACCACTATTTATTAGTAACACCTAGAAAACCAGTGAGGTTTAACTGAGTAACAATGATTAGCACACAAATTCAGTGAGACAGTAGGATTTTATAAACAAGCTTATGGGCTGGCCGAGTGGCGCGTTGGTTAAGAGCTGGCTTGGGAAGCCAGCTCTGAGCAGCAGGGCCTCGGTTTGGATCCCACAAGAGGGCCACTGACACTGCCCTCTATAGCTAAGATGCTGAACAACAGCTCAACCTGGAGCTGGGCTGCCGTGAGCCACCAGCGAGGGCGTAGCCTGCAGCCCCTGCTGCAGTGGGTTGCCATGGGCTACCATGTGTAGCCAGCAGCCAGCGTGAGCAGGCAGCAGCCGCAGTGAGTGGCTGTCCAGAAGCCGGCGACTGATCTGCCTTGCCTGGGAAGAGCGCAATGATGGTGCAAGCTTGGGCCAGTGAAGCAATGTCCTCCACAACTAGACTGAAGAACAAAAGGATAACAACTTGTCTGTTCCCCCTCCCCAATTCCCCAGCGCTGTTCCCATCCCCCAATTCCCCAATAAAAATCTTTAAAAAAAATAATAATAAATAACGCAGAGAACTAGTCCTACCAGATTCTAAAACAAAGCCTCAAAGTTTAAACTGATATGGTCCTCTCAGATGAATATCAGACAGATCACTGGGACAAAACAGCCTAGAAATACATCTAAATACACACAGGAAATTATTAGCAGGATGAGAGGGACATCTCAAATCAATAGGGGCAAATGGATTATTCTACAAATTAGGTGGGACAAATGAGTAGCCATATGGGGGAATAGTTGGACCACGCTCTGCTTCTTCGGGTCTACGTTAAATTTCCTAGCAAATCAAAGATTTAAAGGTAAAAACCTAAACCATGAAAGTACTAACTGATCTTCCTAATGATGACACAAAATCAAGAACCATAAAAGGAAAGTTGGATAATTCTGACTACTTAAAATAAGTTCTATGAAAAAATAACCTTCAGCAAAGTCAAAAGACAAATGACAACTAGGAAACTCCTATTATAACTTAATTTTCTGATTTATAAAGCGCTCCTATAAAATGGATAAGGAAAAGACCAGCAACACAATAGAAAAACAGGTAAAGAAAGCAAGGGGACAGGTCAAGAAACGGAAACACGTGTGGCTCAGTGTATAAAGAAGCACACAACCTGGTTTCTAATATGAGAAATACAAATTTAAAATACCTACACTCTATTTTTTTTATCTATCAGATTTTCAAATCTCCAAAAATATGACAGCACATTCTACAAGCAAGAGTTTAGAGAAACGAGCACTCACAAACTGCAGGTGGGAGTATAAATTGGAATTACCCCTGTTGAGCGTGATTTAGCAGTATCTTCCAAGATCATAATGTACACACTCTTCCTCCCTACAACTCCATTTCTAGGAATTTATCCTATAGATGTACTTGCACTAGTGCAAAATGACAAACTGCATCATGGTTTGTATAACAAGAAACTGAAAGTAATTTAAAAGTCCCTCATCAGAAGACTGGTTAAAAAATGACGGTACCTTTGGACAATGGAATAATAGGCAGTTATTTAAAAAGAACAAGTAAACTCTTTATACACTAATATGGAAAGATCAAGATATATTGTAAAGTAAAGAAAGCAAAGTGCACAAAGAAGCATGCACAACATGCTACCATTTGGGTTAAATAGAAGGTGGAAAAACATACATTTGCTTATATAAACTTGAACATATAATATTCTTTTTTTAATTATTTTTTATTGTGAAATACACATTTTTTAGAAATAGTTCCAGCTGTACAACACAGTGCAATAGTTATACTTTTTACCCCTCGAAGTGATAACCCCACTCCCCCAATCCGCCACCCCATTTCCCCCCAATATCATACATATCTATTACAA
>NW_017731608.1:848626-865534 GCF_001890085.2 Hipposideros armiger
GTCTTTAACCTTTGCCATTTTTACTATGATGTGTCTTGGTGGGGACCTGTTTGGGTTCAGCTTGTTTGGAACTCTCTGCACTTCCTGGGCTTGTATGTCGATTTCCTTCACCAGGGTAGGGAAGTTCTCAGTCATTATTTCTTCAAATACATTCTTGATCCCTTGCTTCTTCTCTTCTCCTTCTGGTATTCCTATGATGCAAAGGTTGTTGCGCTTGATGTTGTCCCACAGATCTCTTAAAGTATCTTCATTGTTTTTTATTCTTTTTTTCTTTTTGTAGTTCCAAGTGGGTGATTTCTGCTATTTTGTCTTCTAAATCACTGATCTGATCCTCTGCTTCATCTAAACTACTGGTGATTCCTTCAAGTGTGTTCTTCATTGCAGTATTGTATTCTTTAGTTCTACCTGGTTGTTTTTTATGATTTCTGTATCCTTCTTTATGTCCTCCCTACGTTCCTTAAACATTCTTATCATTAGTGTTCTAAACTCTGTCTCTGAAAGGTTGGATACCTCTGTTTCATTTAGTTCCATTTCATGAGGTTTCTTCTGATCTTTTACTTGGGACATGTTTCTTTGTTTCTTCATTCTGGCTGTCACTCTGATTGCTTCGATGTATTAGATCATCTAGAAACACACACATAAAAAAAGAAAAGAAAAAAGAGAAAAGGGGGAAAAAAAGAAAAAAAAGAAAAAAAGGGGGGGGAGGGGCTCTCCGCCTGCTTTAATCTGCAGACCACATGCTCAGCAATAGAGAGATTCTGGGCAACTCAGCACTAGCTGTTGGAGGGAGGGGCTCAGTGTGTCATGCGCCAACCTCCCTCTAGACTTGAAGCAAGCTTCCCACAATTAGTTGCTGTGTGCTCTGGAATCGTGCTCCCCACCACAAATCCTCACAGGTTGTTGTGGGCTGTCTGCTGCTGCAAAAAACCTTCTGTGGCCTGTGGAGGTAGGAGCCAGGGACCAGGGGCTCAGGGAGCCCCTAGCAACATAGCTCTAGATGGGAGGGGCAGGCCCCCAAGGCACCACAGGATGTGGTCAGTGGCCCCCACCAGGTCAGAGCAGCATGCACTCCTGCATCAGGAGCCAGCTCACACAAACTCGCCTGGAAAGCCCCTGCCGAATCACGCAGGCGCACAGCTCGCAGTCCTACACTCCCAGGAAAACTCCCTGTCTCAGCCTGTCCTAATCAGCCACTAGAAGATCAGGCCAAGCAGCCCGACAGTCAATCGCCATCCAGGCAACTCTGCACACGCAGTGCGGAAATCACGGACCTAAGGCGAGTCGCGCACTTCCGGGTCTCAATAAGCAGTCTGTTGGAGTCGGAGCGTGCTTGCCTGGCATTTCCCTGGCTACGCAGCACAAACAATATGGAGGGTGGGGATCCAAGGCCACATGCGCACGCACAAACGCACACACGCACACATACACTCCTGCGCCAATTCCAGCAGACAAATGCAGTCCTAGACCTGAGCCTCTGTGGGAGGGCCCAGCCCTGAAAAAATGGCGGCCTCCTGTGCACTACTTGTGTGCAAGTTCCACACCAGGGGAACAATGGTCCCAAAAACCTCCAGCTCCCGCGCCAAAGGCACTCAGCTCAATCCTTCCCGCAGGCTCCTGGGCCCCGCTCACAAAGCCACTCCCTCCACCAGGAACCAGGTGAGTGCTCACCAGCGAGCCAGTGGGTTTGCCGGCTCCAATGGTTCTCCAGCTGCCCTCAGCCTCAACGAGCCGAGCAAACAGTCCTCACTATTTTCTACTTCCAGCTGTCGTAGAACTCCTCTTCCTGGCAAAGTAACTCTGGAGTGGAGAGTGTGGTGTGGGGCTGGAGGGTTTTGCCCCCAACTGGAGAAGCCTCGCCACCGCTGAGGTGTCCCTCACGGGGTTTGCCCTCTCTTGTCTCTGCCTCTCCTACTAGACTTGATGTGGCCTCCCCTCTAAGTCCTTCGTTTAGAGGTAGTGCTCATCTAGGGTCCAGGGAACTTCCAAGGTTGAATATCTTATAAATTATTTGCAATTTTGGTGTGATCCTGGGAGGCAGTCGGCACAGCGTCTGTCTATTCCATCATCTTACCGGAAGTCCCCTGTACATACATATAATATTCTTGAAAAGATGTATAAGAGACTGCTAACTGTGGTTGCCTGTGGGGAGGAGTAGTAGGTAGGTGGGAGGAAACTTTTCTATTTTTAAAATTTTTGAATGGTGAATGTATTTCAAATTATAGTATTTCAGATTCTAATAAAAGAAACAAAGTAAACAAAATAAAGCAATAACATAACTGGGAGTAAATTATGGCAAACAAGATCTGGGCCAGAAATAGAGATGAACAAGCAAACTTGGGGTTCAATAACGGAAAAGGTAGATTGCAGTTGATTCCCAGCAGAATGAAAAACCAGATGATTGAACATGTATGTGGCTTATAAGTACTTAGAAAGAAACAAATGATTGCTACTGAGATTTCACTAAGAACAGGACATGAACAATTAAGCTCATTTTCACTGTCTAATAATGATACCAAGAGAGGCATATTGGAAAATGCCACAGAGAATATCTTGATTATTTTAAGGCATCTGACAAACTCCTTCAATACCCTGTAGACAAGACGGAAAAATGTGGGCTTCAGAGGGGAACATCCGAACACAGTATGGTAACTCAGGAACCCAAATCCACACAGAGGAAGTCCACAGTAACACACCACAAGGCTTGGGGCAATGTCCTGATTCACCACTTTTGCTAGCTATCGGAAAGAAGACAGAGAAAGCATGTTCATGAACTTATTAGACAATGTAAGACTGAGAGAAAAAAAACTGAATCCAAATTCAAAAAGATGTGGAGAGGCAGGAACTCAGAAATGCAATTGACACTATTAAGATACAATAACAGAAACCAATATAAACTTGCTTTGGTTTTTAAAAGATTCAAACTTCATAAGTAAGTGCAAAATAGTAGAGCCCTGGTTTATAATTAATTATCCAGGAATTCTAAGTGACTGCAAACTCAGTAGTGGCTTCAGAAAAAGCTGCTGAAATCTTAGGCTGAACTAACATTGTCCAAAGCACCACCTACTATGGATTGGACAGCTCTCATCTGGAGTTTTCTACTCCAATGAGAAACTAAAAGGGAGGAAAAATGAGCAGAATTATTAAGGATTTGTAAAGATCAGTAAAAGTGTCACCTGAAAAGATTTAAAGGGACATGGCAGTTTCTCTTCAAACAGCTGGAGGACTGTCACTTAGAAGAGGTATCATTAGACTTACTCCATGGAGATTCAGAGGTAGAATTAGGGCCAATGCAAGGAAGTGACAACTTGGTACAAGAAACGGTGGCTTGGTACAAGAAATATTTAAACAGGAATTGAGCAGTGATGGACTATGCCATCATCAGAAGTATTCAAGTAGAGGCTGAACTGCCACTTCTCCAGAATGCGTGTGAGAGAATCATTCATTACACAGAAAATGAAATGAGATGTCTGAAATGTGACTCCAGTTGAACATCTGGGACATGGGATGGCGGACTTCCCTAGAAGTTGGGAAATTACTGTCGGGAAGACATATTTGTAAACATATCAATCATGACACTCAACTCCATTCCATTCAGATCTGGATTAACATCACTACAGTCTTTCCTTAAGGGTCACAAGGTCAGCTCTCAATCCCTACACTCCTTTCTCTTTTAGTTCCACCTAAACTTTCAGGCTTAGGAAAATGAACTACTAGCCAATAAACTCCTCAGGGCACAGACATCTTCATTTCTGTGTCTACCTTAGTAGCATCGTTCCTAGTACTGTTCGCTGCTCAGTCTGGGTGCTCTATACACTTGTATGTTTGCTGAATTGCTTAAGAGTTGCAGAAATGGTGCATGGCAATGAACTTCTCACTGAGATGTTGACAAGTCCAGTGCTACATGGGTTTCTGAGTTCCGGCTCCCCAATAAGAAACACCCTTTCCACCAGTACCCAGGTTCTACCTTGGCTTACCGTTACTGATTTCTGGGAGGTCAAATTTAGTGAAGTCCCACCACTGGAGCCGGTAGGTAGTATTGGCAATGTTACTGGCCACAGCAGATTGTCCGTCACCAATCACCGCCCCTGGTGGAGAAGACAAAGAGAGCATATTATAATACTTATCTACCTGTTCCCACTGTGAACATAAATCAATTCCAGGATTAGTAGGAGGGGGGAGGAGGAAGAACCACAAGTAGGGCTGAAGAAAGCTGACGAGTCCCATCTGTCAAGTCCCTCCCTATCTCAAAGAGAAACTGGACGTGTTTTCAAGGATAATTCTATGTGGACATATAATCCCATTCATCAGCCCCTCCCACTATTACTTAACATTTACTTAGTGCCAGTGATGTGGCAGGTACTGTTTATATCCTCTTTGGTAGGCTCTAAAGAGACATATGAATTATCCTAACAATGTGGGAAAGAAAAGTGAAAAATGGGAGAATACCATTAACACAGAAAAACCACACAGAAAAACATTTTAGTCCCTGGGACATCTTTGTTGTAAGCAGTGCTCTTTGGGAGAAAGCATCTCCTCCTTTGTACAATATATAACCTTCTTCCTAATAAAACATCTCAAAAGGAGGCTTCCTCCAGGAAGAGGCAGCCACCATACAGCTGATTGGATAGTGACAGCAAAAAACAAATGAGGTAATATTTGTTCATTGCTTCTGGACCCCTGGCATGTAGAGAGCAGAAATTTATGAGCCTAGCTTTTCAGCATCAAAATATTTTTATTAAGACAATATTTTATAGCCCCTCCTCCCACCCCAGCCCATGAGAACTCCCTTGAATCCAGATGCACTTGGAACATCTCGCGGTTTAACTTTCTCTGAGATATACACTTCTGTATGACATTTTCTTCCTTGGTAACCAATTAAATAAAAAATGGATTTTTTTTAAACAGGGTGACACTTTAATTTGCAGTTGTATTTCATTTACAAGAACATGTCATTTCCTCCTCCTCCTTCCAAGGTGCATTTCATACACAACCACCCTTCTGATCAGACGGAGCCAAACCCTCTTGGGAGAATAGAACACTCTCATATGTTAGACAACCTAAGTGGGATTCTCTGCTGCAAATCAACTTCTACTTTGAGAAACTGAACTTGTTACAGCTTACTAGTCTTGGAACGATGGACAATCTTATACCTAAATTCTTCAGTACCATCATCTTCCTCTTCTGCATATCACTCAAAAAGATCTTGTCGTCTGTATTTTATTTATTTATTTTTTTTTAAAGAACTGCATTTATTGCTTTGCTACTCCTGGTGTTTCCCTATTCTTTCCTGAAATGGTCAAGAAATTGTTCAGAGAGAAAGTGGCCTCCACACAAGCCATGAAACATGAGAAAAGTACTCTACTTGCTCTTCTCCAGCTGCTGCAGGCCACTGCATGAGAAGACTCTTCAACATTAGTGTACTGGTAGTGTCCTTGTCCCAGTTTCAATTTGTAAAGAAAGGTACAAATACTGTAACGGCTCATTTCCAAGATGATGATACTTTCAGATTATGGGTTCTCAACATGGGCAATATTGCCCCCATGGGGGTGAAAGCAAACTAGCTCATGGGGGGAAAATCTCAGTACAATTGCTAGCTTCCCTCCAAAGTACCGCAGTATACAAACAGATATACAGCATATTTGTGATATTAAAATTTCATGGAAAGCGAGACGATTTGGGAAAAAATGTCTAAAAAGGCTCATTAGGAGAGTAATAATGAAATAGAGGTTGAGAAATACCATTCTAGAGAAAACAATACCCTTCAAATAACATATTCTTTAAAATCTTGCAGATTCAAAGACATAGAACCAAATGGTCATGAACTGCCTAAAGCCTGAGAAAGACAACATTTGGGGGTGCTGCCAATGAGCCCACAGACCTCAAACCCCTACTGAGGGCTCTGAGGCACAGCACTCAAACACGGTAAATATATGTCCTTGTTTTAAACCTTTACAGGAAATTCTATAATAATTAAATCTGACTGGGACCTTTTACCAAACTTCTGGGTCACAAGGAGGGTAAGCTTCCTATAGCGCTTTCTTTATATAGAAACTTTCTTGATTTTTCTAGGCCTCCTTGATAACAAAAATCATGTTTTAATTCCAAGGTCTACCCCTCCCCAGGAAAGAATTACTTAGTGTCACTCTGACCCAGGCTCGATTCCACTGAGCTTATGAATTATTCCCCTGGCTTGCTTATCTATTGGGTTGTCAGAAAAGTCATGAGATATTTTTTTTCATCGCAAAATGCGTCATGCCTTTTCCGACAACCCAATAGATGGCTGACATCTCCCTTTGACCACGAGTCTCTCTCAAATTACTTTAGTTCCTTATCATTTCCTCCAACTTTTAATAGAAAAGCATATAACCCAAAAGGGAAGAAGGTAAGTTGATTTTCTCAGTATACAATGAACAAAATGCCAGTTGCTAAAAGAAGGTAGAAAATAAATTGATGAAACAAAACTCATATTCTAGCTTAAAATCTGGGGCAGAGGATGAGAGCTACGAACAGGAAAACAGTTAAGGAAAATACCAGATGCTGTAAGAGTGCTGTGGATCTGCAACTGGGAACACAAATGATTAAGACTCCAACCCACAGCTCCAGAAGCATCCTGAACATGCCTCAAGAAACGTTTTCTGGAGAACAGCTGTGCAGTCAAATAAACATGTTTGGTCTCACGGTGTGGAAGAGACTGGGTAGGTGTTCTCTGCCAATAGAGCCTGAGTGCTGAGGAAAGAAGGAGCCTGGCACCAGGGAGAGTCAGTTTTCAGTACCGTGTAAACATAGATTAGGGAGCTAAAGATGCCAACAGCAGATCAGAGTATTGTCAGCAGGCTCTCTTCTGCAAGAGCTGCAAGCTAACTGAGCCTGTCTCTCAGGAATATCAGGAAGAAAAAGTATTGCCCTACTAAAAAACTCCAACCACTGACTAGGCCTCTGGCCACTATGAGGAAGGTATAGCAAATGAGCCAGAATGAGTTAATGGACTAAACTGCTTTTTACATAGGAGGCACTTAGACTCAGAAACCAAATCCTGAGACTGTTATGGGATTTCTGAGGCCTCAGTTTTCTCAGTAGTAATAGAATGGAACAAGTTAAAGTCAGGGTTTCTCAACCTCCACTACTGATATTTTGGATCAGATAATTCTTTGTTTAGGGGGTAGGGTGGGTCTTGTGCATTGTAGGATGTTTAGTAGCACCCCTGGCCTCTACCCACTAGATGCCAGTAGTACAACACCCACCCACCCCCATCAGTTGTGGCAACCAAAAATGTCTCCAGACATTGGCAAATGTTCCTTGGGGATCAAAATCATCCCTGGTTAGGAAACTCCAAGCTACACAAATATAGCCTACATTTTAACTCCAAGATAGGTGCTCTTAGAAAGGACCACTAGTGGAATGTCCACCACTAAAGGCACCAAAAATGTCAATGATACTGATTTTGGAAAGAAACTAATCAAAGGAACAGTATTATACAAACATTCCCTTAGAAAGAGTTTCCATTTCTGCCATGGATTAGTCTGGTTGAACTGGGATCTTATGGCTTGTTTGTTTGTTTCATGGTTTCTAAAAATACAGGCTTCAGAGCCAGATGGACTTGATTTTGACATTTCCTGCTACTACCTATAGTAGTGTGACTTTGTGTAAATTAATCTCTGTTTCACAAATACGGAAACCTCAGTTTCTTTATCCGTAAAACAGAGTGGGTCTTGTGCATTGTAGGAGGCTTAGCAACATCCCTGGCTTCTCCTTACAGATAAGGAAACCTCAGTTTCCTTCTTTGTAAAAAGGGTGTAATAATGATATTTACAACTTACAGAGTTGTTGGGAGAAGTTACTGAACCAATAAATGGAATGTGATGCAAACAGTGTCTACTAAATGAGCACCATGAAAATTATTTTGATCATTTATTCCAATCTCTGTATGCTTTCCCTCTATGGGTACAGCTCTGTAATCAACAGCTCATAGAGGTACTTTTAGTAGAGACTGGCCCAAATAATGTGCCAGTACCAAGAGAGAGAAGTACTTAATTTTAGAACTAAAGTCAAATGTCTAGGCCCTTGACTCTTTAGTAACTTTATCCTTGAAAAACAGCATAGGCCAAGACAGATCACATTCTGGACACAAAACACACAATAACAAATTTAAAAGAATAGAAATCGTGGGGCTGGCCAAGTGGCTCAGTTGGTTAACAGCACGAGCTCTGAGAAACAGGGTCGCCGGTTCAATTCCCACATGGGCCAGTGAGCTGCGCCCAAGCTGAGCTGCCACTGAGCTGCCAACATGTGGCAGGATGGCTCAGCTGGTGAGAGCATGTGCTCCTAACAACAAGGTTGCCAGTTCGACTCCAGCATGGATGGTGGGCTACGCCCACCCGCAATTAAGATTGAACACAGCATCTTGAGCTGAGTGGCTGCGAGCTGCCAACAGGCGGTCGGATGCTCACTGGGCTTGGAGCTGAGCTAGCTGCACCCTCCACAACTAAGATTGAAGGACAACAACTTGGCTGTTCTCCTTCCCCAAATCTCTAGTAATACCTTAAAAAAAAAAGAATAGAAATTGTATAACATGTTGTCTGCTGTCAGACAACAAGGGAATTAAACTAGATATCAGTAACAAAAAGATAAGTAAAAAATCCCCAAATACTTGAAGATTAAGCAACACACTTTAAATACATGGCTTGGGCCGGCCAAGTGGCGCGTTGGTTAGGAGTTGGCTTGGGACGCCAGCTCTGAGCAGCAGGGCCCTGGTTTGGATCCCACATGAGGGCCAGTGACGCTGCGCCCTCTACAGCTAAGATGGTGAACAACAGCTCAACCTGCAGCTGGGCTGCCGTCAGTCGCCGGCGACGGCATAGGCTGCAGTGGGGCTGGCCGGCAGCAGGCATGAGCCTTTGTGAGCTGCCACGAGCCACCATGAGCGGCCATTCAATGGTGGGCGACCGACTGCCTCACCCGGGAAAAGCGCAATGATAATACCAACATGGGCCAGTGAAGCAACATCCTCCACAACTAGACTGAAGAATGAAAGGACAGCAACTTGTCTGTTCCCTTCCCCCAATTCCCCAATAAAATCTTTAAAAATAATAACAATAATACATGGCTCAAAGAAGACATCTCAAGATAAATTTTAAAATATTTTGACCTAGGGCCGACTGAGTGGCACGTTGGTTAAGAGCTAGCTTGGGACGCCAGCTCTGAGCAGCAGGTCCCGGTTCAGATTCCATATGAGGGCCAGTGACACTGCCCTCTACAGCTAAGATGTTGAACAACAGCTCAACCTGGAGCTGGGCTGCCATGAGTCGCGGGCGACGGTGTAGGCTGCAGCCCCTGCTGCAATGGGCTGCTGTATGTACCTCTGTGAGTGGCCAGCAGCCAGCATGAGTGGCCGGCAGCCGGTGTGAGCTGCCAAGAGCTGCCGTGAGCAGCTGTGTAGAGGCCGGTGACCGAACAAAAGGACTGCAGCTTCCCCCGAATCCCCAGCGCTGTTCCCCTCCCCCAATTCCCCAATAAAATCTTTAAAAAAAAGAAAGAGAATGAAGAGACAAGCAGTAGACCAGGGGAAAATCTTTGCCAAACGTTTATCTGATGAAGAACTGGTATACAAATAACTCTTACAAAATATACAAAGAACTCTTAAAAACTCAACAATAACAAAACCTGATTTAAAAATGGACAAAGGATCTGAACAGACACCTCGCCAAAGAAGATAGACATATCACAAATAAGCATGTGAAAAGATACTTAACATCATTCCTTATTAGATAATTGTAAACTAAAACAACGAGAAACTACTACCACACACTGATCAGAATAACTGAAACCCAAGACACTTGATAACACCAAATGCTAAAAAGGATGTGAAACTACAAGAACTCTTATCCATTGCTGGTGGGAATGCAAAATGGTACAGCCACTTTGGAAGACAGTTTGACCGTTTCTTGGAAAACTAAAATACTGTTACCATATGATCCAGCAATCACGCTCCTTGGTATATACTCAAATGAGTTGAAAGCGTTATGTCCACACACACATATTTTATAGCAGCTTTATTCATAACTGCCATACCTTAGAAGCAACCAAGACTTCCTTGAATAGGAGAATCGGTAAACTGTGGCACATCCATACAATGGAGTATTATTCACCTCTAAAAAGAAATGAGCCATCGAGCCATATAAAGACATGGAGGAAATTTAAATGCATATGACTAAGCGAAAGAGGCAAAAAGCTATATATGTATAATTCTAACTATATGTCATTCTGGAAAGTCAAAACCATGGACACAGTGGTCAAAACTATGGTTACCAAGGGTTTGGCAGGGAGAGAGGGATGTACAGGTGGAGCAGAAGGACATTTTTTGGGCAATGAAACTACTCTGCATGATACTATAATGGTGGATAAATGTCATTATACATTTGCCAATACCCATAGAACTATAACACTAAGAGTGAACCCTAGGGGTAGCTGAGTGGCTCAGTTGGTTAGAGCGCGTGCTCTTAACAAGGTTGCCGGTTTCACTCCTGCATGGGATGGTGGGCTGTGCCCCCCACAACTAAAATTGAAGGACAACAACTTCACTTGGAGCTGATGGGTCCTGGAAAAAACACTGTTCCCCAAAAAAGTTTAAAAAAGAGTGAACCCTAATATAATCTATGGGCTTGGGGTGATAATAATGTCAACATTGTTTCATGGATTATAACAAATGTACCCCTCCGGTGGGAATGGTGATGGTGAGAGAGGCTATGGGTGTGTGTGGCGGGAGGAGGAAGACTGCTCTAATAAAAAAAAGTCTAAGAGAAAGAGAAAGAGAAAGAGAAAGAGAGAAAGAGAGAAAGAGAGAGAGAGAGAGAGAGAGAGAGAGAGAGAGAGAGAGAGAGAGAGAGCCCAAGAATCTCAGTCATGTTCTAAAAGACAGTGGAAACAGCAGCTGTCCGTAAGGATACTGCTAGTCACAACAGCTCACTTTCTATCATACAACCACAAAGTCCTGGAGCCTAAGAGTGAAAGGGGAAATAAGGATTACTGTGACCGGACAAAACAAGGAGGAAAAGAAGCCTAAATCCAGCTGGCCAGCTACCAAAGAATAACAATGGCAAAAACCAATCTGCCAAGTCTCATTCTCTGAGTCAGGTATCCAACGTGTAGGTCAGAAGCCCTGGGAATGTGTCCAGGGATAAAACCTTAATACTGACTGTCACATGGTAGGTGAACTCTACCAAGCCCACATGCATCTCTGCCTCTGCTTCTCCTCAGACTCCTCTCTTCTGTTGCTTGGAAAGGAGAATCAGGAACCTTTTTTCCAAAACAGCTTTTTTAGCGTCTCTCCAAGATCTGTGCGAGGAGCAGGGAAATGAAGAGTATGATTCAACAGTACAGTAAAAATACGAAATAATGGGAATCATTAGCAAATCTATCAGAAAAGCTAATTCAGGAGGGTAAAAAGGGGCAAGTTACAAAGAAGGAAACAAATTATATTTCAGTCCTATAAAATTGTTTAATTTGAGGCTGCCTCATTCAGAATGGGCATCTCTGATTATGCTGTTGCTGGGAAGGTAGAACAAGGAGGGGGCTGGGGGCCAACACTCATCAGCCTGGAAACACAAGTACTGTCTTTCTGCTGGGCTGGGACACGCAGCCAAAAGCCAGCTTGCTAATTGGTCAGTAGAACTGGGACTAGAAACCCCAGGGTAGGTGCAACTGAACTACTTTTCAAAATTCTTCTTAGAAAACCAGTCACAAAAGACCACATACCGTATGATTCCATTTACAAAAAATGTCTAGAATAGTCAAAGCTATAGAGACAAAATGTAGATCAGTGGTTGCCTACGGCTGGACGGTGCAGGGGAAGGAAGGCGGAAGTGAATGCTAATGGGTATGGAGTTTTTTTAGAAGATGATAAAAAATGTTCTGAAATATATATAATAGATAGTATAATAGTAATGGTTGCAAAACTGAATATATGCAAAACCATTGTATTATATAATTTAAATAGGTGAACTATATGATATGTGAATTATATCTTCAATAAGGCTATTACTAAAAATACTCTTCAGTATAAATTTGGGTAATTTGTGAAGTAAAAAATGGCAATCCCATTTTTGGTATCCCTTTGCATTTCTTTAATAATTTAGAGTATTGGTGAGCATCTTTTTATTTGTTTACTGGCACTCTGCATTTCTTTTAGTGTGCACTGCCTCACCACATCTTGTGTGCATTTTAATGTTTGGTTATTTTAAGTCTTTTTCTTATAGATTGTTTGAGCTCTTTATAATAAATTGCTTTCTGTCTATGAGAAATAATTCTTCTAAGAGCAATACAATACAGGATTATTTGGACATAAAAAGCATTCTTCCTTTCTATGTATATATTAAATGACATTGTATGAAGACACTTATTCTTTCCAGAAAGCTTCATTCAAATGCAGTCTTTATCTTTGCTCTGAGGAGGGGGCATAACTAAGCACTTTGTCAAATACACTTTGTCACCTTATCACCATTTAAAAAGTCTCATCTGAACATAGTCAATTATTCTATTGCCTGGGGACCTGGAAAGAATCCCCGATGGCAGAGGCAGATAACAAGATTCCCCCAAGGGTAGAAGTTTCTTTTAGTTCCCACTATGGTTTTGACACTGAGGAAAATGACCAAACTATAGCTTGTTGGTTTAAAAATGACAACTTTATTTAATATGTAATTCACATACCACACAACTCATCTACTTCCAGTCACTCCTCCCTACTCCGCCCCACTCCCTCCCTAGCCCTAGGCAACCACTAATCTATTTTCTGTCTCTGGTTTTGCCTCTCATAGACATTTCATCTAAATATAATCATACAACAGGTGGCTGTGTTTGGCTTCTTTCAGTTAGCAAAACAAAGTTCATCTATGTGGCAGTATGTATCAGTAATTCATTCCTTTTTATGGCTGAATAATGTTCCAGTGTATGTTTATAATTGAACCACAGGTTCACATGAGAATAAGGTAATAGTTTCTATTTATGGAAAATACACTGCGTGGAACCCGGCAATCATAAATGTGTCTGAGGGAAACAGAATTATTTCCTTTTGAAGGACAAAGTAGGTTTTCAAAAAATTAATTCTGAGTATATTACCTATAGATGAAATTGAGTCACTTTTTCCTGAGACTAAAATAAAAAATAAGAGTATTAGAGGACATCATTTTCTGTAAAAACACAAAAATAAAACCCCAAAACAGGTATCATGTGGGTGTCTATAATTCTGACATAGATGTTCTGAGTAAGGTGTGTGGTCTATCAGGTTTAGGCTGTTTAATAACTGCTCTAACTGGTCATTTAAACTGATGTCAATCATTATACAACATATGTTTGAAATACTATATTTAACATAAAGGATAAATATTTTGTAGATATAAATGTCAATGACATTCTCTTAGCAAAAATTGGGCCCCTAAATCAACATAACTTTATCATCCAATGAACTAAAAGCTCCAAAGCTCCTGCTCATAAGAACACTGGTGGCATTTGTCCACACACAAATCATGAACTTAAGGGGCAGACCCAAGAAAGATACTGTTGAGGTTAAAGGGATTGGACGAGGCCAACAAAACAACAAATGATAGGCTGAGAATTCAACAAGGAACTTAGTAAGGCCTGGAATACAGATAGTGTGCAAGGATTGGAAAACAAACAGCTATGAAATATTTCTAGGTATCATGCCTCAACGAAAATTTTCTCAAAATAACACTTCAAACCAGAACTATGAAGCCACAGTAGAGTAAGCTTTATAACAGGCCAAGAGGAGAAAGAGAAATTAATCTGATGTTCATTAGGGCCAGAGCAGTGGACACAGCCTTCTTATCCAGAGTAAGTAGTACAAAGAATCTGGTATTAAATTTTTTTTAAATTGTGGTAAAAAACACATAACATAAAATAATATAAATTTACCATCTTAACTATTTTGTATATTCACACTGTTGTGAAACAGAGCCCCAGAACTTTTTCATCTTGCAAATTTGAAACTCTATATTTATTAAACAACTCACCCTGCCCCTAGCCCCTGGTAACCACAATTCTATAATACTTCCTGTTTCTACGAATTTGACTATTTTAGATACCGCATATAAGTGGAAGCATGCAGTAGCAGTATTGGTAATTAGTTTTAAAATGCCTTGAAAGAGATGCACAACTAGATAGCATGCACACAAAGCCATTCACAGACATGGGGTGAAATCAGTCATATTCAAATCTATAGGAAAGTAGTTAGGTCTGATGAGAGACTATAACCTCTAGGCCTGATTTTCTCTTAACAAGCCATTCAAAGAGGTCAAAGAACACAGGGCTCATGCCATTAGACCTAGTGAGCCTAAGAAAGTCCAAAGGTGGTAGGGATGCCATAAGATTACTCTGCTTCCTAATTTAAGGATTGCCAATGATTCAGTCATTCTGTCTTGAAGCTGACAGTGTCATCCAGAGTTCAGCAGTGTATTACCACCTTACAGCAAAGGAAGAGGAAGTAAGCTGCTCTTCCCCGGGTCCTCACTCCTTCCTCCCATCACATTAAAACTCAGGATTAGTCTTGACTGTTGACAGGATGGCTGGTACCTCCTAGCTCACTGAAGTCAAGCTAAGACTTAGCTCCTGTGTGGGGTACACGAAGAAGCTGAGGCCCATTTTTTTTTAAATATTTTATTGGGGAATTAGGGAAGGGGAACAGACAAGTTGCTGTCCTTCTGTTCTACAGTCTAGTTATGGAGGATGTCACTTCACTGGCCCATGTTGGTATTATCTTTGCACTCTTCCTGCGTGAGGCAGTTGCTCGCCGGCCACTGAACGGCCGCTCATGGCAACTCACAGCAGCTCACGCCTGCTGCCAGCCACTCACAGTAGCTTACGGCAGCCCACTGCAGCCTACATGGTTGCCGACGACTCACGGCAGCCTTGCTCCAGGTTGAGCTGTTGTTCACCATCTTAGCTGTAGAGGGCGCAGCATCACTGGCCCTCATGTGGGATCCGAACTGGGGCCCTGCTGCTCAGAGCTGGCGTCCCAAGCCAACTCCTACCCAGCACACCACTTGGCCGGCCCCTGAGGCCCATTTTCATAACCATTCTGTAAACCGACCTTTCTTGAATATATGTGCCCTACTGAAGCAATTAGCTACACTTACACTAATGATGTAATTGGGAGGAGTAATTATGAAAGCAGAACATGCATTTTCAAAGAAATGAATATCATTACTTTTCTTTTACCCACAAACATTATTTGAGACAAAAACAAATAAGTTCACAAGAACACATGCTACTGAAAAATTATTAGAAACAGCATTCTAAAATCCACAGCGTTCAGAAGATATGTATGGAGGAAAAAACCCGACAACCCCAAACAAAAATAAAAAACCTAGCATTCACTCCCACCAGACAGAGATTTCCTCAAAACCTCTACCTCTGACAGAAGACTTGCAGGTGGATAAGAGTATTAAGAACTCTGCCTCCACTTCCACATCCCCCACAACCTGGCATTTCCTATGTAGGTCCCAGCAACCAGTTACTGGGAGGACAATGGCTTAGGAAGGAGGTCCCTGAGTGAAGCCAGGAAAGACGTCCTTTGGAAAAGCTGTTATGCTCTCATTGTTGAACAACGGAGCTGCTTAAGGGGGTGCCTCAGCAGCATAAGCATGGACAGAGAGAGAGGGAGAGGTGAGAAAAGGATTGAGGGAGAAAGAGGTGAGAGAAGATAAAGAGAGCGACTGACTGACTCAAACACTGAACAGCTCTCACCAATCACTTGTCTTAATTGCTGAGACTCCTGCAGCTTTTACTGTGCGGTGGAAGCATAAGAAATGGACCAGAGGGTCTTGGGCTTGTCAGCAGCAGGAGGGAAAGGACCTTTACTGCTACAAAGAGGATGCAGATTTCAAAAGCCTAAAATCTGCAAAGAAGGGAAATGGAAATGTGCTGAACGTGGGTTTGACTGGCAGCTTTCCTCATCTGTCGATCACAGGGTAATAAACACTGGGAGATGGCAGAAATGAAGATAAATGCTTTCAGCAGCACCATTCCCCACCCTCCCCTCCTCTTCCACCCCCACTCAGCACATGACAAGAGAGTTAAGCAAGAAAATAAATCAGCTTCTTAACCAACTCTTTTGTTAAAACTTTCCTTACAGGCCACCTACACGTGAATTATTGCTCTATGAGCCTACATTCTCATTAGGAGGCCCAGTTTGTAATGGGTGAAAAGCTTCTGTCAAATAACACCTGTACTTTTCAGGGTATAGCATTTACCGGGCTGAGTCAGTCCAGGCCAACATGTAAGAAAGAGGCCAGGCCTGCTCCCAGAGGGGAAGGTGCAGAACCCCCAAACCTCTGAAACCCTCTCGTCCTCAGTCTGATCCACTCAGCTTAGAGGGAACTTTGGACAGCATGAAGTCACTTGACTGCAATCTCTGCCACATTCCTATTTACACAGGGACAGAAAGGCTAAGCTCTGAGGGCTGACAGAAGAAGCCCCCTTGGCCTTGGAGGTCAAAGGTGAAGTCAGATCAGAAAGTGGACTACAGAATACTTGGTCTTCACTACCAACTTCACATTCACTTTGGACTGAAGAGAACATTTATAAGATAAACAATCTTATGGGTTTCCAACAAGTAGGTCCAAGGAAAATACTGTAAATTTGGGGACTTGTGACATTGAGATAAAGCATCCAGCTGACTTGATTTTTGTAAAGGGAGTATGATTTTTTGAGTAGGGTCAAAAGATTAGCAATTCCTAATGCATGTGGTGGCAGCTGCTTATAAGATGGTTGGGAATTTTTATTTTTTTTTAAAGATTTTTATTGGGGGGCCGGCCGAGTGGCGTGATGGTTAAGAACTGGCTTGGGACGCCAGAGGGCCCCGGTTCGGATCCCACATATGAGGGCCAGTGACACTGCCCT
>NW_017731608.1:866119-886717 GCF_001890085.2 Hipposideros armiger
CCGCTCACGCTGGCTGCTGGCTACACACGGTAGCCCATGGCAACCCACTGCAGCAGGGGCTGCAGCCTACGCCTTCGCTGGTGACTCAGGACAGCCCAGCTCCAGGTTGAGCTGTTGTTCAGCATCTTAGCTGTAGAGGGCAGTGTCACTGGCCCTCATATGTGGATCCGAACCGGGGCCCTCTGGCGTCCCAAGCCAGCTCTTAACCAACACGCCACTCTGCTGGCCCGGGAATTTTTTAAAACCAACATCCTGATTCTGCTCTAAGAGTGGGTCTGACAAAAAATCTTAGTAATTAGATCCTGGAAGACACTCTGCCCCACTGGCCCAGCCAGTGTGTGTTCCCTTAGATCCTGAGGTAGAGGAAAAAAGATTCCAAAGCTTTGTTCTAAAGTGTAGGCACCAATTAGTGGAAACTATGGAGCAAAAATAAGTGGAAGAGAGCATGGCAAACCCATGTTTCAAATCACAAATTGCTCAGAAACTTGAGTAGTCCCCGAAGCCATACATATGCTTTGGGATCCTAGGAGAACAACACTTGTCACATAGAGATAGCTAATTTGAAATAGTTTCTAATTAAAATCCACTGTTCTGACATTAATACTAAGCACAAAGTGGAACAGCATTATTAACAAGCCCTTTACTGAGACACTGCTAAAAGGATGTACCTGGAAGCTAGACAACAATCCAGATTAGCCTGTCTAGTTTTTAAACCTAAATAAATCTCACCTCCTCCTGAAAGCTTTTCTCAATTAAAGAGAAATCCCTGCCCACACAATATTAGCTATTTTCATAACACAAAACATTTGTCATCTTTTAGATTACCTGGCTATAATAAGTACATACATTTCACTCTGAATACAAGTGTTTATAACTCTGTGTACACTTAGCCATCAATTTTCAGTTGGTACTGCATGGTATCCTTCCTTCTTTTTTCAGGTAGCGAACTCCTTGAAAAAAGGCGTCAGCTTTTTACTTGCATTTTAAATATTGTACAGTCACAGAACTTAGAATATTGCCATTCATAGAGTAGATATGAAATACACAAGGGTGACACACACTAATGGGAACTGTGATGAGTGTCATTGCCAGCTTTACAAAGTCTGAGAAGTTTATATAAACTCTGTAAGTGAGAAGATACATTCTAAACAGTCTTTATTACCTTTATCTATTATAGGGACAGGCTGAATTATAGAGAACCAGATCATATGTTAAGGGAATTTTCAGTCTGGCATATACATCCAGGAATGGGACTAAGCAACTGTAGTTTGAGAGTTGTAAGTAAACCTAAACATCCACCAAGAAGATAGTTAAATAAACTATGGTAGATTGCACTGTGGAATACCATACAACCATTAAAAAGAATAAAGTACATCTGTATGTACTGACACAGAAAGATGTCCTTGATATATTGTTCTGTATGATCCCATCTCTATTAAAAAATCAAATTAAGAAAACTATGTAGGTGTGTAAATATACCTGGACACTTGATTGTGCATAGAAAAAAATTGGAGATACATTCTAAACCAATAAACCTTTGGGGAATGAAATGGGACAGGGGACGAGAGTGGTGAGAAGAGAAACTGTTCACAGCACATATTTTGATATTATCTAAATTATTTGCAATGAACTTGTATTATTTTACAAATTTTAAAAAAGCAGGAAGAGTAAAAAACTACCTTTATAATGACCTATTAAAAATTAGACATTTTACTATTTAATACTCCCTATAGTCAACATATACATTTATTTGTTCCATGAAGCTAACTAGTTGAAAGATTTGAGAAAAACTCCTTGGTCCTGGGTTTGCAATAAAATTCCGTTTTCCCTAAGTGTGAGTCAGAATGGTACCCTGAGATGCCCTTCACACATCAGAGAAGGTATATCTTTTTTTTTTTTTTAAAGATTTTATTGGGGAATTGGGGGAGGGGAACAATGCTGGGGAATCCGGGAAGGGGAACAGACAAGTTGCTGTTGGTTTGTTCTTCAGTCTAGTTGTGGAGGACGTTGCCCCACTGGCCCAAGTTGGCACCATCATTGCGCTCTTCCCGGGCGAGGCAGATCAGTCGCCGGCTTATGGACAGCCGCTCACTGCGGCTGCTGGCTGCTCATGCTGGCTGCTGGCTACATACGGTAGCCCATGACAACCCACTGCCACAGGGGCTGCAGCCTACGCCGTCGCCGGTGACCCACGGCAGCCCAGCTCCAGGTCGAGCTGCTGCCCAGCATCCTAGCTGTAGAGGGCAGCGTCACTGGCCCTCACATGTGGGATCCGAACCGGGGCCCTCTGGCATCCCAAGCCAGCTCTCAACCAACGCGCCACTCGGCCGGCCTGGTATATCTTTTGTTGCCAATAAATCTGTGCTATATGACTAAAAAGGAGCCAACACAATCCCATTTCTGGGTAAATAACACACAAGGAGATGTGTCAAGAAAGTTCATAGCATGTTGTAATAATAAAAATCTGGAAAGTTTAATGTCCATCAATAAGGAAATAGATAGGGGCGGCCAGGTGGCTCAGGTGGTTAGAGCGCATGCTCTGAGCTACAGGGTTGCCAGTTTGATTTTCACATGGGCCAGTGAGCTGTGCCCTCGGCAACTAGATTGAAGACAACAACATGAGCTGAGCTGAAGCTGAGCTGCCAGTGGGCAGCCGGATGGTTCAGGTGGTTAGTGTGTGTGCTCTTAACAAGGTTGCTGGTTCGACTCCCACATGGGATGGTGGGCTGTGACTAGACTCCTGCAACTAGATTGAAAACAGCGACTGGACTTGGAGCTGAGCTGCGCCCTCCACAACTAAGACTAAATGACAACAACTTGACTTGGAGCTGATGGGTCCTAGAAAAAAACATATTGTTCCCCGAAAAAACACAATGTTCCCCAATAAAGTTAAAAAAACAATAATAATTTAAAAAATACAGAAATAAAACACATGTCAGTGTGGTTTGCTAAAAAACATAATGGTTTTTGAAAATTGTATAATGATACAGTATGATACCGTTTATATAAATACAACACCAAACTGATATTTTACTAATATGTTGTTATAAAAGATGGAATGCAATTATATAACCAAATTCATGATAGGGGTTGCCTCTATGTAGAGAAGGAAATATTAATCAAGGAGGTCAAAGGAAACCTCAGGTATGTCTGAAGTAATTTTTAAATTAAATTTATTGGGGTGACATTGGTTAGTAAAATTATATAGATTTCAGGTGTACAATTCTATAAACCATCATCTATGTATCATATTGTGTGCTCATCACCCAGAGTCGGTTCTCCTTCCATCACCATATATTTGAGCCCTTTTCCCTCATTTACCACTCTCCTCCCCTTTACTCTCTGGTAATCACTAAACTGCTATCTATGTCTGAGTTTTTGTTTGTCTTGTTCGTTTGTTGCTTTCAGTTTTATATCCCACATATGGGTGAAGTCACATGGTTCTTGACTTTTTCTGTCTGACTTATTTTGTTTAGCACGATAATCTCAAGATCCATCCATATTGTTGCAAATGACAGTTAAATAATTTTGTTTTTAAAAATTGAGGCAAATAGGGCAAACCAGCAACAATGATTAAATCTCAGTCGTGGGAGTACAGATGCTTGTTATATATACATATGTGTGTATAGCTGTATTTATCCTTTTTTGTATTTTTAATATTCCTCAATATTGAAGGAAGGGAGAAATGGGGTGGGAAGGAAATGAACAAGCAAGCATGCAACTGGGGACACAGAAGAAAGGCATGTAAATGCCTTCCCCGTCTTATGCCCAACAAGGTAATGGGTGAGGCAAAAATCGGCTAAAGTGAAACACTCTGGGCTATGGAGTCCACTACATTCCAAGGTGGGCAGAGATGGCCACGTCCCCTTTACTTGGAATTCCTGACATAACAGATTTTGCCTCCAGAACGTGTCCTGAGTCTTGAGTCAAGTTTACACCACGTAAAGTCTGGGCTGCTACACTGCAGCTATGAATGGAATTGGTCACGCAAACTTTGTACCCATAAAAGCAGAGATTCTAAGGGCATGGGCTTCGTAGGTTCACACTAGGAACAGTCTGTCTGTACAGATGAAATGTACAAACAGATGTCCAGCTTCAAGCTTTTCTCTTAGATGCCATCTTGATGCTTATAACATCTTACCTTGAAGACAAGAAAGGCGTATTGTTAATGTCAGGTTAGATAAATTTCTGAGAAAGGCCTGTGGCAAAATTCTAGTGTGTAAAGGAGATATTTCACAAGGAAAAGCAAAAGGAGGTTAAAATACGTTCTCGTTCTTTCTGCCAGAGCGGCTATGCACTCTTCTCAGACAACACCGGCTCTGCCATTACACTTCAGGGATGCCTGCAAGCCAGTGAGCATGGTGGTGAACATGCCTTTTAAAGACGAACTCTGTTGGGGGTCATCATAAAGAATGTATGACAACGACAGCTGGCAATCGTTCCTACAAGCCCCCTGGCGTGTGGGTAACATGAAACAATCTTGCAGTTAACACGAAGTTATGGGCCCTTGTCCCTTACAAAATCACCTATCTTCCTCTCTCCAATTTGTCTTTCAATGCCAGATTGATTATTTCTAAAAGCAGAGTTTTGATTGTGTCGCTCAAAAAGCTTTCATGGTCCCTCATGGCCTAAACTGAGCTAGATTCCTTGGTCTGCTTGTTCAAGGCCCTTAACAATCTCTGTACCTTTCTCTGTGCTTATCTCCCACTGCTTGTTATTCACACAACTTTGTAAATATGTTTTAAATATATCCCCACTTTTATACTTTTGCTCAGAGTGTTTCTATTATCTAGATTCCTTCCTCTCTCCTTTAATAAATGCTTACTAAAATCACCCCATCCCTTATTCCCCCCCTTTCAAGGACTCTCGCATCCCCTTTCTCCAAGAGGTCTTTTCTGCTCTCACTAACCTGATATGATTGTCTCTTTGGAAGCCCCATAGCATTTTGTTTCTCTCTTATTCTGTCATATCCCTTCTGCTCTATCTCCTACCATCCTGTCGAGCAGCACGCCCTACCATTATTCACTCCACTAAAGGACAGGTAAAAAATTCAGCCCACCAGGGCCAGCTGAGTGGCGCGTTGGTTAAGAGCTGGCTTGGGACGCCAGCTCTCAGCAGCAGGGCCCCGGTTCAGATCCCACATGAAGGCCAGTGACACTGCCCTCTACAGCTAAGATGATGAACAACAGCTCAACCTGGAAATGGGCTGCCATGAGTTGCCGGCAATGATGTAGGCTGCATCCCCTGCTGCAGTGGGCTGCCATAGGCTACCATGAGCAGCCAGCAGCTGGCGTGAGCTGCCAAGAGCTGCCGTGAGCAGCTGTACAGAGGCCGGCGACCGATCTGCCTCATTCAGGAGGAGCGCAATGATAATACCAACATGGGCCAGTGAAGCGACGTCCTCCACAACTAGACTGAAGAACAAAAGGACAGCAACATGTCTGTTCCCCTTCCTCGATTTCCCAATGCTGTTCCCCTCCCCCAATTCCCCAATAAAATCTTTAAAAGAAAAAAAATTCAGCCTACCAGAGGTCCAACTCAAAACAAGCCACGTATACTCGCTCTATTCCCATTCAATACTTTCTCTGAACCTGAATCCCCACAGTACATTATAAATAGGTTGACAGGAAGGACACACACACTTTTCTTATCTTTACTAAAATGAAATATCTTGATGCTGTGCCACCGACAGTATGCAATAACTCCACATGAAACACAGAAACAAAGGGTTATTGAGTATTTGTGATTCTTACTGTTAGATTGTTAGCCCCTTAAGAGGAAGGACCATCTTAAACCCCTCTAAGAGACTTAAGTGCTTCTCAGTCCTTGTGCCCTAAGGACCTAAAGAGTACCTTGCACAAAGTACATGGTTGTAACTCAATTTGCTGACTTGAAGCCAAAGTACCTTTGGCTTTGAGAAACATCCACTCAACCAGCAGAAGGACACCTGCAGAATCTAAAACCCTTTTTGTTTGATTTCTGAAACTCTAGAAAAGCACCCAACCTCTGGAAATCTACCCAGATTTGTACAGTACTCAAGGCACTAAGAAATTGATGGTTACATGCAGGAAAAACATGCCAAGAATTGACTTCCTTTGTAAGTGCAGTCAAAACACTGGAAGTTGGTATAATGTTAAAAAGTTTCCCTCTGGCCTCTGGAGGATCCAAGCTGGGAGCTGCCCATCCTCTTTGTCTGCCTCTGCAAGACTCCTGCCTTGAGGGCCAACAGGATTAGCGCGGCCATTTCATGCTCTGAAAAGTCAGAAAAGGCAAGATGGGGGAGCTTTTCGTTCGAGGAAATGCCTGGTAGTCAGAGATGGTTCTGTTTCTGTTCAAAGGATAAGTGGGGATGCTGAGGTTAAAAGCAAAATTTCCAACAATGCTTAATGAAAGGTTTGGAGACAATGTACAGAATTAGGCAATGGGATAAACTCCAAGAAGAGAGGAGCAGGTGCCAGAGCAAATACGCAGCAGAGACTTAGCACCAGACGTTTTCGTGCATTCAAAAATTTCCATGTATTTAAAATGTCATCAGGACGCCCTGTGAGGACAGACTTGATGCAGCAATTAGGGAATGCAGGCTTCTCCCTCTTGGCACAAAATACCCACAAATAAGCTCTTAGTATAGAAGTCAAAGGAAAAAAGAAATAAAAGCTTTACCATAAAAAATTGAGCAGTTGCTACATTCTCTCGACTTAACAGATAATTAGCTAAAGATCTCTTTGTGAAGAGGTAAAGTAAATCCATATACTAAAATCATAAGAAGCGAAGACTTCCCAGGGCCCAAGTTGGGTTTTAAACCTTGGGTCTACAGACATGATTCAGGAGGTCCAAGAAACCACTGAAATAGCAAATAAAATTGTGTGTGCGCATGTTACTATACTAATTGTGGTTTTTGTTTTCTATATTTTATAGTGCTTTGACGTTTTGGCGGCCTTGTGGACCGAGGGACTGCCCCTTCCAGGGTTAAGAATTCTTAGCGATAACAAGACTTGACTGCAAGCAAGCAAATCAACCAATCCAGAGCCCATATCCTCAACCACTTTATCAAACTCATACACCAAGCCAGTATTTCCTATGTCCTAAATCACCCCAGGACCAGGTACAGACAATTAGGGACCACCCTATAGCCCAGAACCTGCCAAAATTATCAAATATCTAATCCTAAACATCCTCATCTGACCCTGCCCCCCCCCCATTCCTTCCCTTGGAAACCCCGACAAGAGCTCTGGCTCATGCTTTCCCCTCGCCTCACTCTGCCTCCTGACCAACCCTGATACTTCCCTATGCAGGCCCGTGTGGTGCAGTGTGTTGCCCCTTCTCTTGGGAACTGTAAGGAACAAATGATCTTTTCAATGGCAATTGTCTCATCTGTTGGCCTTACTGTACCTGAATAAAACCAAAATCCTGGGTACCCTCTAATACAGCTATGTGCACGCATTTTTTCTGAGGGGAGGAGCCAAGCTTGTAACACACATTCTTAGAGTTCACTATCCTGTACCCTAAAATTTAGAACTAGTGACCTAAATGTTTCAGGTCACATTGGGGCTCTAGCTCAGTGGGCAAGAATAGATCACTGATGTAGGGTCTCTGGGGCACATGTAGAGCCAGGTGGTTCTTAGAGGGTGCAGAGAGAAATAGTGAAGATCACAGAGGTCTTTGTTTATTTTGTTTTTCTTGGCTCTCTGTAGTGCAGGAGATGGTAAGGCAAGGGAGTATAAAGGGAGAGAAGGTTCATACATCCCCAAAGTGGTGATGATAGTGATAAATTAGCATTTCTCAACATAAAGCTTTTGAAATGCTTAAACATCCACAAGGTTTGGGAGATTAAGGATTGTCCGTGATATGTTTTGTACAAACTAATGGCACACTGTGCCAGCCAAGGACACTATCACCAGCAAAGAGATAAAGCCTTGGCCTTCAACCTCACTAAGGCTGACAGAGACAGAGATTTTTAGACCAAAGTACAGAGTCTTGAGACATGCCTAGAATAAAGAGTAGTGATCTCTAAACAGAAAGCTTTTTGATGGCTGAGTGAGGACTGAATATTAAACAGCTATCTATCAAACAACACTGTGGAAGACGTACAGAAAATGGTAATAAGATGTCCTTCTTGCTTGGTTGGGGCCGACAGCCCAGTTGGAGAGATAAGACTTACATCTAAAACATTACAAACAAGAAAAGGCAACGTAAGTGTCTAATGAGCAGTACAGACAACTAGAGCCACCGCTGTTTAGAAGGGGTCACTGGGCTTGGGGAGGGGAGACCAGGACAGCTCAGGAAAGAAATAGGAGCCAGGTCTTAAAAGAAGGAGCGATAGGATTTGGAAAGGAGGAGAAGTGAAGAATGGTTCGGGGTAGGAAGAGGCTTCTTCTGCTCAAGGAGATTCAGAGTTCAAGGGCTAATATCAGTTCAGTGGAAAGCAGAGGGTCATGTAAAGAATACAAAACTCAGGCTGAAAAAAGACTAGGAATCTGTCATCTGTGCAGCTGGAAATAGATATCCTTTGGGACTTTTTGAGTAAGGGAATTACAAAGTGGACAGCTTTTAAAACTTAATTTTTATCAAAGTAATACATGTACATAATTTTAGAAGTTAAAGATTATTCCAAGGCTAATCAAGTTAAATAGCTGCCTCATGCACCATCCTCGCCCTTGATTTCAGCTCTCCAGAAACAATTACTTTTCAAATCTTTTAGCTGTTTTCCTTCTAGTAATTAACTGTCGTGTTTCTACTGTTGCTAGTTTTTCAATTTTGGCTATTATCTACTGGCTTCCTGTAATGGGAGATGATTTCTCCTACCCTCTTACATCCCCGTTCCTTCCAAAACAGTTACATCACATTTTTAGGTTAAATAATGTTAATTATTTCATTTTATGACTATATAAATATTCATAGCATACAGGAATAGTATAATAAATTTATATTTCCTTTCACATACAATTATTTCTTCTGGAGGAGAAGTGTTCTTGTTGTCACTTGCTAGTTGTCACCCTCCTTTTCCCGTTCTCTATACAATGGCATATAATTTTTTCTAATCCTATCATTTTTAAGGGGATTTGGGAGAGGGTAGAGATAAACAGAAGTCTCTGGTCACATTTTATAAAAAGTAATCTGTTACTCTTTACGAAGAGTACTCTATAGTACAGAGAGGCACCAGTTAAGAACTGCTACAATGTGATAATAGCCAGAATCAGGGTTAGAATAGTGAGAAGAAAAAGGAAGAAACAATGCGAGATTCCTTTAGGGATGAATCATCTGGACACCATAGGAAACAGAATATAGGGTGGTTCGGGAGAAGTAATAATCCATAGAAATTTATAGGCCTAGCACTTGGAAGCATTAGTAAAAATAAGAGGGGGAGAACATTCTAGAAAACAAAGTTTGGTTTTCAACACATTCAATATAAAATGACTGTGGACCTTCCAGAATAGAAAGACTTTAGAAAAATTGAGTTATTTCCATAAAAGTGACAACTCAGAAAACTGAAGACGACCAAAGTAAACAGGAGAGGTGGAGCGGAGCTTGTAGATGGAGACACAGGAAACCAAGAGAGGAAAGCTTTTCAAAAAGAAAGTGATCAAAAGAAGCT
Organism: Hipposideros armiger; assembly: GCF_001890085.2. Taxonomy (NCBI): domain Eukaryota; kingdom Metazoa; phylum Chordata; class Mammalia; order Chiroptera; family Hipposideridae; genus Hipposideros; species Hipposideros armiger. The sequence continues at coordinate 875,712 of NW_017731608.1, forward strand.
CACTGTTTAAGGGAGTTCAGGTCTTCAAAGAGTTAAACATAGAGTTACCATATCAACCAACAATTCCACTCCAAAGTACATACCTAATAACTGAAAACATATGTCCACATAAAAACTTGAACATGAATGTACACAGCAGCTTTATTCATAATAATCAAAGAGTGAAAACAGCTCTGCTGTCCACCAACTGATAAATGAATAAAATATGGTATATATTCATATAATGGAATATTATTTGGCCACAAAAAGAGGTGAAATTCTTGTGCCTACGACAACATGAACACTGAAAACATTATGTTAAGTGAAAGAAGACACAAAAGACCACATATTGTATGATTCTATTTATGTGAAATGTCCAGGAGAGGCAAATCCATAGAGACAGAAAGTAGTTGCCAGGTACTGGGTGGGGATGAGAAATAGGAAGTAATTGCTAAAGGGGTTTCTTCTTGGGGTGATGAAAATGTTCTGGGATTACATAGTGGTGATGGTTGTACAACTGAATACACTAAAAAACACTAAATTGTACACTTTGACAGGATGAATTTTATATGTGAATTATGTCTCAATTAATAAAAAAGAGAAGTTAAAGAGACTGAATGAGGACTAGGTAAAAATATTTAATTTAGGGATAAGTCACTGTGAAGGAACAAAAAAGATAAGAAGTCAGCCATATTCTTACAGCTGAAGTTGAAAGCAGATCAATACAGCTAAAGTAAAGAGGAAATCTAAAAAAATTGCTTAAAATATTCAGCCTAATTATATGTTCTTCAATTGTCTGTCCCAAGAATTTGAATCAACTCTAGAATCACACTTAGTAAGGAATGCAGAAAAGATTTTGTCAGCTCTTAATTAATAACCAGGCATTCTGTGATAACAATGTATAAGTAGAGGAACTTACCCAAAATGCAAATTTTTATAACCTAAATTGGATCAATTAATTAGGGAATAGAAATTTGATCCCCAAACTAGAACATTCAGTTTACTTAGAAAAAACATAATTGCCGTATCCCCAGGGCATAGGATGGTGAAAGGGGCATGGGACGCTCTTAGACATTTGTTGAAGGAACGAATGTTGGCTGAACAGTGATGCCTTCTTTGAGTGGTTCTGTGCACTGTAAGAACATGGGTGATAAAGCTAAGAATGTACAGTAAGCAATGTGTGCCTGTAGTTAAAAAAAAAAAAGGCTAATGTATCACTCTTAAAGGAAGATGTAATCAAATATCAGATTTAGTTGGTTTAGGCTTTGTACTTAAATACATATAACTGTAATATCGTTTTTTGGGGTTTTTTTTTTTTAGCTGAGCCATCCTGCCACTTGTTGGCAGCTCAGCGGCTGCTCAGCGGCTGCTCAGCTCAGGCTGGGAATCGAACCGCTGTTGCTCAGAGCTCAAACTCTTGAGCGAGCTCTTAACCAACTGAGCCACTCAGCCGGCCCTGTAATATGTTTTAATTGAAACATATGTAATTGAAACATGTGGGTAAAATTTGTTGTTGTATGTTGAACCCTCTAGTTCCTAGCCATCCCTCCCCAAAAAGAAACCATTGTTTTTATAACAGAATTTTTTTATTACTCTGACTTAGGAATATAACCCTTGTGTTAGAGCAAAGTAGGCTATCACAGAAACACTGGAGACTACAAATATGAAAAAAGGCAAGGTTCCTGACTTAAGGGAACAAATCTAGTAGGAGAGAGAAAATGTGTAGAAATATAAGAATACAAGGAAAAATATTATAAACATATTATACATTCCAGGTACAATTTGAATATGTTATCTTGAGAGTAAAATAAATCTAAGACATAGCAACATATATTTCATTTTTAAGTTATAATCATCTAATATCCATACTTTGCAATCTCATATATAACTGTGCACTGTGATTTATGTTCATTTTTCAAAAATATGTAGCAAAATACTTTATATGCTAATCAGTTATATAAGTAAAACTTCTATTATTTTCTTTAGAACCAAGGAAAACTTCATAATTGCTACCATTTTCTAAATGCTTAGTATGTGCAAAGGCCACGATAAGTTGATTCAATAAAAGTTCTCATTCGATCTTCAAATCACCCTAAAGGAAGTTTGTTTATGCATTAGACAAATATTTGTTGAGTGCCTACTACATGCCAGACAATAAACACAACAGACAAAAATTCCTGCCTTCATGGAAATTACATTGTGGGGGGGAGAAGAAGAAACATAACAAAGAAATGAGTTCACCACATAGCATGTTTAATTATGTTAAGTGCCATGGAGAAATATAAAACAGGGAAGAGAAATGGAAAATGTAAGGGATGACGCATTGGTAATTTTAAACATGGTAGTCACAGAAATATTTTCTGAATCTCTATTTTATAGGTGAGGAAACTGAGGCTCAGATACATTAAACACCTTTCCCATGGTCAGCCAGTCAGTAAGAGGTGAGATGAAATTGGAATTCAGCTGCCTTTACTATTAAGCTGTACAGCCTCTCCCCAAGTCAGTAATAAATTCAGGTATAAAGGTTTGCTTTATCAGATATTTCTTTAAGATTATATTGGCATTTTGAATCTTCCAAAGAGGTTTAGGGATAACTTTCTATTTCAGTGTTTGATGTCTTATTTCACATCCACATTAACTTTTACAAAGGTGTAGTGAATGGCCTAAGATCTTTGGTTGACAGTATATTCTTTTAAAACCTGAGAAGAGATCAAAACAATAACTAGCCAGGGACAGTCAAAGGACACTTCATGAACTACATTCGGTCTGTGAAGAGACTATGTGCAAACCTGGACAAGTCCTACTTCCTCCTCCTTACTGCTGCTGTGACCGCCTCTATTTAGTTCATTAAGAAGCATGTATGTTATGTCCCAAGGGTGCTGAGCACAACTCAGATGTTCTTTAGCTCATCTTTTATTAAGCTCAGACCTATCCCTTCAGCCACCTGACACTGTCTGTCAACAATGAGGTGTTCCTGTCACGGGAACATCTAAAGTTGGCAGTCCCAGCTTGTTCCCGGAAGTTCAGGTACTGCAAATAACCTGGGCGCTAAGGTATATACCTACTTTTATTCCTTCTGACTTCAGGGAATGGCCTTTTCAAAGGAAGTGAGAGTGCTTTACTATTTTTTCCTACTTAATCCCTGGAAGGAACATGGAGGTAAGTACCACATCCTCACCTGGACAAAGAGACAAAATGACTCACTCTAATTACATAATGAATTATTGAAGGAGCCAGAATGACAACAGCCTGGCTGTCAACTTCCAGTTCAGCTTCCAACACACAAGATCAGTAGTTCTCAATCTTTTTGATTTTGTAACATACATTTGGGTGCCAGGTTTTTTATAAGTATATTTGAGATGAACAGACTCAAAACAACGGTCAAGTCAGCAATAATAAAAATGCAGGTACTATTATTATAAGACAATGCCTTTGGTATGTGTCAGTGGGCAGAAATGTCCTCCCTGCCTGACTGTTCACTCGCCTACTCGCCAGGCCACTATCTCACATGCTTAGGAAACACAGGCTTCCTTTGGCACTAGCCTTTTACTTCTTACTCCAACGAATTTGTAGACCACTCCAGAACACAATGTGTAACTTACTCTGCCCCAAAGTCAACATGATGTTATAATAACAATTTTAGCAAAAGTGCCTTTTAGGCATTGATCAAAACTTGGTGGCATACCAGCATGCTAGGCTATGCAAGAAAAGTCAGCCTGCCTTCAAGAAAGCAAAGCTGCTTCCTCAACTAAGAGGTCAACTCAAATTTCGTGGTTAATTAATACTTTAATGTAACATACCCGGGAAATAAGCAATTGACAAGCAGTGCCAAAGACATTCATTAAGAACTACATCCTCCTGTATCACATCAGAATGACAGCCTCTGGGACAGATAGCCAGGAAGAGACAACTGACCTCACCTAAGGCAGCCCAAGCTGGAAAGATTTTGCACCTCCCCCAAAAAGCTTTTTGAGGAAAAGAAAGCTGTTTAAGTCTGGTTGGAGTACTGGGAACTCTGGGTGTAGTTAAGATACGCAAGGAAAACTAGAGAAGTGATCACTTGCACTTGTGTTAACACATTTCTCTGATAGGATCAGTATTCTATTGACATCTTTGGGTAAAGCTTTGTAATAGAACATTATTTTTCTGTTACTTGTGGGGGAAACTGTTACAATGATGTAATGATCAAGGTAAAATCTAGGACTTCTGGATATATTGGGTCATCCGAAAAGTCATGATGTATTTTTCGTTGCAAAAATGCATCATGACTTTCCCGACGACCCAACAGAATAACAACAGAAATTCAAATTACTGAAAAGGTAGGAAAATACTGATTGAACCTAGATTCTTAATGAAGTTAATTTTTTTTGGTAAAAATCCCCAGCATTTAGCATAGGACCTAGCTCACAGTAGTATACAAGAAGTATACTCCATTGAATTTATTACACAGAATTTGAAAATAGGACTAATATACAGTTGAAAAGCAATGAATACAGTTATAAAAGTAGTCAGTTTTGGTATTTTTCCTGGTTGATTAATTTCATAAGGAAGTTAGTAAATATTAGACCCTCTAGAGGCAATAGTTTCCACTGAACAAGGCAGTAAATGAACAAATAATTGTTCTGAGGTGTGCATTGTTCTGAAGATAGATATGAACAGAATACATTCATGCACTTCTCAAATATGAAGATAAACCCAAATTTCTACCTCAAATTTCACCCTTTATTCTAATGTAGCTATACTGTCTGTTGGACTAAGGGGGGAAAAAACCTACAAAGGACTAATATTCATTCTAGGTTTTCCCCTATGGCTAGCAAATATGATTAGGCTCAAGGAGAGAAATACAGTGCTGGTTCTCAGAGCTCATCTAATCCCTATCTACCTTCTTCTAAGGAGATTTGGGACATGGTCTTTAGAGTCAGAAAGATAAAAAAGCAAGTCAACAAAGCCAGAAGTGAAGCAATGCAGCGTATCATTAAGAGATGAAAATTGTAAGGCTCAGCTTGAGGAGGAGGACTATACTATGTTCCCATATGATCAGCCTAAGTGCCTGGTGAGATGAGGAGAGAAAAGAAAATAAGTGGGGAGGACTGAACGCGTTTTTAAATGGAAAAAAAGTCTTATCAACAGCAAAACATTAAACAAATTAATAAAAATGAAAGCATTTTAGGCTCTTCTGAAAGTGGAACAGTAACGTAACTAACTTTAAATCTTAGTCAACCTAGCTGGAACGAAGCCTCCAGGGCCCAATGCTCAGTGTAATTTGAAATACAAAGAATTAATCATGATTAAAAGAAGAAGTCAAAGCTTCGGTTTCTCACAAGAAAGCAGCTATGGGTGAATCCTTGATATTTCCTAATGTTCAACATTTAAGAACATCAAAGCCAAAGGAGAACAGCAAAATATTCAACAATTTAATGTCTGGGTCCTAGTTTGAAGAGGAAGAGAGAGGCAAGCATTTCTTTAGGAAATCGGATGGGCCTTAACCTCACCGGTATCAGTTAGCAATATTCTTTGATTGAGTCTACATATGCACATAAATAATCTCCTGCCATCACAGACTGCCCAACGAAGAAAGGAAAAAGGGAAGATGTAAGAAGAGCTGAGGATAATTCAATTTGCAAAAATTAGAACGTCTAAGGACTCAAGAGGCCAGTCCCAGTTTGAAAGCTATACTCCCCACATAAAAGTTATGGGTCATGCGAAATCGTATAATGTCAAATCACCAAACTGTAACCAACACTGCTTAGCTCTTGATATAAGAATCTCATAATTTCTTGCCATATACGTTTCACTTTTAAGGTCTCAGATTTGGAGAAAGGTGGAACAGAATACTGGCATTCAAAATAAGGAGGGCAAATAAAACAGCATATTTAATACCAAGACTAAGATTATTTTTTTCAGGCTTTCTAAATTGTATCACCTTTTCTTTAGGTTTCAGAAAAGAGCATAAGCTGCATGAGCCTTTCAGACAAAAAAGTCCCTTTCCCGGTAGGACAGACGCTAATAACACAAAGGAAAGGGTAGGCAACTCCACTTGGTGCCTGAAAACAAAGACTAACAAAGTAAGTCCATGCTAACTGAAACTACAGCACGGAGTACCTGGAAATAATGGTGGAAAGGGACAAAAAGCATACACAAAGTGCAAGTGGAAAATAGCCAGTTAGCTTTTCCTTCTATAACCTCCTGATTCTCTGGCCAATTCCTCTGTTACTTCCACCCAGGAGTGGCGTGAGGAGTTCTATAAATGAGTCTCAGGGTCGGCAGTTTAATGGGTGGGTGTGGGGACAGGTTAGGTCTTGAAGCTGCTGGCAGAGCAAGCTCACTATGTTTTCACTTAGATGGTATAGTTTTAAGTGTGGCCTGGGTTGGATAACAGTGATAGTGGGGTATCTAAAGAGTCCCAAGCTAAGCCTTGGTTGGTGCTGGCTGCTTCTATCCCACAGGACCTTCAGATTCTTCCTACGGAAGGCAAAGATCAGAAGAGCAGAAAACTTCCTCAGAACAGGTGTTTCTCAGCTGTCCCTGTACTCTCTCTACCTAGAACACGCGAGTGGAGAAACCAGGCATTCGGAAACAACTTATTTCAGTTGTGCATTGACATTTTCAGTTTTAATTAGTTTACCTAATAAGCAATATAATGTTTTACCTCTCTTCCCCAGTCACCTCACTTCAGCAGAATCAATGAAAGTATTTAGACCAAGAAACACTTTGTGGCTTTTATAAGCTCTCAATTCGCTCTTGTGTTAGCTGTATTCATTTTGCCTTAAAGAAAAGCAAGTTCAAATTCTGTGACCCATGACAGATAAAGGTAAATGGAGGAGGGGGAGGGGAGCCAAGGAGCAGGGGCGGAAAGAAAGGAAGGATACTGGCTGAATCTCATCACCACACACTCTAACCTCTTATCAGGCAATAAAAGATAAGCTCGTTTTATATGGGGATATTCTCTGCCTCTTCAGATTGAACAGTCTACATTTCCATTCTCTGCACCATTCTTCTTTCCAGAGGCACACCACTGCTCAACCTCCTCTTGGGAGTGGAATTTGCATTTCTTCCATCCCAGGCTCAGCTGGGTGTCCCTTCTCTTCACTTTCCAGTGGGAAACATGGCCACACGCACTCACAAGCTGTGGCAGCAGCCTCCTTTTTGCCTCATGGTCATTTCATGAATCTTAGCTACATTTCAAGGCAGGGAAAAGAGATATTTAAGTAAATAAAGAACCCTGGGTGCCCAGTTGAGTTAGATGATAAAGTTCTCGTCAAAGCCAGTTTAAATCTCCAATGATAAGAATACATCTTTCTTGTACACAGGCTATAATATTTTGAATGCAACTGCCCAGTGCAAAATCCAGGGCGCTCACCAATGCTGAGCCTGCAGCCCACCAGTCATTGAGATGGCTCTGAAAGAACATCAAAGAAGTCCTAAACGACTGACTGGTGGATATTAAATTTGTCTCTATGTGTCCTGAGGCCCAAGCCACGCATTCATAGGTGGAGCCCATAAAACAGTTTTGAACCAACCTCATCAACAAGGCCAAGCAAAAGGGAAGTCCTAGACATGAGAAGAATTAAATTCTAGCTTCTCCCAACCATTGGCATAAGAAATCATAATGTGCTGTGGTGACTGGACACACAAAGACCCCTTGGCTGAGTTTTCAGGAACTTTGCTTCCAAGCTGCTTTTGTTAAAGGAGCTGCAGATTTTAAATGATGCCATGGGTACAGGTTCACTTACAGCCAATTTAGTAAGTGCTCGCAGTTAAGCCTGTCAGTCTTACTCCTACACAGAAATACGTGTGGCCCCAAGGGGCCCAACCACCCACAGAGCTCTTTTGCACATCTTTTTACCCTCCAGCACACAGAAATAGAGGGCTAAATCCCAGAAAACACCTAGAGAAAGAGAAAAGGTAGTTTCTCTGAAATACTATGTCTAGAAAACCAGGATCCAGTTTCCTATTTGGATGTAATTTCTAAATGCATGCCTCTCTGAATACTCCAAATAATGATCTAAGTTATTTCTCTGATGTTCCAAATCTATACATCTCTCTATCCCTTGGTATGCTGACACATTCCTTTCATGTATATGGAAGGACACTCAAGATAGCAATTTATTTAGAGTGAGCTATCAGTCTACCCTAGATCTCAAAAATCTACTTAGTCATGACATAACCACAGACTTGAAAAGAGCTTGTGCGTTGGGGCCTGACCTCTCGTTTCTCTTTGGAACCCTAAGACTCTATGTGAAGAAGTGTGAGTTAAGTAGCTTACTGGTAAATAGAAGTGAGGTAAGTCATCCTAGCTAAGGCCAATCAGCCCGCCAACTGCCATCTGTATGAGTTTTCTATGGCTGCCATAATCAATTACCACAAACTTAACGGCTGAACATAAATTTACTAGCTTTCAGTTCTGCAGGTCAGAAGTCCAACATGGGTCTCAAAGGGGCTAAAATCAAGATGGTGGCAGGGCTGTGTTCCTTTCTGGAGGCTCTGGGGGAGAATCTGTTTCCTTGCTGGCTGTTGGCTGGCTGTTCCCATCTTCTGTTGCTGCATCTCTGTCTGATCCTTCTGCGTTTCTTTTTCACCTTTAAGGGCTCATATGATTAGAATGAGTCAACCCAGATAATTCAAGCTGATCTCTTGATCTCAAAATCTGTAACCTTAACCACATCTGCAAGGTTCCTTTTGCCACATAAAGTAACACATTCAAAGCTTCCATGGATGTGGAGATCTTTGGCAGGCCATTATTCTTCCAATTATTCCAACCAAGACCATCCACACCCAGCCAAGCCATCAACTGACCACAGAGAGCAGCCAAGTTGGCCTAGACCAGATGAACTGCATGCACAGAGGACCCACAGAATTGCGAGAAACAATAAATGCGGTCTTAAGCCAGTAAATTTGGGGGTGCTTTGTGAGGCAGCAAAACCTAACTGATACACTGGCCAAGGCTACACCACTTCTGAGGGGTCTGTGCAACCCTCGACCCGGTAATATGGATCTTTTCCCCTTCTCTGCTCTGGTTCAATGAGCATGTCTAAGAGGCCAGTGGCAATTTTCTGCTCTCTGAGTCATAAAACAAAATAATTCAATTAAGGTAGTTTTATTTCTTTTTCCAGTCCAGATCTAGAGATTATTGCTGAAATTTAACAAAAGTCAGCCTCACTATCTCAATAGAACCATAGGGGGACTTTTTGATCCAAGACTGGAAGCTACATATGTGAAAAAAATATAGATGCTAGAAGTCTTAGGGGAAGATCTGAAGGAAGGGCCAACTTCTGATAGAGCAAAAGCTGTTGATGGGAGGGAGAAATTTCACTGCCACCCACCCAACCATCTCTCCTCTATGCATAAAGACCAATGGAGGCTTTAGGGGAGTCTTTAAGCAGGGGTCTCTAAGCCCTCATTAGCTAAGTGCATTTTCTCAAATGGACTCTCCCTCAAATTTGCTGATAAAGGTCTGGCAAACTTCAGTAGAAGGAAAATACCAATGGCAAGTTAATGTCCGCCTGGCTCCTCTGGCTGACTTCCCTGTGCCTGGGTCTTGCCTATTAATTGAATGCTATTCGGATTCCATCTCAAAAACAAATGAGGATGGAGACCAGAGGCCTGCCTTCCCCAGACTGATAAGAGAAGCACAGTGCAATTATACCCGAACAGCTTTGTTTGGAATGTAATCACTGCCCCAGCCTTCTTCCCAATAGGATGGCAACAGTGTAATTACCTCTTCAGGAGTCACTGTTTGGGAATGTAATTCTTCTACAGGGCTCTCTTTCTAGGGGAAAGAAGCTGCATCAAGAACCTCAGAGAATTCGTAGCCCCTTCCCCAGTAGCAGTCTTCTGAGCTGAAAAAACTGTTTTTGTTTTCTTAAAGTAAAGCCAGAGTTTAAATTTCAGCCTCTTCTACCAACAAGGAATCACCCACATCCCATGATGGTTCTATTTGAAAAGTCCCAATTTAAAGCTATTGGGTTGTTGGAAAAGTCATGATGCATTTTTGCAACGAAAAACATAGAAAAAAATATGTCATGACTTTTCCGACAACCCAATATACTGCTTGAGCTCCAACTCCTACTCTGTCAAATACTAGCTGTAGTTTTGGGCTAATTACTTCATCTCTCTATGCCTCAGTTTCCTCATTTGTAAAAATGAGTAATAACAGGACATCACTGGAATGTTGTGAAGATTAAGTGAATTAATATGTGAGAAGTACTTAGAATGTACTTGGTATACAGTAAGTGCTCTTGTTTTCGTCATTTTTTAAGCACATTTCAAGCACTATATTCCATAGCTACTACATTTTGCAAATGTGATCTAATACTACTAACGATGGTCTAATTAAGCTTGAGTTCCTATGTTCTTTTTTTCCACAATCTTTTTACCAGTGTAGCATGAGGGGCAATGTCCTGGATAATTTTAAATGCTGCTGAAGAACTGTCATAGTCTCTGAGCTACTTGCCTAGGTAAAGCTTCACTCTAATAGGCAGGAGTGACTGCATATATTTCCATGACAGTCTATTCTTTTGTGTTACTATCCAAGGGAAACTATAATATAGAGATTTGTGAACTCTTGCTGTTGGGAAAATCAGCGAGTATTACCAAAAGCAGCCATTGGCAATATGGTAGCTTCTGGAGAAAATTCTTCTAGCCTGATTTACTTATGAAAACAAAATCATATATTTTCCTCACATGCCTTCAGTATACCCCACCTCCCTGTAATACCCTTGTTCCCACTGAAAACTTTTTTTTTTTTTTAAGATTTTTATTGGGGAATTGGGGGGATGGGAACAGCGCTGGGGAATTGGGGGAAGGAGAACAGACAAGTTGCTATTGTTTGGTTCTTCAGTCTAGTTGTGGAGGACGTTGCTTCACTGGCCCAAGTTGGCACCATCATTGCGCTCTTCACGGGTGAGGTAGATCAGTTGCCGGCTTCTGGACGGCCGCTCACTGCAGCTGCTGGCCGCTCACACTGGCTGCTGGCTACTCACGGTAGCCCATGGCAACCCACTGCAGCAGGGGCTGCAGCCTATGCC
>NW_017731608.1:886802-899654 GCF_001890085.2 Hipposideros armiger
GTCACTGGCCCTCATATGTGGGATCCGAACCAGGGCCCTCTGGCATCCCAAGCCAGTTCTTAACCATCGCACCACTCGGCCGGCCCGAAACTTCTATCTTTTACCTCCTGTCTAGCTTTTCTTCTGCTCCTTTATAGTCTAGACCAGTTAAATTCCCTGCTTAGAAAGGAATATTTTTTTGGCTTGTGCTTCTCCAGCCATGAGCCACAAGAGTAAAAATTATGAGTTTATTTGCCCGGAAGCCCCAAAGATAGCTCAAGACAGTAGGGGGTGAAGCTAGGCCCCTTTGACATGGCACATAAGCTGGCTTATGAAAAACCCAGGTGCTCATCGCAGTAGCCCTATAATATGAGAAACTGTGGTTACAGGATAACTGGCTCTGGGATGACACTCAACTCTTGGCCAAAAGAAAAGCCCCATGGATTCTCAACAATCCAAAAGGTCCCTTGGTCACCCACCTGCAGGTGCCTCTTTCCACATCATGGCTTATACCAAGATACCCATGCTTGCTCTTGGCTTCCAGCTGAGTGGCACAAGGACCCTGGGGAAGAGCTGGACTTGTGTATCAGTAGGTGTTAAAGAAAGGAAATTAACACCCACAGGTTGGCTCTACTTTGGAAGAGAGGGTGAGAGGTGCTGTCTGCCAGCTCCCATGGCATTTCCAGTCAGTTTGGAATAAATGAGGCTGCTTGAGGACATGAAAGGGGAAAGTGAAAGAACAGCTAATGTGAGCTCAGAGTTTTAAAAAGAAGGTGGAGGGCTGGCATTCATATTGATCACTTGGGTAAAAACTGATGGAGTAGATGGGGCAGCAAAGAGGACCCTTCCAAGTTTTCCAGTGATTGTAGACTTCTAATGTAAGTAAACTGGAGACTGGCTACTGCCTCCACTGGACTCAATGGGCTTTGAGCGCACATTTGGCTTTTTCTTTCCTCACATTTCCTCTGCAGATTTCTATATTGTTGTATCGATTGTTCTGAGGGTTGCAAAACATATCAAAACAACACTAATCATAACCTCAGCAGAGAGAAGTGGAAGCGTTCTGGCATGCCAGTGGGTACTTTTAGATTACAGGGTCTCTTTAGCTCGCACCTTCAAAATGAGCAGTATTTCTAAAGAAGTACACAAGCACAGGACTTAATAAACTTTGAGATCACTCTAGGTCTAGGGAAGCCCCCGAGTACCGAAAACAAAGTACAAGGATCTCAATCCAGATATGTTGATGGTAACATTTTTTTTCAGGAGGAAGAAGGGGAACAGGTGGGTAATTGGTTAAGAAGTTAGATGAAAGGTTACAGGTCAATTTCTCCTAGGAATCAAACTTCTAGCAGAGCTAACAAGAATCTGTTTATCCAGCATAAAAGCTTAATGGACTTGTGCTTTCTGCTGTAGGGTTCTGAGCTCTCACGGCCAGCTTTCTGTTTATACTTCTACTTTACCATTTAGCATAATGCCCACTGTCCTATAGCTGTTTATGAGCCTGACAGGCTTGCTCAGTAGATGGTAAGCTTATGGAAACTAGAGATCGTGCCTTGTTCATTTGGGTACTATCATAAACCTAACACTGAACCATGTAAACATGTAAGTGCTTATCAGTCAAAAGGGCTTATATACCAGCTGAACACTCTGCAGGTAATCACGAGACCATTACTAACAGCTCCAGATCAAGATGAGTTATATGCCAGGGGCTCACCATCACGAACACCTCTTAGATTCCTGGCATGCACATCTCTTAATGTGTTACCAAGTCATCTCTTCCTGTTCCTCTGTCTGTTTCTAGCTTATTGAGTTAATCTAGACCAGTGGTTCTCAAATTTTAAAACGCACCAGATCACCAAGAAGACACTTTAAAACACAAATTCCTTAGCCCCAAGCCCAGAATTGCCGAGTCAGTGGGTCTGGGGCAAGGGCCAAGAATTTGCATTTGTAACAAGTTCCCATGATGCTGATTCTATTGGTCCAGGAACTATACTTTGAGAATCCCCATGTTGCCATGGTTACATAGTTGCACTGTCAGTTGTGTATATACTTATTTCATCAGCACAAGTTCTGATGGGGGCGGGGGGCGGAAAAGGGTTTTTCAAATGCAAACTCTGTGACTCCTCTACTCTTCCCATGTGGGTTACATGCAGGCAACAGTGGTCATGTTACCTTGTCAAACTATCAACATGGGGACCTTCAGGTTACCATCTGTTGGTGCCATAGAGCATAAACTCCCAGTTTTTTCAATTCACTGACCATAGCAAAGGGGAGAGAAAGCCCTGCTTGGGACCCAGGAAGAGTACCACTAGGAATGAAGGCAGGAGAACAGTGAGAGATCAATAAGGTTATAATCAGTGATGAGATGGCATAGCTCTGACTCATTCTGGCCCAAAAACTTTGTAATAAAAATCATAGTAACAACACTAGCTAACATCTACTGAATACTTATGTGCCAAAAAATACTATTCTAAGTGTGTCACATATATTAACTCATTTAATCCTTAAAACAATCCTATGAGCTAGATACTATTATGTCCATTTTACAGATGAAAAAAACCGAGTCCCCAAAAAAGGTAAAATAAATTAACTGAGCTTACATTGCTAGGAAGTAGCAGAATGATTATCTGAACCCAGATAATCGCTCTGGAGCCCACACTCTTTGCTACACTGCCTCTCAAGCTGACTATACATTGCAAATGGCAGGTGCCCTTCTTGGACGCCACTCACTCATGCTCACAGATCCACTCAAAAGATGAATGGGGACACATTCAGAGTTTCTTCAAACTGTACTCAAAGACATAAATCCTCAGGCCAAGCCCAGGTTTACGCTGCATTCCCCTCAGCTAATCTATCAGGATTGGTAGTGAAAGTCTCAGGGGAATTATTACATTTTTCGTGGCAGGGCCAAAACAAAACATAAAAAATCAGGCCACTCACTGACTACACTGTAAATTCCCCATGGGCTTAACCATTAAATTCTTTTATAAGACCCAAAGTGCCCTGGAAAATGCTACGCCTTTAGAAAGTGATCTGTACATTTCAGTGACAGTACAGAAAGGGTGCAGGTGTAAAGCATCCATGGGGAAAGGTCAAGAGGAAATTTCCTGGGGATGGGGTGAAACAGAGGCGCAAAAAAACGTAGTCACCTAACAGAAAAGGGACAGGAAAGTTCATTGACAAGGCCCAATATTTTTTCTCTAGAAAAGCCCGAAGAAGCAAAGGCAATTCACCTTACAAACTGGGACCCAGGTTCTCAATAAGCACACCTCTCGCTAGTGGTGTACAGTATCGGTATATGGAGATGTGGTAAAGGGCTGGGGTAAAGAGGACATGGACGCTCCGGTGAGCGGTAGACACCAAGTAAGTAAAAGGCCCTGGTGCAGTAAAGCCTCTGGGAAGGCTGAGTTCTCAGGGAGCGGGGCTGCACGTACTTGTCTGTTTCCCAGGCAACCAAGCCAGCTCCTTATCGCCTTCCCTTTCATCAGTGGAGCAGAATGAAAGGTAATTGGATTAATTATTAAAGCAGCACTAGCTAGTACCACCACTACTAATTGTCCATTTATCTGGGGTTTATAAACAGCCATCTTAATTGATGTTGAGTTGGAATGTGCCACTCACTTTATTTGCTTGGCTACTAGATAACAGAGAGGTACAGAACATGCAGATCATGGGTCCAACACCAGAATTACTATTCATTTCTATTCATATTTATTTAATATACCATGATGTCCTTCTAACTATATTCACTACTATTCATCTTTCCCAGGTTTTCCAATGCAAGTGAAGATCTGGTATATAATACATAAGCAATTTGTTTTATTAGAGAGATATGATATCAAGTTGAGAAATCAGGCTAATTCCTAAAAGTCAGCAAACCCAAGGTCCCAGATGCCCACCTAGTTGGCCAAACAAGACTAGACAGGCCTCCTGAAAGTAATTCCTAAGGTACCAGGTAAGTGGGTAACATCTAAGAGAGACGGGCAACAGACATGGTACTGTCAGGTTTGTATATAATATATACATACATACACACACCATATATATTATGTGTATATGTATATAATACATACATACATACACACACCATATAATATGTATATATTATATATGTATATAATATACACATACACACCATACATGCATACATGTATGTATATATACATGTCAGCCATATACACATACATATATACATACATGTATATATGACAATCATAACACAAAGGAGGGAGAAGGGAATATACCTATAGTGGAACAAAGTTTCTGTATCTTACCAGAATTAAGTATATATAAGCTGAATTAGATCCTGATATATTGGGTTGTCGGAAAAGTCGTGACGTATTTTTTCTGTTTTTCGTTGCAAAAATGCGTCATGAGTTTTCCAACAACTCAATAGCTTAAAATCAATAAAGGAATTAAAGTTGTACATCAGAAGATATCTACTTAATATAAAAGAAGTCAGTAAATGATAAACAGAGAAACAAAAAAGACATCAGAAATACAGAAAACAGACAAAAATCCAAGCATATCAATAACATTAAATGTGAATGAACTAGGTCCGGCTGAGTGGTGCGTTGGTTAAGAGCTGGCTTGGGATGCCAGAGGACCCCGGTTCAGATCCCACATATGCGGGCCAGTGACACTGCCCTCTACAGCTAAGATGCTGAACAGAAGCTCAACCTGGAGCTGGACTGCCGTGAGTTGCCAGCGACGGCAGTGGGCTGCAGCCCCTGCTGCAGTGGGTTGCCATGGGCTACCGTGAGTAGCCAGCAGCCAGTGTGAGCAGCCAGCAGCCACTGTGAGCCGGCGACTGATCTGCCTCGCCCGGGAAGAGAGCAATGATGGTGCCAACTTGGGCCAGTGAAGCAACGTCCTCCACAACTAGACGGAAGAACAAAATGACAGCAACTTGTCTGTTCCCCTTCCCCCAAATCCCCAGCGCTGTTCCCATCCCCTAATTTCCCAATACAAATCTTTTAAAAAAAAAAAGTGAATGAACTAAACAATCAAATAGAAAGGTAGAGATTGTCACACTAGATAAAAAACAAGATCCAACTATAGGCTTTCTAAAAGAAACACACTAGATTTAAAGGTAAAAATAGGTTGAAAATAAAATGGAGAAAAATAAGTGATGCAATCAACCATCATAAAAGAGGGGAGTAGCTAGACTAATATAAGAAAAAATAGACTTAAAGACAAACAATATTACTAGAGACAGAGGGACATTTTATAAGGGTAAAAGTGTTAATTCATCAGGAAGGTATATAACAATTAAAAACATATATCTACCTAATAAAAAGGTTCCAAAATAGATGAGGCAAAAACTGACAAAACTGAAGGGAGAGATACACAATTAGCAACAGTAACTGGAAAATTCAATACCCCATTCTAAATGATGAGTACAACAACTAGACAGAAAATCAGCAAGGATATATACAAAACAACATTATCAATCAAGTAGATCTTTCTGGCATCTATAGAACACTGCATACAACAACGACAGAATACACAATCTTCTCAAGCATACAGGTAACACTCTCCAGTATAGATGATATGCTAAGCCATAAAACAAGTTTCAACAAATTTAAAATAATTGAAATCATAGACAGTATGTTCTTAGACCACAATGACAATAAATAAGAACTCAACAACAGAAGGAAATTTGAGAAACTCACAAATGTGTGAAAACTGAAGAACGCACTCCTAAATATACTTGGTAGAGTTGCAGTAGCTTTAAATGTATTTATACCTCTTTAAGTACAGGTTCAGAATTTGTGTGGTCTAATGGGTCAAAGAAGAAATCGTAAGAGAAATTAGAATGGCTGGGCACAAAGCCATTTCTAGTTCAGGACATTCGACCAGGCCCCGATGATCTGTGGCTAGAAGCAAGAAAATACTGACACTTCCCATTGGTTTTAATCAAAATACTAAATTAAGTACATCAGGCCCACCATCTGCTGGGAGCAGATGCTCATTAGGATGAAAGTCAAAAAGATTAGGCAGGCCAAATAACTAATGTCCTACATTACCCAGGCCCCTATCCCTCAGAAGTTTTTGTTTTTCCAGTAATTAACCAGGAAGATGTCAAACGCCAGGGCTTCTCATTTCATTTTTATGAGGCCTCAAACATGCAGAAAAATAGTATAAGCTTAAGAACCTTTTGGCAGATACTCCCTACGTGAACTCAGGCAAAACATGGCACAGAAGATAGAACAGAGTTGTTATGAGCCAGGCAGAAAGACCTGGTTTAAAGTTCCAGGCCTGCCTCTCACTGTGTTATATTGGGCAAGTGACAGAACTTCTCTGAAGCTCTTTTTTCTTCCCTGAAGAATGAAAATGCACCATCTACTTCACAGGGTTGTTACAATGATTAAAGGAGATAATATATGACGAGAGCACTTAGGACAGTACCTGGCTCATAGTAGGCAGTCATTAACTTCATTTCCTTCTTTATCATCAGTTGCTTCTTTATTTAATCAGAGCTAAGAGCTGTCTGCTAAACAGTCAGCAGGGGGAGCTTCTCGGACTTTTGCATGTTTCCCCAAAACTGTACCTGGTAAAGAGTTGCAGTAGCTTTAAGTGTATTTATACCTCTTTAAGTACAGGTTCAGAATTTGTGTTGCTGAAGAAGGGTCATGACATGGGTTGATGGGTGACTGGAGGCCACCAGGAACCTACAGAATTGTGAAGGGTCCAAGATAAGGCAGAAGAGATGAACATTAACAGACTATCAAACACTTCTCTTTAGTAGCTTCTGTTTTCTATTACCATTCTCGGGCTCTTGTGGGAGGAAGTGGGCAGAGTAGATCTTAATCTTCTGCAAATCCATTTTGTTGATTCTGAATGGCTCTGGCTAGAGTCCCCTGGAGACTCATTTGCCACCATAGTACTGGTCATGCCTTCTGAAACTGCAGGTGTGTAAACGCTTTGTCCCTTCATGTCTCCCAGATTTCCATGCTTCACCCCTGCAAAAAGCCACTCACCACACAAAGTTCTGCTTTATGTTTAGAGTTAAGAAGCAAACAGCAAGACTGAGGCACAGTCAGCCACCCAGACTCTGAGCTACAAATGGGTTGGGATCACGTCCGTCTTATTCATTCTGTTAGCCTACAACAGCACCTGGCACACAGCTGCAGATCAAATATCTGTTGAATGCAATTGTTCTGAGAACATCATAAACCTCATTCCAATCATACAAGAGAAAGTGCCTTTCCAGGAAAATTGGGAGTGCTCACTGCTAAAAGGCCAATTTGTCTTTCACTTCAAAAGCCATTATTATATTAGCTCTATTACATGATCACTTGTAAGTTTAATAAAAAGGAAAACATCTGTGTCCAATAAGATTTTCCTCAGCAAGCACCACTGGGTCATGAAAAGCTTTGTCTAGAAGCCACTTAAACTACAGACATACTTTGTTTTATAGTATTTCACTTTATTGTGCTTCACAGAAGTTTTTTTGTTGCTTTTTTTGTTTGTTTCTTTTTTTTTTACAAATTAAAGGTCAGACCCTCCACCAGCAAAAAGATTACAATTCGTTTTATTGAGATGATCTGGAACTGCAACCGCAGTATCTCCAAGGTAGATATGCCTGAAGAGGAACTAAAACAAGTAAGAAAACCCCTGAAGATCAGCCAAGTTCCCTGGGAGCTCTTCCCTCTTCCAGATTAAATTCCTGGAAGAGAATGCTATTTTTGATGCTTTGTCCTTTAAAATGACCATGGGGAGGCAAACTACAAAGCTTTGGAGTCCGACTGCCTGGTTCAGATCTGGCTTCTCTACTTCTGGGCAAGTTAGCCTTCTGGGCTTCAGTTTCCTTCACTGTTAATGAGATAACAGCACCCATTTCATAGGATGAGTATGAGAAAGAAATGAAATATCACTGGGAAAAGCACTTAAAACACTCCCTAGTATATGGCAAGTGATCAACAAATGATAGGCTTTTTTGGATTGTTGTTTTTGTTGTTATTACTGTTGGACTTATCTCAAGAGAAGGAAAAAGTAAGACAACTGTCAACAGAATCTGGAGGGACATCCAAATATCTACAATGAAGACTTTTAAGAAAAGACCAATAGGCGCTCTGTAACATATATCTTGATAAAATGGGAGAAACTCGTTTAATTGTGAATGGGAACCATCTGCTAATCTAACTCAAGAGTGAGATTCTTGAGAGTCTAGATTTCCTTCCCCTCATGGCACATTGTATCCTTTCTTAAGAGAATTTTTCTCAGATTTCCTATCTGTAAACAACTGCCTGCTGGAACACAACCCTTATATTCAAATGTATCTGTAAGTGAAACTGGGCCATTGGGGGTCAGACCTCTGGGCATAAAGTAAGGAACAGGAAACGGAGGTAGAGCTATTAAATCAAAGGAGAAGGGAAAAAAACCAACAACCATACAGCTGTTCCAAAAAAGCGAAATGCCAAGAAACCAAGATTTTCCAGCAGTAGAGGAACAGGAGGTGCTGTGTGGGGTGGGGGAGGCAGATGACTGGAACAAAGAAGGGTGGAGAAGAGCTCTGTAGTACTGCCTGGCAGCAAGTGATTATCTGCCAGTGAGGAGCTTCCACATGCTATCAGCCAAGCCACACGGAAGCACCAGTGAGGAGCAGCACAGAGCCATGGGGTCTGTTTGCCGACTTGGGCCACAGCCCTCCTCAGATATGGTTGTCAGGAGACCACGCTGCTGTCAGCTCCAGCCAAGCCTGGGCCTATGAAGTCCTGGTGACCGACCGAGAAACCACTGAGGTTTCTGGGATTTCTAGGCCTTGACGTTGGGTCAAGAATACACTACTTAGAAAAGGCCAGCTCTCATGACCTACCAGCTGTTACAGCAGCTTGGTTAGAAATCCCGTTCTCCCACCTCACAGTGCCACTGCCTCATACAGATCCCTCCCTACCGTTAACACCTTTAACCATCACATGGCCCAGATTTTCCAAAACATAACTTCATTTTAAAATTTTTTAAAAAGATGCTTATTGGGGCCAGCCGAGTGGCGCATTGATTAAGAGCTGGCTTGGGACGCCAGAGGGCCCCGGTTCGGATCCCACATATGAGGGCCAGTGTCACTGCCTTCTACAGCTAAGATGCTGAACAACAGCTCAACTTGGAGCTGGGCTGCTGTGAGTCGCCAGTGACAGCGTAGGCTGCAACCCCTGCTGCAGTGGGTTGCCATGGGCTACCGTGTGTAGCCAGCAGCCAGCGTGAGCGGCCAGCAGCCGCCGTGAGCGGCCGTCCAGAAGCTGGCGACTGATGTACCTTGCCCGGGAAGAGCGCAATGATGGTGCCAACTTGGGCCAGTGAAGCAACGTCCTCCACAATTAGATTGAAGAACAAAACGACAGCAACTTGTCTGTTCCCCTTCCCCCAATTCCCCAGCACTGTTCCCATCCCACAATTCCCCAATAAAAAAACTTAAAAAAAAAAGATGCTTATTAAAAATACACTTAAAAAAATAAAGATATACTTAAATGTGACTTGATTTTTATACCTTTTATGCCTTCACATACATAAATTTAAGGTTGGCAGTGGAGGTGGAAGGGAGGGAGGAAAAGAGTATGATGGAAATGCCCTTTGTCAGAAAAAAAAAACTGGAATAGTGCTTTGTTTCCTTCCTCAGAGCTTGCCCAGAGGCAGCAGCACGCACTACATCCCAGAGCCTGCTCACGTCACGCATCTCAGCCCCCAAACACTGATCACTAAGCTACTCAGCCACCATAAAACTGCCTCAGCTGGGCTTGTGCAGCCCATTTTCTGTTCTGTGGAGATTTCTGAGCCAGCTCTGTGGGTCTCTCCTTCCTTGGAAGATTCCACAGTGCCTGGAACCTCTACGTGCTGCCAGGAGCAAAGGGTAGGAGAGGTGTGCCTTAAGCTCCTAATTAAATCACAGGATCTGGCTCAGGAGCATCTCACCAACTGAAACATGAACAAGACACCTTTGTCATTCAATTAAAAGGATAGCCAGAATCTAATTGCTGGATTAAGAGACAGATGTTTTAAACAAAACAAAATCCCCCCTCCCCACCCAAATGTTTTTTAAAGATGTTGGAAGGAAGTGGGAATGGAAGAGCTTTCTTCAACCCTGCAGTTTCCTGCCTTGAAGTAGGAAGCTGAGTACAAGACTTCAAAAAAGAG
Organism: Hipposideros armiger; assembly: GCF_001890085.2. NCBI lineage: Eukaryota > Metazoa > Chordata > Mammalia > Chiroptera > Hipposideridae > Hipposideros > Hipposideros armiger. Next base: position 896,916 of record NW_017731608.1, read on the forward strand.
TTTTCAGCCAGATGCCAAGATGCCATCAACATAGGTAAAGGAAGGGAAAGCTGTACCTGGCTCCCTGCCCCTTCACATTTTCAAAATCCAAAGAAACATTTCCTTACCTGCCAGGACCCTGTTAACAGAAGAGTGAGTAGCCAAGCCAGGCTGTCCACGTTCATGAAAAATCCCAGCATAAGGCAAGTATTCAGGCAGCAAGAAACGCCTACAAGAAGGAATCATGTGTAAAAAGCCTACTAAAGACGACCATAAAACAAGGGAGATATCCTATGAACCTACCCTCAAGAATCAAGGCTAGGGGATCCACTAAGCTTACGAATCCACAGAGCCCCAGCATGGAGTAAAAATTCCTAGGACTTGTCCTTTCACAGGTTTGTACCTACTTCCTGATCTTTCTTCTGAAGTTTCCCAGGGCTTCCATTATTGAATAGGATGCTCCCAATGCCACTAATCTCTCTCTTTTTATTGTGGCCAATCATCTCCTGCCAAGTCTTTAGGTGGCAGGACTGGATTGTGGGCTCATTAGAAAATAATTCCAGATATGGACAATCCAAAGACCAGAAAGTAGGTTTAAAAACTAAATCCCAGGCTCTCATAAAGGCTCCCTTATAAAAGTCTCTCATAAAAGCTGACCACCCAGTTCTTACCTGGGGACAAAGCGTCCAAGCGAAGGTGCAGACATCCGGGCATTGCGTGGAGCTCGGTGCCTGGATCTGTCACCATTGTCCCTGCAGAAAACAAAAAAAATTGCACATAAGAGAGTCACTAAAGCAGAATCAGCCAGCAACCCAAAAGACAAATATTCCCCAAACTAAATTCCTACACTTAGGAGAAGACTCCAGAGAAATCAGTGATCTGGTTCTTTACTAATTTGGGCGGCACGTTCATATACTGTATTTCTGGAGTACCTCAATTAAAACATTCACAAGCATTTATTAACAGTTCAGCAAGGAGAAGGGAAATTTTTCTTGAGTTAATGTGCTCTCTGAACTCTGCAGCTTCTGAAATTGAAGTCAGGTTTAGATCTTTAAAAGGATCTAGAGCAGCGGTTCTCAACCTTCCTAATGCCGCAACCCCTTAATACAGTTCCTCATGCTGTGGTGATACCCAACCATAAAATTATTTTCGTTGCTACTCTATAACTATAATTTTGCTACTGTTATGAATCGTAATGTAAATATCTTTTTGTTTTCCGATGGTCTTAGGCTTTTTGTTTTTCCGATGGTCTTAGGCGACCCTTGTGGGGTCGCGACCCACAGGTTGAGAACCACTGATCTAGAGTGTGTGTGGGGGGAGGGGTGTGTGTGTGTGTGTGTGTATGTGTGTGCGTGTGTGCGCGCCTTTCCCTAGATTGAAAGATACAGAGAAACTTTGGCTTTTGGAGATCTTGAAAGAAGAAAAATTGCCCCATCAGTTTCAACCAGCAAATGGTTATCTTTCAATGAATCTGTTTAGGTTCTTGGTGTGAAAAAAAAAATCATTGATAAGTGAAAGAAAAACACTAAGCAGTCCCTTCTTTTAGAGACTGAATAATTGACAGTGATGAATATTAGACAATGCAAACATAAGTAAGGTTAGTTGAGTAAAAAAAAGTCTAGATGTTTCCTTTTTTTTAAAAGATTTTATTGGGGAATTGGGGGAAGGGAACAGACAAGTTGCTGTCCTTTTGTTCTTCAGTCTAATTGTGGAGGATGTTGCTTCACTGGCCCATGTTGGTATTATCACTGCGCTCTTCCCCAGGTGAGGCAGTCGCTCGCTGGCCATTGGACGGCCGCTCACGGTGGCTCACAGCAGCTCACGGCAGCTCATGAAAGTGCATGCCTGCTGCTGTCCAGCCCTATTGCAGGCTACACCGTCGCCAGCGACTCACGGCAGCCCAGCTCTAGGTCAAGCTGTTGTACACCATCTTAGCTGTAGAGGGTGCAACATCACTGGCCCTCATGTGGGATCCGAACCGGGGCCGTGCTGCTCAGAGCTGGCGTCCTAAGCCAACTCCTAACCAATGCGCCACTCAGCCGGCCCTAGGTGTCTTCTTTATGGTTTGTAATAACCACCATTTATTAAATATCTACTAAGTTCTAATACTAAGGGTATTAATATGTTATCCCATTTAATACTTCTAGCTATCCCATGATGTTTCATTATCTGTTTTACAAATAAGGAAACTACGGACCAGAGAGGCAAGTGCCCATGGTCACACGGCTAGTAAGTGGTTGAGGCAGGATTCAAGGAAGATCTATCTGACTAAAGCCTTTGCTCCTTGCACCATACACTGCTTTGTACAAGAAAAGAGGACAGACATCACGTGGCTTAGTTTCCAGTGCATCAAAGGAACAACAAGCCAAAGGTCATTGGATGGACAAAGCAGTTAATTAGCTGCTTAACCAACTCCACAAAATAAATGAGCCTCTGAGAGCTTGATTTGGGACAGTTTCTGAATTCTCCCTTTGGATTATCTTCAACTTAATGAGATAATCTTCAAATCAACCCTGGAGCCAAAATTAAGACAAGACTTTGGCTTTTAAATGGACCACTGGGAGCTTTACAAGCCAGAAAGGAAAGCCTAGGACGGTTTTTATAAATTGGTGGCATTGGTGCTGAGCATTCCGAGACAAATCAATACCAGGAATATTGGAAGCTGATCCATTAAAAGTCAGTACTTGGTTTTTATTTCCCCCAAACAGAAAGCATACTATTGTTTTCCATATCATATCATATTTCTTTGACTTTAAACTC
>NW_017731608.1:901548-963902 GCF_001890085.2 Hipposideros armiger
AGAAAAAGAGTTCCAAAATTGCTTTGAAGGGTGGACTAGGTGCTGGCATCGGTGCACAGCTTCCCAAGGGGAGTTCTTCGAAGGTGACTGTAGTGATATTCGGCAATGAGGTATGTAGCACTTTTTCTAGGATGAGTCCGCAAACTTAATTGTCAGACCTCATATTAAGTAAGTGGAGATGATGTATTTGCTGGTCCTCAGCTTACCATCTTAACTAATGATGGGGAAGTAAGAGCTAAATAGCATCTCAATAAAATGTAGAGAAGATTTCAAATTGAAAGTGTTGAGAAGCCTAGGAAAGGAGAAATGATAGAATGGGACCCAGGATGATTAGAAAAATGTGAAACGTGGGGAGCACACAATGAGGTGCTGCCTATGTGGGAAAAACAAACATATCTAGGAGAAAATAGCCTATAACAAATATGGCTCAAACATTTACTGACCAGGAAAAAACTTGAAAATTGGAAAGGGTTAGAGGGCAATGGTCAGAATGTCCAACCCAAGGCCAAATTAGACAAGAAAAGGGGAACAGGTCCTGGGTTTTAATGTGCTGGCACACAAAAATCCGATGAAAAGCAAGAGCTTCCAGTAAACTACAGGTGAAAAGAGCAACTAATGACTTTAGATTCTATAGTGATGGGAAGATTCAGAAACAGTGAGATGGGGAAACAAATTTCAATACATGGGATATTTGTGGGGGGAGAGGGTTAGAAGTGAGGGGAGAGGAAGACTAGTAAGAGTTTCAAGAAAAGAGCACAGAAATTAAAAGTACTTAAAATAATGTTGTTTTTAGAAAACTACACAGACTATGCCACTCACTTTAGTGCTGATACAAGATCAACATGAAGCAAGGCTCCAGGAGATGAAGGGAGCAAAATTAGTCGGGCACAGGAGTGAACTGAATAGGAGTAAACTGGAAGATGTCTGCCAAATGAACAGTGGGAGAAAGGCAGACCAGCGAGTTTATCTTAGGAGGGTGGGTGCTAAATGCTGGGGCCTAAGGTAGCCCATGCCCTTAAAAAAAAAAAATGGCAAAGACCTGACTGTGCAAATATGCTGGTCCTGTTCCTCCAGCACAGAAAGAATCTTTCTCACCAGGATACTTTTCAGGGCAACACCAGAAAAATCCTCATCCATTTCATCAACCAGAGCTGCCTTTAAAGCCAGCAGGATAGGCGCAGGCTGAATTATTAATGACTTTCCCAGCTGTTGAACTCTGTGCATCTCTGATTATCTCTCAGAGGGGTCTTTGGGCAGGAAAGGGGAAAAAAAATAAGATTTTCTTGTAAAAGATTTTATAAGGAAAAAACACCCTTCAAACAATCAAGCACCTAAGACAAGAGCTGAATACCAGAAAATACATCTCTGGTACAAGGGAGAAACACAGCAGCAACTGTTGCTAAATGCCTGGGATTAATTGCCTCCAAGAGAGGCTGTAATTTAAAGAAATGAAAAATATGCCTACAGACTGCCGTCTGGGTCCTGACCAGACAGTCAGGCTGTCATTACTCCTCAGTGACACACGGCTCTGACTCGGGCTTTATAAATGAATCTCTTGCAGCAAATAGCTCAAAAGGCCATTGTTCTCTTGACAATACACAATTGACTTTGTTGAAAACTAGACTATTAAAAAAATACTTGTTCCCCTATGCTCTTGTGTTTCTACCCAGTCTCCAGACAATAGAAGGCCTAGTTGGTATTCCTGTTCCTGGGTGGCACAGTGATCTTGGCCAAGTCCTTTCCTCACTTGGGTGCCATTAGGAACTGAGGCCTCAGTCTTCACTGCCAAAGGCTGTACACACGTGAGGGATTAGATTTCTGGAAAGAAGGCACAACCCAGCTGATAATATTCATAGGGGATACCTAATAGCATAAGTCTCTAGGAACTGCAGGCTTCATTTCTCTCCAAGGAACAGTGATATAACAGATAATCACCATCTACAAATTCCTCCCTTCGCTTATTCTACCTTTAATTTCATCTGCATATGCACAACAGGAATATGAAAGTCCACATTCCTATTGTGCATTTTATGGTAACAAATAAATATAGAGTGCACCTCCAAGTGGTTATGTTTTCCTTTCCCCCTCCTGGCTGTGTAATTCTTTCCTTCTGTATTTTCCCATTCTAAGCCTAAGCAATCAGGACAGAGTCCATTTTCTTTCTCTTCTTCATTCCTCATAATAAATATTCATATGTATTTTACTTGCCCAGAAAGAGTACTAATTCTAAAGCTGCTGAGCAATATTATGTTTCTAAGCAATGGGCTCAAAATCCTCAGTAAGAGCTAGAATTCAAGTAGGCACATATTTTATAACTATTTTGGGGCTCTACAGGCACTGGGTATCCTATTTCTAATTCTCAGGAAGTCTCCTCATTTTTCTGAGACTTTTCATTATTCTACCTTTGCTGAGTACAAGGGAAATTCTTCTAAGGTAGTTAGCTCCAACAAAGATCCAAGAACTTGGTGGGTTACGCCCACCTGCAACTTAGACTGAACACAGCACCTTGAGCTGAGCGGCTGCGAGCTTCCAACGGGCGGCCGGATGGCGAATGGACTTGGAGCTGAGCTAGCTGCGCCCTCCACAACTAAAATTGAAGGACAATAACTTGGCTGTTCCCCTTCTCCAATTCCCCCCCCCAAAAAAAATCTTAAGAAAAAAAAAAAGATCCAAGAACTTTAGAGCTAAAAGAAACTTCAGAGATTATCTATTGGGTTGTTGGAAAAGTCATGAGACGTATTTTGTCTGTTTTTCAAAGGTCATTTATTTACATAAAGAACAAAGATCAATCAATGATATATTGCCCATTTTGTTCAATAACCTTTTGCCATCTTTCAGTGAGATTCATAATTCCTCATTCATAGAAGGACCTGTCTTTATTTGCAAAAAACTGAACAAGGTGCTGATTTACAGCCTCATCTAAATTGAACGTTACACCACGCAAGGAGTTTTGAAGACAGCGAAACAAGTGGAACTCTGACAAAGCAAGGTCAGGCGAGTATGGTGGGTGTGGCAACACATCCCATCCAAGCTCCAATAATTTCTGACGGGTGATCTAATTTGTGTGTGGTCTCGCATTGTAGTGATGGAACACAACTCCTTTACAATTAACAAGCTCTGGACGTTTCTGGATGATGGATTCATTCAAACTGTCCAATTGCTGATAGTACACATTCGAATTGATTGTTTGGTTCCTTGACAGGAGCTTGAAAAACACGACGCCTTTAAAATCCCACCACACTGAGAGCATAATCTTCCTCTGATGAATGTCTGCTTTCGATGTCGTTTGAGGCGAATCATCACGTCGGGGCCAAGACCGTTTGCGCACCACATTGTTGTAAACAATCCACTTCTCATCACCAGTTATCGGTCACTTCAAAAAAGGATCGCTTTGCTCACGTTTAACGAGCATATTGCAGATGTTTATATGCGCCGCCAAATGAACTTCTTTGAGTTAATGCGGAACCCAAATATCAAGCTTGCTTATGTATCCCAGCTTCTTCAGGTGGTCGTGAACACGTGAATGATGAATGTTCAATGTTTCTGCAATCTCTCGTGTCATGTAACGTGGGTTTGACTCAATCAATGCCTTTATTTTGTCATCATCAACCTCGGTGGGCCTCCCTGACGGAGGAGCGTCGTTGAGATAAAAATCACCAGCACGGAATTTCGTGAACCATCGTTGGCACTGATGTTCTTGTAGAGCACTGTCACTGTAAACGTTATGCAACTTTTCACAAGCTTGACACGCGTTCTTCTCTTTATGGAAGTAAAACAGTAAAATATGGCAAAAATGCACAGTTTGGTCTTCCATCTTCAACTTGTTGTAAAATCCCCAAAACTCAACCAAATTGCTTGATTTTTTTTTTTAGAATGAAGCTAGAACTATCAGCTGTCAAATGACATAGCAATAACATACATGCGAATGACGCTAGTACTTCCAAAAATGAGCTAGTGCCATCTGTTGCAAACATGTGTCATGACTTTTCTGACAACCCAATAATCTCCGTGCACAGATCAGACATTGAGGCCTAGGTTGCGAAAGGGACTTGCCCAAGAACAGATGACAAATCACATGCTCAGCCAAAACTAGAACCCAGGGCTATTCCCTAGACAATAGTTGTCAGGCTATGGGGACATTGACAAGTGATCCCAGTTCCAACCACTGCTGTTCTAGGAGTCACTTGCTATTTTAAAACTTAGTTCAAAATGGTCCCAGTAAGAGTAAAAAAGGACTTGGGGAGCAGCCAGGTAGCTCACTTGGTTAAAGCGCGAGCTCTGAGAAATAGGGTTGCTGGTTCGATTCCCACATGGGATGGTGGGCTGAGCCCCTCGCAACTAGATTGAAAATAGCAACTGGACCTGGAGCTGAGCTGCGCCCTCCACAACTAAGATTGAAGGACAACGACTTGACTTGGAGCTGATGGGTCCTGGGAAAAAACCACACTGTTCCCCAATTTTAAAAAAAGTTAAAAGAAAAGGGGGGGACTTGGGACATTTTATTTGGAGAAGTATGAAGTGAGACGGCTGAGCTCTTAGGCAGCTCATTTCCCGAGGACCACTCACAAACAGGCCCTGTTCTTAGAGAACACCAAGGCCTCTTACACACAATACTTAACATTCAGTCCTCATGTTCTCACCTGTATTTCACTCACAGCTTTCTAACTGGTTTTCCTGCATCCACATATTTGCTACTTTAGGTCACCCTAACCAGTGCTATCAGTTGGCCTAAAACGCATATTGAATAATGGCTGCCCTCAGATAAAAATAAAATCAAAATTTCTCAGCTAGGCATTTCCAGCCCTCCACAATTCAGGCCTTTCTGATCTTCTCTCTCATATTACAAACAACAAACTCCATAGCTCTAGCCACAGATCTATTCAGGGCCCCCAAGTAAACCCTGTAAATCTCCTATCTCTGGGCTTTTGCATAAGCTACTCCTTTTTTCTAGACTCTCCTTCCCTACCCCATCTTCCACATCAATTCATCCAAGTCCTCTGCAGACTTCACACCCATCTGAAATCCATGAAGTCTTCTCACATCTCCCCAAATACTCTCCTTTCAGGCATGCTGTCCAGTACGTCAGTCACACCTTATTACAGTCTATCTTGTAAGGTGTTTATGCAGAAATCTGATTGTGTTATTCCATAGCTTAAAACTCTTCAACGACTCCCTCGCACCTACAAAATAAAGTTCACCTCCTTTGCAAGGCCCAGAAAATTCTCTAGATCAGGTGCCATGTTAACTCTCGGGGTCCATCTCCTGCTACATATCTCGGACTTTACAGTCTAGCCATACCTATCAACAAGGGAATTCCTGACATATTCCATGCTGTTTCATGGTTCTATGGCTGTGCATTTATTTGCCTTTCTCCTAAGTATACCAAGCAAAAGGTCCTATTTTAAGACTTCAACCTTTCTCTATTAATAAGCCCACCCTGGAAAAACAATCAAGCACCACAAAAATCAAGTACATAAAATTATTTAAAACTCTCTTGTAAAAATGAAGGGAACCATTTCTTATCTCATCCCACTTTAAGAACTACTTCTGTACACCACCACCACTCGACAAATGTAGTTGGTTGCCTGAGTCTTTATCACTTTAGCAGATCCTAGTATGTAAGGAGAATAGTAACTTTACAGTGTATTTTCTTACAGTTTCTCTTGCAGCACTTCCAATATTAAAGACTCTGTGATTTGTTAGTCAAAGGAAGAGAAAAAAGCAACTCTGTTTCAAAACAGTAAACAAATAACTTCTCCCTCTGAAGATGTGCCCTTCCCTTTCTTGGCTACAAGTTATGTGTTTGCTATTAGTAGTCACTGATTCCCACAGGGTCTTGGAAATTCTGGGCACAGAAGAGAGAGAGCAGGGGCAAGTATCAGCAAAGACATATATATGGCTTCACTACTGGAATTTCTAGCCAAAAGAACTTGAAGCTCACAAAGCTGTCAGATTCTGTTGATAGATGACAGGGGTAGTATTACCTGGTTTCTAACATATTTTCCTTGCCATGGCTCAACTAAATTTCAGTTACGCCAATCAGGTAGATGGAGAATATTAAATTCTGAACTAAAGACAAGCAACTTCCCCTATGCCACACCCAATCAGCTGGTAGAGCTGAGTGACAGCCTTCAGAGCTCTCCTCGACTACATCAAATACCAAGAAGACCTTTCAATGACCTCGCTGCCAGAAGGTATCTAGCGAGGGGACCATAACAGAAGCTCTGGCAGCACGATGCTCCCCTGTCTGTGTGTGGGGTAGTGCATCATGCCAAACTGAAGAACCAGAACCCATCTTAGACACCCAGAAATGACTGTCATACTCAAACAAAACATTTTTGCATATTTGATCACAATATGGATTTCTGGGTAAAGGGAACCAAATACCACCAGATAAATAAGAATTAAGAAAACAAGTGTAGGGCCGGCTAAGTGGCGCGTTGGTTAAGAGCTGGCTTGGGACGCCAGCTCTGAGCAGCAGATCCCCGGTTTGGATCCCACATGAGGGCCAGTGATACTGAGCCCTCTACAGCTAAGATGGTGAACAACAGCTAGACCTGGAGCTGGGCTGCCGTGAGTCACTGGCGATGGCATAGGCTGCAGCGGTGCTGCAGTTGACTGCCATGAGCTATCATGAGTGGCTGGCAGCTGGCATAAGCAGCCGGCAGCCAACGTGAGCTGCCAAGAGCCGCCATGAGCGGCCATCCAGTGGCTGGTGACCGATTTGCCTCACTGGAAAGAGTGCAATGATAATACCAACATGGGCCAGTGAAGCAACGTTCTCTACAACTAGACTGAAGAACAAAAGGACAGCAATTTGTCTGTTCCCCTTCCCCGATTTCCCAACGCTGTTCCCCTCCCCCAATAAAATCTTTAAAAAAAAAAAAAAAGAAAAGAAAACTAGTGTAATAGACCTAAAGACACTTCATCTTGAGGCTGAAAGATCAGACTTCTTACTGAGATGTTTTTCCAAAGTACATCCCAGTGTCACAACTGGGAAGGAAGGACTTGTTCTCTTCTGTGCTGGCAACAAGTTGTAAGAAGTTGAATATCATTACCCAGTAGCTGGTATGCATGGTGGAAATATTTGTGAATGATCTAATCTGAAACTTCTCTAGTTCTGACTGTTGTGAGTTCAAGGTATCTTTTGCCTGGGAAGGAAATGCAGTTATAAAAAGAGTCACGAAGAGCAGGAACACGAGCTGGGGATGATTCTGGGATCATAAGCACATTTAGAATAACAGATAAAATGTGGAAGGGGGTGAGGACAGCTGGAACAAGTCGTAGTCACATACTCGTATACACCACCTCTTCTGTAGGCCTTAGAAACTACGGGAACATAGCACTTGATCTGGCTTCATAAAAGCCCCCCTCCCTCTCTCCAAAAGGATAGTAAAAATGAAAAAGTGAATTTTCTTTATGCTTATTTGCCATCTACATTCTAGCAGGCAGACAGCAATGTCACAGGCAGCCACACCTTTACCCTGTTTGTGAACATCTTTATGCAAAGACAGATGCTGAGGGCTTTAGGACAGATCTGCTGACAGCAGGTTTCTGGATGTCCTGTTTGTGCATTTTGACAAACACAGGGACCCTGCAGTCTCAATCCTTGCCACAAACAGAGATGAATGGCAGGAGAAGATGCCTGCCTAGGAAGATGGTCATTAATCCAGACCACAAAAAAAAAACCTAGAAAATTTAACCTGATGCTGACCAACCTTTAAAGCTATCTTCCCCAGACAGCTTTAAATCTAGATAGTCTTGCTCCGCAGCAAGTTCATGGAACAAGGGCTCAAACATGGCTGTACATCATTTCCAAAGGTTTTTAAATCTGCAGGACAAAGAAGTCAAGACACTAAATATGCTTACTCCTCTTCTCTAATCTTAGACATGTCTGATTTTGGTCAAGTCTCAGTATCCTCATTTAGAATACCACAGTGGGGTAAATAACTATCTCATTGGGTTATTATAAGGATTAAATAAGATTTAAAAATACCTATTATGCATAGTAATATATTTCTATATACCACGAATGTTTTTGCATATTATAAATTAGTATACATATGAAAATTATTGCTGATACTTTTCATCCAGTGGATGATGGAAGAGAACCAAACTGATGGGATCTGGGTAATGGCTCCCTTCATTTTCTGGGGACTCTATACACCGGGATGGAACAAGCTAGCAAATAGAAGCGGCCTGCAGAGGTCAAAGTGGGGTGGCACAGGCAGAGGCGGGACATGCTGTGAAAGTGAGGAGGCCCAATAGAACAGTCTCTTTTCACGGTACTCTAAGTGTGCTAGGATTTCAGGCCACGTCTAACTTACCTGAAAAAACTATACATTACGACTGTTCATGCCTCTCCTCCTAGGTACTAAAGCTAAGAAGCTAAGCAAGGAAAAGGACTGGGGCAGAGAAATTAAAATGGGCCGGCACACTCCCTAATTTCTCATTCTCTTCCTCCTCAGAGCACCTAGACATGAAGAGAAGAGTAGTAACCACAAGCAGCACTCAGTTTACAGTAGGGGGAAGAGGGCAGAGAGAGAATAAACGGGCGGCACGTCAGCATCAATCAGCCAGCAACATCCTTCTCACTAGAAGACCTGGACTACTAATATTGAGGTGACTAACTCACTGCCGGTAAAAACAAGGTCATTGTCTGCGTCAGCCCCAAAAGAAAGGCAAACACCCAGGGGAGGGACTTTCAGAGGGGCATTAGAGAAATCAGCCCGTTGTTACTAACCAGGGAACAATACGAGACCCCTAGGAAGAAACAATGATAAGTCAGCGCATGGAAGGTGAAGCCAGTGTAAATTCAGGTCGCGCTGAAGCCAGGGGAGGTGCGAGCACAGGTGGGCTGTGGGGAGCACGAGGAGGAGGCAGTCTGACACAGGAAAATCGAGGGGGAAGGAGGGGGAAAGGGAGGAGGTGGTAGCAGAAGAAAGAGAAGGTAACATGAGAACAGAACATTTTAAACTAACCCAGAACTCCATTGTGAAGGACAAGTCACGAGGCAAGATACAGCTCAAAGGCATGAGCCCCGCGTCCCACCACTGCAGAGATATCAGCCTTCCAGTCGTGCATGGAGAGAGGGCTAGGCGATCTGCATTGCCTCCCTGAGCTCCACAGGATCACTGAGGCTTTTCAGCAGCACGAAAGCCCAGCAGCCTCGTCATGTACATTGAAACTGCTTCCCTGAACAGACCGCAGTGCTGGAAAAATAATCCTATCTACAGGGGGACACATCTCACCACAGGCGTCTGGTGTGAAGACCCTTCCCCTTCACTGCCCAGATATGCATCCCCATTCCCCTCGAGTGGACGGAAGGAGAGTGACGTATGCTGAGAGTCAGGGATGGAGGACCAACACCTCTGCTCCACTTGCCATACCACAGTGCTTCCCGCCATCCCTGCATTTCCTTCACATCTACATCTGCCTCAGGCAAATGCACCTCCCATTTAGTCTTCCTTCTGCTTCCAAGCACATGGTTGCTAGTGTATTTAAGGATCGCGTCAGGAAGGCCTATTGGTACAAAGGTTGTTCCCACCTTTTCAGTCCTCTCTGGCAAAGAGATTTCTCAAATACACCAAAAAGCTCTGTTGCAAGATGTCTCCTGGGGAACTACCCATTCAACTCACAGAAGAGGAAGGTTGCGGGGGAGCAAGAACTCGTAAGATCCCAGCCCTGACCGGGCTCTGTCATGATGGAGGGAAAAAAGGAAAATGACTGACAGGCTGTCTTATTCCAATACTTCCAGCAAAAAAGAAGGTGTGTGTGTTGGGGGGTGGGGAGGGGAACGGACGGGACGCCGACACCCTTCTCTCTCTCTCTCTCTCTCTCTCTCTCTCTCTCTCTCCTGTTTGGCATGTTTGAGAATATCAAAATATAAGAATCAAAACAAGAGCCAAATGTCCAATTTCATACAAACCAGAAAAATTCAGTTTCAGAATGGAAAGAAACACAATGAATGGCTAGAACGGTCCAGAGCAGCAGGTTAGAGAAGGCAAAACCCAGCAGTCAGGTAGGGGAGCCTGAATTCTGGAGCCTGAGGCTGACTCTGCTCCTTTAGCTCACCCCCATCCTCCAACCAACCGCTCAGAAAGACCAGAAGAGGAAGGAATCATTTCTCAAACCACCACAACAATTAGGCAGGCAACTTTCAAAGGATCCTTATTGGGGGTGGAGGGAGAGTGAGACAGTTTAGGCAAGGGAACAGGACCCCAGTGTATCAGTGTGATGAAGGGTACTGAGAGAACCTGCCTTTTAGGGAAATCCGGGTATTTTTATTTTTAATCTCTATACCTACTCTGCTTAAGAGAGAAAACACCAACCCTCCTGCTTCCCTGATACAGTCAAGACAGTCCACAGGAAGCATTTCCACAGTCACTGTTCATGCAAAAGGGAAATTAAAATGCTGCCTGAACACAAGCAGCCATCTTCTCCCAGTCTGGCCTGAGGCCCAATAAGCTGTCTCTTCCCACAGGCTCTGGTAAATCAGCAATGCTACTGCCAGAGGTGAGAGTGCCCTGGGCATTTGGACCCTCGGTCCCTCACCCCATCCTATTAGTCATAAATAATAACTTAAGGGTTTGAAGAAAGAAGGTCAACCACTGCTGCCCAGACAGTGGCCAACCTGGAAGCCCTAGGAGCTTGGGAAGAGACGGAAGCAAGCAAGCTGAGTGTGTACTTACTCAAAGTCCTCAAATTCCAAGTCGGTTCCCTCCACTGATGGACCCTGGCTGTCTGAGGAAGAGGAGGAGGTGGAAGAACGAAGGCGGTTCTGTTGGTAGCGCATGGAGCGCTGGCGAATACTGTCTCTCCGGGAGAGGTACTGGATCATCCTCTGGGCGTAGTATGCAGCAGGAGATAATCTGAGAGAGACAGAGATGGACAAACACACACTAGCACTAATGTGGGGAAGGCTGCGAAAGACCATAAATCCAGTTCTCCCATGGCATCTCCCTGCTGAGGCAAACTTGGAGACATGGAAAATAAAGGGCATTTCACTCACCAGGAGGTTTGTACAATATGCGCAGTATGCTCATCAGACTACCACCGATGCTTCTGTTCTGAGATGAGGCAAGAGACTGGTTCATCAGTCATCATCTGATCAACAGCGGCCCCCTCCCAAGAGAATAACACTGGACCTTTCTTTTTCGTTTCTTAAGGGACCTCTTTTAGCTTCTCAGGGGACCCTTCACAGACCCACGGCTTTTCCTCCATCATCATGCTCAAAATATAAGAAATGCAAGGGACTAGCAATCATCTACAGGTGATCTTTTCTTTCATTTTATAGATGAGAAAAGCAGCCAGGAGACGGTAAGCCTGAGATGACTAAGGAGGGGACCTACAGGCATCGTCTTCATCAGGACTCCTTTCTTCTCCAACAAACAGACATGCTCCAGATTTGTCTTAGCTCCTTAAAATGACCTCTTTAACCTCTTATCTCTCCTTTACAAATTATTCATAGATATTTGTAACAGAGAAAATATTCAGGACAGAGACAGAGTAAAACATACTGAGAACATAAAATCTAAAAGAAAAAAGATTTTTCTATTTCTTACAACACAGCACCAGAGCCTACATGGGAACTGAGCAATATGGAAGGCTGCGGTCATTCCTTTTCCTTCTTCCTTACTGTGGCCATTCTCAATAAATAGTCTAGACCTGTATTTTTCCAACTGTGGCTTAGGTCTTCATATTTCATGAAAATGTCTACTGTCCCACACAACTTGCCACATTCCCTTCTTTCTCAAGTTTTTCCTCCATCTTTCACAACACTGTTATATAACTTCAGCTGTTAACTGAGAGAATGAGAGATGAACAATAACAAAAGAATGTTTTATATGATATTACATGGATTACTAAGAAATTTCCAGACTTAAAACCTGCCTGAGGCACACACTTTGACTCGACAATTCCACTAGAAGTTTTACCCTCTAAAAACACACAAGAATACAAAGATATGTATATATATAAAGATATATATATATATACACACACACACATATAGCTATATAGATAGAATTAGTGAAAAACTGGGAAACACCCCAAATGCCCATCAACAGATTAAAGAAACTATATCCATACAAAGAAACACTATGTAGCTATTAAAAAGAATAAATTATCCCTATATATGCACAAAAGCCCTCTACAATAATGTGCGGGAAAAACTGAAAAATGGTGTGTGTACACACATATACATATATACACACTAACATGCATGTAAAAGTATATTTCTGTACTTAGAACAAAAAACTAAGAAAAACACAGCAATCCTAATGAAGCTTCCTTGGGATCTTAACTTCTATAATGTTTAAACATAAAAGGAACAAAGCGTGTGTCTTTTCTTAAATGGAAATCTGGAAAAGCTGATTGAGAGTAGAAATACAAATAGTTATATCCAAATGATAGGAAAAGTATTTGCAAACATCTTGTGGCTGACCTTTCGTTACCCCTGGACAAAGTCGCTGGGCAAATCCTCAGTAGGATGTGGGCCAAAGGGTATCTGCAGTCAGCTGCTGTAGGAAGTAAGGCTGCCTGCCTCTGAAATACCTGTCATCAGAGGTGGCATCCTTCTGGCCAACGATCAAATGGAATTCCCAAGGAGGCCAGCTGACAATATTTGGAAATCAAAAGCCTGTGATACGGAACAGTATGCTGCATTTGGCACCCCTGAGTCCAAATTATCTTTATGTAGCAGATGAGCATGGGATGCATAGAGATGCCTTGGGCAAGATCATTAGAGTACGAGAACAATTTCTTAAAAGTCTCAACTTGTGGAACTTTCATTATCCGTTTGGGCTCCTGTACCCACTCATTATGCAAGGATGAATCAAGAATCCTAAATTTTCAACAGACAGAGGTCAATACTCTTGAGTTGTTTCTATTCTATCAAATATACAGAAACCTCCCAGCAGAAATCAACCACTGTTGGTTAAATTCTCAAGTCAATGAGACTAGAAAAGAATGTAAAAAAAAAAAGTTTCAAGAGGAGAATGAAGGTTCTTTTTTTGGGAACTGATTCTGAAAAGTGACCCTAAGTACACACTCATTGCTCAGTTTATCGCCTACCCTAACTAATGGGAAAATTATAATATTATTGGTGACAGAGGCAGAAATAATGCTGACACTGACAATAATAAGTAAAGACTGCTCTTTTATGTAGGGGCACAATTTCAGCACTAGGTAACAGCAATTGTTAAATTTCACTGTAGGACAGGAATTCCCCAAGCTACAGAACTATGCATCAATTATTAAAAAATAAAATAAAATTCTTGGCACAATTATGAAATACAAGCACATCCCTAGCCTCATCTTTTTAGGTATCCAGAAGGAAGCCAAGGATCTGAATGCTGAGGTGCCTCACAAAGGCTCTGGTGTAGGGTGAAGTCTAAGGGAAAAAATAAATTCAAGCACCAGTAATGAGGTAACAATTATCCTCCTACTGAAGAGCTGGATAACCACCAAACTCTTAAGTGTTCCAAGTGAAAATTTTAAGTGTTTGAATAAATTCTCAAGTTTTCTTCAAGGAAGAATACTTTCCCCTCCAAAAAAACCGTATTTTTTGTTCAAAGGGAAAATGCAAACACTAACACCCAAAGTCTGATACTTTCTGTGATAAAGAGGTCTGTCTGAGTAGGACTAAATGACAGATTTATTACATGAAAGGACAAATAAGGGTCTTTAAGAATCACTGTTAAACTTGTCAAGTTGAAAATTCTGGGGATGAGATTCTCATTGCTGTCTAAAAGAAACTGCAAGAAGTTATCTATCTCAATGTTTCAGGGTAGCTGATGCGTGCAAAAAATTTTCCTTTTCTTATTTAGGGCTTACTACTTTCAAATATGATTAGAGACTAACATAAAAATTCTTGCTTCGGTCATCATCTAAATTGTCTACCTGTTTTAAAGTCACTGACCCTCACGTTCCCGGATCCTTGGATTTGCCATTTCTGGGGAATGAAAAAGGAGTAAGAGGATAACGGGGAGTCTTTTCACGAGTATCTCTGAAAGAATGCTCGGTATCATGACATAACAGTGGCAACAACAAAATCATTCAATGTCTCTGGAATCAACCTAGTCTAAAGGTTTTTCTAGACTTGAAATTCTTAATCTAGAGCAAAGCTTATTTAGCTTTATCTGACCTATACTGATTTGCCAACCCCACCGTTATGAATTACCCTTTTCTTTTGGCAAAGCCTAACAATGTGCTCTGCCATTGCTTACGTAATGGGCAGGTTATCCCCTTTGGAGATCATTAACAATCAGTAAGTCTGGCTGTGACAACCCTAAAGGGCTTCTCACTATAAATGTTATAAATCAACTGACACCCAAGTTTTGTTCGCAGTTACCAGTCAGGTAATGGTGGGCCTTGAAGTCATCTGATTTTTTTTAAAACCTCTTCAAGAACTTTTCAAATGTCTTCTAATCAGGGTAGGATAAGCACTCTAATAAAATGCCAACTTATTTTATTCAGTTACCATTTTGTAAGTCCTCTCTTCCTTCAGATAATCTCCGATAATTCAACATCTGAATGAGCTTCATTTCTGTCTCTTGATATTCTAAATTCTCTCTCAAATGAGAGCAAGTAGGATTTTTTGTTTGTTTGAATTTGTAAATAATTTTCCTATTAATAAAAGCTTTTGTTTCCCTTTTGGCTGTCCATCTGAAGCGCAACAGCCTCTCTGATAAAAGAAAAGGAATATACCCTGTAGCTCTGCCAGTGGCCTTCTCAGGCCCCTCCTCTAGCACCCCAAATTACAGAAATGAGCCCGAAAGGACAAGAGCTCAGTCATAACCCTCTGTCACCAGAGGTTCTGTTCACTTACCTGTAACACTTCCCAACCACCTGAACCACCTGTCTCAAAACTGTAACTGAAGAGTAAAAGAGCACCAGGACCAGAGAGACACAGAAGGGGCTTCCAGCAGCTTGGCAACCCCAAGGGCAGCCCCTCCCCCCACCTAGTGTCATTTCTCACTTTGGCCTTACCTCGCTGGGTCTGGGTAAATTGGGTGCTCTCTGGATCCTGCTCCATCATAACGGGATAATGAAATGAGGGAAGACTCCAGCAGCCTCCTAGCAGAGATTAAAAAAATGGCAATAATCCCTGTCAATTACCAACTCAGAGGTCATTCATAAGGGAAAAAGGGGGAAAGATAAATAACATCCCCCTCTGCAACTAGCTAATACCTGTTATTTGGGATCACACCCTTCCTACAAACTAAGTACTTAGAGACGTAAATAAATGAAGAGCTACAGAGCTCCCACACTGGATATGGCCACTGTATTATGTTGAATACTGCTCTTCAGTGAGAAATGAACAAGCGCTTCAGAGACACGATCGTATTTCTCTTTGCAGTGCCTCCAGCAGACAAATAGGAGGTTGGGGTCAACACAAGAGGGGGAAATTAGGCGTACCCAGAGATTACCACGTAGTGCCAACATTTATCTCGGTGTTCAGTTCCTCCATGTCATCCTATCCACATCCCCTTATCTTCTACTCATTCTGCTCTGCTCATACCCTTTTTTTGTAAGAAAGGGTACTCCTGGGACTCTCTTAACAACTGACAAAAACTTTAATTATATAATCTAGCCCAATCATAAATTCAACTGATCATATATGATACACACATTTTATTGAGCACCTTTTTTGATGCCAGCCAATATATTCTTCTATTTAACCCTCACCACAACCTGGAAAGGTAGGCATTACTGTACATACATGAGAACACTGGGCTGGGTGGCACCCAAGCTCTTAAATGATGGCGCCAGGACTCCAGCGAAGGTCTGTCAACTCCTCAATGCTTCAAACCACTATGCTATCCTGTACGACCTTCTAGGCTCCAGGCAGGCAAAAGGTGCATATGCATCCACAGTGAGTCCAGGCTAGAATGTGGGCTCAGTTATTGCTGGACTCCCCACTTTTTGAAGGGTAGCCAGAAATCTGGACTTTTGCATGAAACCTCTTGACTGTTAAATTTTAGCTAAAACATTTTTTTCCCTTTTTGTACACCAAAGGCCAGTTAAAAACTCATCTGATAAATGTGGCCCAGACCATGCCTGCCACACTGCTTCCCAGCTCAAATGTGCCTTGGCAGCCAATCAAGCCCCTGCCATGGAACACGTTTCTAAGGAAATGGTCTCAGAAAGAAATGCATAGCGTTCCTCTCAGGCAGCATCTTGCCTGGCTCTCCGGGGAACAGGTCTCCGGCTCCCTGCCAGGCTCTTCTTTAAAGCAGATCTGCAGAATATGGACAGCAGCTACCAATCTTTTCCAATTGAGTTAATTCAATTCACTGTTATTAAAACCAGCTGGCTTTAGGTGTAGTCATGTGCAGTCACTTTATCCCAGCAACTGGCTTGTGGAAGCATTTCCCCTAAAAGCCCAGAGAAGAGATACAGCAGAGGGCCTGTCAGCCTGGCTTGCTACCTTTCCCACCCAGGACAACCAACTGTTAATGATGTTTCCTATCTAGACAAAGCTTAGTATTCCCAAACTTTAATTAGACACTTTAAGCCAGTCCTACCACTGCAGGGAGAGGATACAATATAACAAAAGAGGAAGAGAAGACAGCAATAAAATACATCATCTCTCTGGTTGAAAACTTGAATCTTCAATGGTCTCACTGTTTATAGCAGCAGAAATGCTGTTTCATCAATGCTAAGACACGCTCCCCCCACCACACACACACATTTAACATGTCTGAAATAGAGGTGCATTTTATAATAGTGTGATGTGGTTTAATTGGCAGGATTTTTTTTTCTTTCATAGGAGTACATAAAATAATGGCATATTTTTTGAGTCTTGAAATACAGACTGTGAGAGGAAGGGGTACGAGGTACACAGACTGGAGAAGAGAAAGGAAATTTTGAGAAGAGTATTCAGGACACTTATGCTATCTTATGTAACACTTATACATTACTAATAAATCAGCTCTATAGGAACTGGGTGGGAGTTGAAGAATGAAAGCAAGACCCGGGATCAGCTGACTGCCCTGGAACACCCAGAAGCGTGTTTCATCCCAAAGGGCTCCGGAGTTAGTCCTGAACATCACTGAGCCCTGCTGTGTTACCCTATGAATGGCTGCTAAGGAAGCAGAGGCCCTTTGGCAAGGAGCATCCTCCAGAGTGACCAGCATATATCCTTTCCTTAAGTATTTCTGCCTGGAACATGAGCCTAAGTTAGGAGCCTGAGATGACCTGCTACTAAGCAAGGCAGTGACGGTATTCAGAGTCTCCTGTAAAGGAGACTCTTGAACTAGAAGAGTTGCATTCAATAATTTCAATTTTAAGGACTCTATTCTATAATCCTGCAAAATCTACTTTCCACCCTACCTTCTGATCTTAATTAGAAGACTTATTTAAATCAGAGTAAAACCAAACTGTTCAACTTCGTTTCTGGGGAGTCCCTGATGAGGCTCGTCTGCCACATGCATCCCCTGTGCCTACTTACTACATATTTGTTGGCACCATTTGCTCCCCAGGCAATACATTGGATTGGCAAGTCATATACAGAGACAGGGTGCCAAAAAAACGTATACACACTTTAAGAAAGAAAAAAACTATTAAAATTGTAATACTCAATATATACCGATAACAAAAGATGAATATAAATCACGTTTGACTTCTGCAATTACAATACAAGAGGCACTCAATATGGTTACCACCTGCATCCGGACACTTCTAATTACAGCGAACTACTGCTTGAGCAACGCTCACCAAAGTGTCCACTTGTATACATTTTTTTGGCACCCCTGATGTATGTGGCATTTTAACTAATACACAAAATCAGGAGAGTAAATTACTATGAATAGCACCCCCCCACACACACATACACATCACTCATAAAACATTAAGTTCCCTACAGTTACAACACAGGTACTGTCTGAAAGAAGAAAACAAGACTTCTCCAGGGTCGGCAGAGTGGCACGTTGGTTAAGAGCTGGCTTGGGACGCCAACTCTGAGCAGCAGGGCCCTGGTTCGGATCCCACATGAGGGCCAGTGACACTGCCCTCTACAGCTAAAATGGTGAACAACAGCTCGACCTGGAGCTGGGCTGCCGTGAGTCGCCTGCGACAGCGTAGGCTGCAGTGGGTTGCCATAAGCTGCCATGAGTGGCTGGCAGCTGGTGTGAGCCGCCAAGAGCCACCGTGAGCAACCGTCCAGTGGCCGGCGACCGATCTGCGTCACCTGGGAAGAGCGCAATGATAATACCAACATGGGCCAGTGAAGCGACGTCCTCCACAACTAGACTGAAGAACAAAAGGACAGCAACTTGTCTGTTCCCCTTCCCCAATTCCCCAACGCTGTTCCCCTCCCCCAAATTCCCAATAAAATCTTAAAAAAAAAAAAAAAGGAAAAAAAAAGAGACTTCTCCAAGTGGTGTTGAGTAAAGACAGAACTACAGTTACTAGACGAGTAAATATCACCACCACTCGTAGGACTGCCCAGGAAAGCTTTTTCTCTCCTACAGTTTACCTTCTTGCAAAGAGGCATCAATGGAAAATGACACGAAAAAATGGGTCGGGAGGGCAGCAGTGCTCCTTCTGTTCTGCCCACCACAAATCTGACTTAACGAGCTATCATCCAGTTTGATAATGGGAAATCAGGTGGGACTTAGGAAGGGCTCAGATGAGCTTGTTCAAGTTCGAAGCTACCATTTCATTTTGACCTATAATCTCAATTTAGAAATGTTTTAAAGAGTCACAGAAACTCTGACAGGAAAAAACCAAACCTTTTCTTTACAAGTTTGCCTGGTTCACTTCATTCTCTATACAAGTAATGTCCAAATGAGGTACAATAGTTGTGTTATTTTGATCCACTGAGTAGGAAGAAGACATTAGAACTTTTGATTTACAATGTATAATCATAATGTATCTCTTTTTCTTTCTCTCTCTCTCTCTCTTTCACACACACACACACACACACACACACACACACACACACACACACGGATTGCTCAAAAGCCTTTTAGTAACAGAGGTATTTTTTTAAAGTTTGGAGTCCATTGTTGTATCAAACTATATACTACTTTAAGAAAATTCAATATTTAATAAAATATAATAACCACAAATATATAAAACATAAAAACTAAAAACATAAAAGCATAAGCATATTCACATAGAGAGAGCAAAAGAGAGAATGATAAAGCAAATGTGGTAAAATGTTAACATTTAGAGAACATGAATAAAGAGTACATGGAAATTCTTTGCACTGTTTTTGCAACTTTTCTGCAAGTCTAAAATTATTCTAAAATTAAAAACATCCAAAAATCAAAACCTAAAAGTAAATAACAGAAACTAAAGAGAAAACTATTCATTTTCAAAAGATTACTTCTTAAAAAGGATTTCTTCAAATAGCAAGTTGCCCTAATGCTCTAACGTGGGCCAGCTGCCTGTTTTTATAAATAAATTTTTTTTTCCAAAGACAGCTATATCCATTCATTTATTGCTGCTTTGGAGCTAACAAGGCAGAGCTGAGTAATTCTGATAGGGACAGGTCTAAAGTATTTACTACTGGGCCCTTTATAGAAAAAAAGTTTGTCCAATCCTGCTCTAAAATATTTGCTTACATAAAATCCCTTGAACGATAAGGTGGAGTCACTAAGGAACAGAACAAAAAAACCTGAAATCAAAGTATTACACACTAAAGTAACTTATCAAAAATGATTATTAAACCCTGCTAAATTTATTAGTCAATAGGAACAAAATTCAAGCTGTAAAATTCCTAAAATTTTACATGAATACAACCATTTCTTCCTTCCCTGATTAATACTTTGAATATGTGTAAGGGGGTTCCCTACATCAGCCATATCCTTTAATGACTAGAAAAATAAAAAGCAGTGGAAGAAAGCTTTGGAAAAGAACAAAGTTGTCAGGGCAGATGAGATGGTCAACCAAAAAAAAAAGAAAGAACCGTTGTTTCAAATTCAATGAGTATCAGGGTTTAGGAGCAGGAAGTTTGGGTACTAGTCTAGGCAGAATAAACAAGCCAGTGACAATTCTTCCTTACTAAACAATTATATCCTGAAGATATTCTTTTAAGTAATTGTCAGATCACAGAGAAACTCAACATCTAAAACCAACAAACATGTTCAGACCTTCTCTAATCACTGGAAACAACTGCCAGGCTCTGTGACTTGTACTAATATGGAAAGCCTGCTCCTAGAAGCTAAAAATGCCACTGGTGCCACGTGATAAAGAGTCATTTCCCAGCGTTGCTGTGAGGTCTGGGTGACATCAGCTATTTCAGTTCAGGGGAGCCAAACCCAAACTAATAGCGCCCTTCTGCCTAGGAAATAAAATCCAAGTTCCTCAGCTTGGCATCCAAAGGTGTGCAGCCAAATTTCTCATTCCTTTTGGATATACTGTGTGCTCTGGCCCAAAGGTTTTCAAACTTTTTGGCCTCAGAACTCCTTTAACACTCTTAAAAAAATTATTGAGGACCCCAAAGAGCTTTTGTTTACAGGGTTTTATCTATCAATATTTACTATATTTGAAATTAAAACTTACAAACTTTTAACACACAACCATACAGTTCATTAGTCATCACACTGATAACCTCAATTACACGTCATGTAGCCTCTAGAAAATTCCACTGAACACTCATGAAAGAATGACAGCGAAAAAGATAAAGAACATCTCAGCATTATTATAAACAGAGTTTTGACTTCAGGGATCCCAGGCCACACTTTGAGACTCGCTGCTCTAGCTGAACTAAACACACCCGCACTGTCTCACCTGTGTATTTTGCTTGGCCATTTCTTCTTTCTGGAGAGTTGTTCCCCATCTCTGCCTGTAAAAATCCTTCAAAGCTCAAATACCTGACTGCCAGCCAGAAGTCCACCTTCTACCCCAATACCCCATAACACTGGGAAACCTCTTTTAAAAGGCCTTTCCCAAGTTACTCTGTACTGCAGTTACTTATGTCTTGTCTCTGCAACTGGACTACAAACTACACAAAAGCAGGCACTGGGTCCAAGTAATCTTTTTATCCTCATTAAAACTCATATCCTGATTAACACTTAATAGGGATCAGAAAACATCTAAGAAAATAAATCAGCAGGCCAAAGTAGATTTGGAAGAATAAGCAAGAAGACATATCTGCTTGCCCGTTATTGACCCCAGACTTTCAAAGGTTGCTGGATGTCCAAAAACTCACACTAAAATTCCTGAAGGAACAAAGTTTTCAGAAACCGCTTACATCACCCTTCATCCCTCTGGTCACCTAAGCTTCTCAGGTTAAAATGCTGACACAGTTGTACTGATAAATGCAGCGTAGACTGGTCCCTGGGACGCTTATTAAATCATAAAGTCGGAGACTGGCTACTTGCCTGGGAAGCTACCACTGATGCTCTTGGACAGTGAGTGTATTGCCAAAAGAGGCCTCACAGGAGAAAGAGGGCAGTGGTTTCAGGGGGACGAAGGGGCAGGAGGCCAACGAAACCTGGATGCACTTTTGTCTTCTTAATTTCTGAATCCTGCTCTGCAAACCCCCGGTCTCTCTCTGCTTTGGCGCATGCCTGGGCTGGGAGATGACAAGCCCTTATTCTTTGTAAAAAATAATTGTGTGTTCTGAAACGACACCTCTATTATGATTTCCAAATTGACAGCTCTGCTTTAAAGCGGAGGCATCCAAGCCTCCCCATTTCACACACTGGCAATTATCGTTTAAGTTATCCAACGATAGGCACTCATCTGATCACTGCAGCCCCCCCACCCCCCAGTTCTAGGGGTACACTTGTAGCACATGATGCAGTTGCAAGCAGAGACTGGCTGGCAATTCCTGCCCTTGCTGTGGGGTTAGACCAAGGCAAGGTGACACTGCTAAAAGGTTAAACTCAGGAAAAAAACCAGACACACTGCAGAAAGAACTCAACGCCCATTGTGTGGATTGACCTCATTTTACGATCATCAAGCATAAACAATTCATGGGGCTCAAAAGAATGCCTTTCACCAGAAGAGCTTTAAAACATCTTTACAAAACATTAACGTATCCCTCAATGCCTCTATGTAATGAGAGATAATGGTAAAACATCAGAGCACAACATAATCACAGACGTTAAAACGGAAGAAGCTGGAAACAGAATTCACACATAGTATGCAATTCTGTATCTAGCTATACGAAATTCTTACCTGCAAAGTTAGCCAGATCCCTCTGGGAACAGCTGACCCTCTGTTAACTGTTTTGGCGGGTGGTAATTTTTAATACCACTGTAAAATGACTGGCTGGTACTATGCTTAGTTTTTGTGTATCCTCAACACATTGCACTATAGTTATGAAACTTCAATCTATAATAAAAACTCACTTTTGTCAGCATCTGAACTCAAAGGTCCAAGGTGATCTACATGGACATGTTTACTCTGTCTCCAAATCCATTTTCTCTGGGAGAATTGGGAGGCCTGCTCACAGACCACAGACTTTTTTTTTTTTTTTTTTTTAAACTACGGATTTAGATCAGAGGCTTTTCACCAAAGGATGAGTGAGAGCATATCAATGACAAGTTCCATGGCTACTTCTGGTACCCACATGCACACATACCTTCATGTACAGAAGCTGTAATATACAGGTTTAGACTTTAATTAAGAGGTAGTGCAGCCTAATTGGTTTCCTCCAAATCAAGAAGAGATTTATAGAATTCAATAATCCTGAATTCTCAGCTAATTTATTCAGAAAAGACAATTCTAAAAAAGTCTATCTCTAGACCCATGAGTTTTACAAAGAATACGAGTGCTTCAATAACAGCAAACCTTTACATTTCTTCTTAGATGATTTTTTACATTCATATTCCTAACCTGAAATTTTCCAAACCCACAACCAAGGTCATGCTACTCACTCTAGTATATTGCAAACACCACACTTTTATAATATGAAGCAAAACCTCAGCGTCAACATCAAGAGGGCAAAGAGTTAGTGTGAAACCTTCTAAGAATAAGAAAAGGAATGCACAGTGGGCTGGGCATTTTATTAACCACAAGCAAAGAGACAGCCTTCCTCACTCATGTCTGTTCAAGCAATGAGGTTTTTGGAGTCTATGAAATCAGACAAGAGGACAGATTCCAGCTGGGCCCTCAACTATCCACTATTAGCCCTCGAGCTAACACGAAACTCAAAGTACAATAAATTTTCTTATATCCAGGGTTCATTCTGAACTGCTTCTCTTAGTGACATTTGACTTTCACTGATTCGCCTCTGGGGGGACACTACTTGCCCTTTCACCCTGATTCTAACTTCAGCAACTTTCTAGATTCCTTTTGGACTCAGCATTTGACTCCACTGGAATAATTTCTCCACCATTTCCCTCTGTCTAGACAACATGAAATTGTCAGAAATGACACCTGAAGTACAATTAATAGAGAAACTGCAATTTCCACTCTCCTCCCCCGTTCCCCCAAAGAAGCGCACATTAGCGTCCTCCAGCATGTCAATCAATACTAACCTGAAGATTAACTCTGTGGAGCCCGGAAGCCATTTAATTCCAGCTTGCGAAATATTTATGCATTGCCCCCCTCTACTATAATTAGAAGGTAAACTGCCTTCTTTTCACTAGCACTAATGATTATAATCTCAGAGATCTGAATGCCTGCTGAATCGATACCTGGGTAAAAAGTCCTGACACACACTTTATCCAGCTGCACTTGATTTAGGGAAATCACAGACAAAAGTGAAAAAGACAAGGCAAAAGAAGAGAGAGGCAATGAGAGAGGAATGACTCAAGACCATCCACCAGGCAGTACTATTATAACTATTATAAGAACAAGCTGGTTTGAAGCCATTGCCAGTTCCTTGTGAAATGTAATATTAAAGAAGCAGCAAAACCAAAGGGCTGCAAATCATGAAATAACTTAGTGGTTTTCAACAGGGGAGGGTTCCCCCCAGGAGACATATGGCAACATCTGGAGACATTTTTGGTTGTGGCAACTGGGTGGGGGGAGTGCAATGGCATCTAGTGGGTAAAGGGCAGGGATGCGGCTAAATCTCCTACAATGCATAGGACAGCCTCCCACAGTAAAGAATTATCCAGCCCCAAATGTTAAAAGTACTGTGTTGAGAAACGCTCTGCTATGTCTTAATGGTCAGAGACTAACCAAGAGAAACTGAATAACTAATAGATGAGGCTTTAGCTTTAGAATTTGATTGCAACTTAAATTCATCATCTTGTGTCACTTATTAGTTGTGTTATCTTGGGCAAGTCCATTATCCTCAGTGTCCAAATTTAAGGAGAAATCCCTATTTTACAAGGTTATGATTACGTAAGAACATATGTAAAGGACAGTAGCTAGCATAAAGTCCAACAAATAGCAATTATTTTTTTCTTTCTTGGATTACAACTCCCAAAGTGTCTACAGGGAATGTGATGCACTCTGGCCACTGAAGTCACTATGCCTAAAAAGGTGGTTTCTTAGAAAAAAAGGCATGTGTTGAAGGATGAGTACTGTAAAGGCATAAGCATGGGTATTTGTGCCCTAAGAATCATATGAGCCTCACGCAAATAAAACAAGAGCAGTCAGTCATCTATCCACCAATCTAGCTGCTGATCTATCCAACCACTGATTCAAACTACAAATATTTGAGTATCTACCTTTGGGATATAAATTTGCATATAAAATAGATATGGTGCCTGCAGTAGTCTCCAAAGATGGACCCCCAAGAACCATACGTCCTGATACTGTTGCCTGTGTGGTGCCCTCCCAAACTGAACCTAGGCCGGTCTGTTAACTTGCTTTAACCGAGAATGTGGCAAGGTGTGCCAGCTCTGGGCCTAGCCTCAACGAGAACTGACAGCTGCAGTTTTTTCCCTTTTGGAACTGTCACTTTTTGGAAGCCCTAAGCTGCTAAGTAAAAAATCTGGCTACTCTGCTGGGGAGGCCACATCAAGAGAGGACTTCTGAGACTACATGGAGAGGGACAGGCTTAGCTATTCCAACTGAGCCTCCTGGTGACTCGAGAGAGACCCCAAGCAAGACCAGCAGAACTTCCCAACTCAGCCCAGTCTACCCAAAGAAAAATGACAGATAATAAAACTGTTATTTTTAAGTCACTAAGTTTTGATGCATGGTGTGTTATGCATCAGTAGGTGAATGACAATAGTTTCTGATCTTATAAAATTTTTGAGCTGGTCACATCAGCAAGCAGCATTATAACTAAGTCCATGAAGTTACCTTACAAGCCTAAAGTGATCACATCTGTACTCAAAGGAACCTTGGCTACCAAAGCAAAACACCAAACAAGACATCTGGAAATAGACCTTTAACAATAAAACTCAGTGCAGGGGTGCCCAGTTAGCTCAGTTGGTTAGAGCATGGTCCTGATAACACCAAGGTTGCTGGTTCAATCCCTGCGTGGGCCACTGTGAGCTGCGCCCTCCCTAAAAGAGTCAACTATGCCACTGTAGCATGAAAGCAATGTGTAACCAATGACCATGGCTGTTGCCCAATAAAATTTAAAAAACAAAACAAAAAAACTCCGTGCAAACTTGCTTACAGTGTTCAAAGCATGAGATCTTGGTATTGGTAAGAAGAGTCAATGTGAACTTAAAAAGACTTGCTGCTCCTCCCTCTCTATCCCAATGAGGCTCTCCGTCTTTCTGAAACACTTCTGCCCTGAATGGCTCTCTCAATATAGAAGATAGCCCTAGAATTTAGGCAATTAAAGCTATTTGTGCACCCTCCCTTATCAAGAGGCAGGATCAGTTTCTTTTTTACAAATCACCATAACAGAGTACAGGAAAAATTAAGATAATATCCCATTCCCTTGCTATGGACAAAACTACTTTCTGTATTATTGAATTTTCTAAAATAGAACCTCATTGTGTCTGCTATGACTAATGGAAGTAACTAGCACCAGCCATATCTCAGCAGTCATTTGTTATCCTCCTTTTATAAGGGACCTACCTCACTTTTTTATGTCTTTAGTTTACTCCAATCTTACACAGTGAGATTTCAGAAATACTCCCATGAAGCCTGAAGTCCAAAAATGATCTAACACACAGAAAAGCAAAGAAAGGAATGTGTCGTGGCAAAGGAATTTTTTTTTTTTTTTGAGCAGAGTAATGGAGAAAGGGAGAAAAAAGTAGGCCTTTCTTGAGCACCTAAACTTGTAAAAGCAACTGATGTTTAACTTATTTATGCCTCATACACAATTTTATAATTAAAGAAACTGAGGTTCAGAGAGGCTACTTAACCTTCCCAAGGTCACACAACAGAACCAGAATTTGAATCCAGTGTTGCTCAACTCCAAATTTTTCTGTTAGAATATATTACAGGAAAATAGAAGAACCTAAACCATGAGAATTAAAGCAACATTGCATCACATGGGATAGGAGCAAAAGGAAAAATAAACGGTGACGGATAATGCAAAGGGATCGTACGTAGTACACTACAAAGATTTGGGGGGAAGGTGATGGTGGTGTTGTTAGAGTTCCTAGATGGTCTAAAACGGTGTATCAAGGTCACCTGGACAGCCTGTTTAAAATGAACACTGCATGGGGCCGGCCGAGTGGCTTGTTGGTTAAGAGTTGGCTTGGTAGCGCGAACTCTGAGCAGCAGGGCCGCCGGTTCGAATCCCACATGGACTAGTGACGCTGTGCCCTCTACAGCTAAAATGGTAAACAATGGTTCAACCGGGAGCTGGGCTGCCGTGAGTCGCTGGCGATTGTGTAGGCTGCAATGGGGCAAAAGTGGGCTGCCATAAGCTACCGTGAGTGGCCGGCAGCTGTCATGAGCTGCTGTAAGCAGCTGTCCAGTGGCGGGAGACAGATCTGCCTCACTCGAAGAGTGCAATGATATTACCAACATGGGCCAGTGAAGTGACATCCTCCCCAACTGGACTGAGGAACGGGAGAACGGCAACTTGTCTGTTCCCCTTCCCCGACTTCCCAGTACTATTCCCTCCCCCAATTCCTCAATTTAAAAAAAACCTTTAAAAAGATAAAATAACATAAAATGAACATTGTCTGACGCCCACCCCAAGTTTCTAATTCAGTAGGTCTGGGGTGAGCCCCAAAACTTGAATTCTAACATGTCCCCAGGAGATAATAATGTTCCTGGTTTGGGAATAGCACTTGAGAACCAAAGGTCTCATAATAAACACATGCTGATATAGCTAGTCTCTCTCTCTGACTTTATCACATCCAAAATAGTACCATCTAGCAGACCTGCCAAATTCAGTGGCTCTATGGGGGACTAAAAATTCGGCAGCTCTGTTAGAATGAATATTACAGCAATAGTCCTTTGCCTTCAAGGAGCTAACAGAAAATGACCGGCCCAATCTCTGCCTCAATTCTTTCTGAGAACTCATAAGAGACAAGTATAAAAAGGAATCAGAAAAGCATGCAGAGAAGAAAGAGTGCTGAACTTCTAATAAGACACCAGATTGGAAAAGTTTAAAGAAAAAAAAAAAGTTCCTCCTTGTTTTAATTTTAAAAGGGTTCTACCTGCTGAAAAGGGAATTAAGAAAACAATCCTATTTACAATAGCATCAAAAGGGATAAAATATTTAGGAATAAACTTTACCAAAGAGGTGAAACACTTGTACACTCACTAAAAACTATAAAACGTTACTGAGAGAAATTAAAGAAGACACAAACAAATGTAAAGAAATCCCATGTTCATGGACTAGATGACTATATTGTTAAAATGTCCATAATAGGGGCCGGCCGAGTGGCGCGTTGGTTAAAGAGCTGGCTTGGGATGCCAGAGGGCCCCGGTTCGGATCCCACATATGAGGGTCAGTGACACTGCCCTCTACAGCTAAGATGCTGAACAACAGCTCAACCTGGAGCTGGGCTGCCGTGAGTCACCGGCGACGGCGTAGGCTGCAGCCCCTGCTGCAGTGGGTTGTCATGGGCTACCATGTGTGGCCAGCAGCCAGCGTGAGCAGCCATCCAGAAGCCAGCGACTGATCTGCTTTGCCCAGGAAGAGCGCAATGATGGTGCCAACTTGGGCCAGTGAAGCAACGTCCTCCACAACTAGACTGAAGAACAAAAGGACAGCAACTTGTCTGTTCCCCTTCCCCGATTCCCCAGCGCTGTTCCCATCCCCCAATTCCCCAATTAAAGTATATATCTATCTATATCTATCTATCTATCTATCTATCTATCTATCTATCTATATATCCATAATATCCAAAGCAATCTACAGAATCAATATAATCCCTATCAAAACCCCAAGGGCATTTTTTGCAGAAAGAGAAAAAAAGTCCTGAAAGTCATATGAAATCTCAGAGGACCCCAGATAGCCAAAATGTTGAGGGGGGAAAAAAAAAAGAACAAAGCCAGAGGCCTAAAACTTCCTGATTTCAAAACATATTACAAAGCTACAGTAATCACAACAGTATGGTACTGGCATAAAGACAGGTATCTGGACTAATGGAACTGAATAGAGAGCCCAGATATAAACCCTTGTATATATGGTCAAATGATCTTTGACAAGGGTGCCAAGACTACACAATGGGAAAAAGATAGTCTCTCCTCCAACAAATGGTACAGGGAAAACTGGCTATCCACATGCAGAAGATGAAAATGGGCCCTTATCTTATGCCACATTAAAAAAAAAATAGCACAAAATGGATAAAAGACCTAAATGTAAGACTTAAAACTACAAAACTCCTAGAAGAAAACAGGGGAAAAGCTTTATGACATTGGAATGAAAAATAACTTCTTAGATATGACATCAAAAGCACAGGTAACAAAAGCAAAAATAGACAAGAGACTGCATCACACTTAAAAATCTTATGTATAGCAAAGGAAACAATCAGAGAATAAACACAATCTACAGAATAGGAGAAAATATTTCCAAACTATGTATCAGATAAGGGGTTAATAACATCCAGAATATATAAAGAACTCCTACAACAACAACAAAAGACAATTTAAAAATGGGCAAAGGACTTGAATAGATATTTATCCAACTAGCTAACTAGCATATAAAAAGATGTTCAACATTTCTTATCATCCAGGAAATGCAAATCAAACCACAATGAGATATCACCTCCTGCCTTTAGGATGCCCAGTTAGGATGGCCACTGTAAAAAAAAAAAACAGAAAATACCAATGCTGATGAAGATATGGAGAAACTGAAATCCTAGTGCACTGTTGGTGGGATTATACTCATATATGGTGCAGTCACTATGAAAAACAGTATAGAGGTTCCTCAAATAATTAAAAATAGAACTACCATATATGAGCCAGCAATTTCACTTCTGAGTATATATGCAAAAGAATTGAAAAAGGATCTCAGAAATAGTTGTACAACTATGTTCACTGCAGAATTATTCACAATAGCCAAGGTGTACAAGCAACTTAAATGTTCATCGACAGACGAATGGATAAAGAAAACGTGGTACATACATACAATAGAGATTTAGCCTTTAAAAAGAAGAAAATTATGTCATGTGCTAGAACATGGATGAACCTTAAGGACATTATGCTAAGTGAAATAAGCTAGTCACAGAAAGACACATTGCATGATTCCACTTATATGAGGTATTTAAGTAATCAAACTCACAGAAAAAGAAAAATAGAATGGTATTTCCAAGGGATGGAGGAGGGGAAAAATGAAGAATTGTTCAATGAGTATAGTGTTTCACACATGCAAAATGCAAAAGTTCTAGAAATCTGTTGTAAAACTATATGCATAGACTTAACAATACTGTATATTTAAAAATTGTTAAGAGGGTAAATTTATGTTGTTTTTTTTAATCACAAAAAGGAAAAAAAACACCCCCAAACAGATTCCATTTCTCACCAGAACAATGAAAGGAAAGGATAAAAGCCACCTTGCTGATGTGACGTGATTTAAGGAGACAGCAGGGAGAAAGAGGAAAACTGAGAAACAAATGAGAACAGGTGTATGGGAGGAAAAAAGTAAGAGACAAAAAGACTGACGTTCATACTCTGATGCAGCAAAGGAAAATGGTGCAACGTAACAAGCTGCAATTCTCTTTCCATGACAAGGTCCTACTTTCAGCCTTTGATTCCTTTATTACAATTTTCTACTCCGCTCTAACTTAATTTTTAATTTTCTGGCAGATGACACCCAAACCAAGCAGCCTTTTCACCGGAACGCAGCCCTCTGGCCAAGGCGCTCTGCTCAGAGAGAGAAGTGCAAACGTTCTTCTCCAAGATTTTACATAGTCCATCATTACCGGAAGGCTGCTTCCATACTGCATAACCCGACATTACAGAGATCTGCTCACTAAAGTGTGCCCCAGCCAGCAAAATCCCTGGCACCCCCAGTTTCCCTCTTTGGAAACAGAGGAGGAGTTTATTAATTGTTGCTATTAAAAAGTCAGGCAGCTTCTCAGGTGAGGGGGCTGTCAGCGTGTCAGCCTTCAGCAGCAGGGAGCCCCGTGTGGATGGATGAATTAGGCAGGATACCCCAGGAGAGGAGAGGGTACTGCGATGTCCAGTGCCTCCCCCTGGTGGAGCCGAGTGATAGGGCACTTAGGAAATACTTGCCTACACAGGAACAATATCCATACTTTTGGCTTGAGCTAGTGAAATGGTAACCAACACAAAATTGGAATTAAGTAGGACACAAAAGTGGGTGAAGCCCAGTGCAGACTAAGGCACAAAGAAGGTCCAGGCTTTGACTAAAGGGGTAACGACTCAGCTCCTGCTGATGGTTATTATGTGGGAGTGACAGCCAGATCTTGTAACTTTTTTCAACAGAATCCAGAAATCTGGATTTTGGTTGGAAAAAGCTGCCATTTTTAGAAACATTGTGAGGGCCAAACATACCTGAAGGTTATTTTGCAATCTCTGGGTTAATAGAACAGGCCCACACACTGAAGCCAATTTGCACACATGAACGCCTTGACAGGAGTGCTCTCAAGAAGGAGCAGGGAAGTAAGATGTACTGCATCCTCCCTCTCCCCATAAATATGTAAGAAATCCAAAAGGATGGAGGGAAGCTACCTGCACAGCTTTCCTGGGCTGGACTCACTACAATAAGCAAAATATATTATGCAAACAAAACCCATACACCTGGTGTTATTGTCTTAGCAAAACTCCAACGCACCCTTTAGAGCGCTCTTCTGAACAAGTACAGTCGAGAAGGCGATCTTGAAGGGGGAAGGATGAGTACATGGGAAATCGCTCCCAATGTACGTGCAACACATATAGGTCCCTGTAGTCCCCAAACGCTCTACCACTCTGAGCTGACAGAAGCGATTACATCTTTTCAAGTTCTTAGCGTGTAGACAAAGCACACAGCCGGCTTGCTCCCCACCATTCAGCCCCAGAGAGAGGGATGATAGGGGATAATGTAGATCAGTCTAACAGGTGCTAATTTGACCTGCAGTGGGGGGAGGGCTGCCTGTCAAGCACACTGCCTGGAGGACCTGGAGGCAGCACAGCCTCTCCAGCATGCAAACAATTCCCAGGACAGATACAGATTAAGGCTGGAAAACCTTGCTTCAGGGCAGATAGCAGAGGAAACAAGAAACTCTTTAGGCACTTAGGTCTCCTCTTAACAGTCAAAAGATTCTTACAAGAGCCGATACTTAGGACATCTAGTCCAAAGTACTGAGAAAAGACACGTGCAGAAGCCCCTACCTAGCTCTCTGGACTTCATTATCATAACACCTTCTATTACTATAGCACCTGACTCTCTTCCAAATCACGTTCTCATAAAGCAGGGACTGGCAAACACTGCCTGTCAGCCAAATTTGGCCTGCTGCCTATTTCTGTACAGCCCACAAGCTAAGAATGGTTTTTGTATTTTTAAATAGCTGAAAAACATCAAAAGAAGATTGTTTCATGACATGTAAAAATTATATGAAAATCGCATTTGTGTCCATAAATAAAGTTTTATTGGAACACTGCCACACTCATTCACTTACATATTGTCTATGGCTGCTGCTTTCATGCTATAATGGCAAAGTTCACTAGTTGCAACAGAGACCGTACAGCCTACAAAGCCTAAAATATTTACTATCTTGCCCTTTACAGAAAAAGTTTGCCAACCCCTGATAGACTATAACCAGGGACCAGAATTCAAAAAGGCTTGAATATAGTGACCTAGTTGGGCAGGTGAGCAGCAAAGGTGAAAAAGATTAACCACAACGGTACCTCCCTTCCACCCTATCCTCACCCTCATATTGCCAAGGAAAAAAATGGGTTTTTAACTACCTTTGAAGACAAGTCAAATATCCAAATGTTACTGCGTTATGATGGGGCAAGAGATGCCTAAATCCTCCCAATCATTTAGCAAGACCAAGAAGACCATGTGGCCCAAAGCCAGGAAGTAGCGGATGTCATACATGGAACCAAAGTTATGTCTCCCTCATACAAGGCGGTTGAGAAGAAAAGTACATGAACACCTCCAGGTGGCAACTATTTAAAATTAATAACACAGAAGTCCGTCTCAATCCTGAGGAGCAGGTTCCTGGAAAAGCCAGTGGTAGAATTTACTATAGAGAAACTTCAGACTTTATGGAAGAAGGAAAAAAACAAAATAGCATTAAGAGTCCCAGTCTATGAAATTATGAATATCTATGAAATTACGTTCACTAAAATAAAATAGAATGTCATTTTACACATCTTAAATTAGTAATAATGAATACTATACAATTAATTTTCATTTACCACTAACAAAGTTCATACTCTTTGGCCCCAGGAACCGTACCTCTAAAAATTCATCCTCCTCTAGAAACACCTGCACAAGCACACAAAGATGCTGTAGCACTGTTTGTGAAAGCAAACAACAGAAACAATCCAGATTCTACCAACAGGAAACTGGTTAAATTAAGAATTATGGTGGGCCGGCCAAGTGGCGCATTGGTTAGGAGTTGTCTTGGGACGCCAGCTCTGAGCAGTAGGGCCCCAGTTCGGATCCCACATGAAGGCCAGTGACGCTGCGCCCTCTACAGCTAAGTA
The DNA here is from genome assembly GCF_001890085.2 of Hipposideros armiger. NCBI lineage: Eukaryota > Metazoa > Chordata > Mammalia > Chiroptera > Hipposideridae > Hipposideros > Hipposideros armiger. The sequence goes on from NW_017731608.1 coordinate 934,432, forward strand.
GGTGAACAACAGCTCAACCTGGAGCTGGACTGCCATGAGTCACCAGCAACAGTGTAGCCTGTAGTGAGGCTGGCCGGCAGCTGGCGTGAGCTTTTGTGAGCTGCCGTGAACCGCCGTGAGCGGCCATCCAGTGTCCGGTGAGCAACTGCCTCACTCGGGAAGAGCGCAATGATAATACCAACATGGGCCAGTGAAGTGACGTCCTCCACAACTAGACTGAAGAACAAAAAAAGGACAGCAACTTGTCTGTTCCCCTTCCCCAATTCCTCAACGCTGTTCTCCTCCCCCAATTCCCCAATAAAATCTTTAAAGAAAAAAAAAAAGAATTATGGTGCATCCAACTGTTGGAATAGTATGCCATTGTTCAAAGAATGTAACAGATCTATAGGAGTTTGGACAATTAAGTTCACAAACTAATCCAAGAAAAAGTGCTACATAGCTCATTGCTGAATATCACTACGGTCACCTTCGAAGTACTCCCCTTGGGAAGCTATGCACCGATACCAGCACCTAGTCCACCCTTCAAAGCAATTTTGGAACTCTTTCTGGAATGGCCATCAGAGCTGTCGTTGTATTACCCTTGATGTCCTGAATGTCATCAAAATGTCTTCCTATCAATATTTCCTTTACCTTCAGGTAAAGAAAGAAGTCACTGGGGCCAGATCAGGTGACTAGGGAGGGTATTCCAATACAGTTATTTGTTTACTGGCTAAAAACTCCCTCACAGACAGTGTCGTGTGAGCTGGTGCACTGTCATGATGCAAGAGCCATGAATTGTTGGCGAAAAGTTCAGGTCATTTTCGCCTTTTTCACGCAGCCTTTTTAGCACTTCCAAATAGTAAACTTGGTTAGCTGTTTGTCCAGTTGGTACAAATTCATAATGAATAATCCCTCTGATATCAAAAAAGGTTAGCAATATCGTTGCAACAAGTTTGTGAACTTAACTGTCAGGCCTCTTACATCTCAACATGGAAAAATGTCCAGATATACCGTGTTTCCCCAAAAATAAGACCTCGCCGTAAAATAAGCCCTAGCTTGATTTTAGGTGCCAAAATATGGCACCTTGGCATACTGAATATTTCAAGCTGAAGGAGTTTGTGGAAAAGGCACCCTTCTCCCTAAAACAGGTCATAAAACCCTCCTGTGAGGGTGCGTGCCCTCCATATCCTGGAGGAATCATGCTAGGGCTTATTCTCCAGCTAGGTCTTATTTTCAGGGAAACACGGTAGTACGTAAAATACGTAAATGATGAAAATGGTAGATTTAGCATGATCCCATTTAAAAAAAAAACTTTCCATTTGCATAGAAAAAAATTCTGGTGTTAACACAAATTATTAACAGCGGTTAGCACTGTGAGAACATAATTCACTTTCTATATCACATTTCTGTAATGTTTGGATTCTTACAAATGAATTTCTATTAGTTTTGCAAGCAGAAAAAACAGACACCTGAAACTTTCCATTTATGATCTCTTGCTCACCATAAAATTTTCAGCCTCTCCCTTCCTCAATTTCAATAGCATGCCATCATGGTTGGGGGGTGGGGTAATAGCAGGGCTTTGTTGCAGATAACACGCCTGCTAAGAAGCTTTCTTTCTTTCTTTCTTTCGCAATTCTTCATCCAAACATTTAAGGACCAATCCTGACACAATCACTGACTCCTGACTCCTGCCTTCCCACTTTCACCACAGTCTTGAGACACAAATTAATCTCAAAAAAGTGTGTGATGTTGGCCAACTTTAATTTACCTTATTTAGCAGAGCCTCTTCAGTCTATTCTTAATCAGCAGCCACACTGATCCTTTTAATATATAAGATCATGCTACTCCACTTCCCAAATCACTTGGACAGAGTAAGAGGTAAAATCCCTTAAATAGCTTGGAAGGCCCTGAATAATCTGGTCCCCATTACCTCTCAAACTTCATTGTCTATCACTCCATCCTTCGCTGTGCTTTAGCCAAGCGTCTCAGCGATTTTGCATTTGCCCTTCTCTCTGTCTAGAACGCCCTTGCTCCCAACATCTAAGAGTAAGAGTTTACTCCATTACTTCCTTGAGGTCTCTGCTCCAGTGTCACCTCATCAGACTTCCTCTGATGATCCTTTTTTTAACACCACAAACTTCCACCCCGGCACTACATTTTTTTTTTCTTTTTAAGATTTTATTGGGGACTTGGGGGGAGAGGAACAGCATTGGGGAATCGGGGAAGGGGAACAGACAGGTAGACAAATTGCTGTTTCTGTTCTTCAGTCCAGTTGCGGAGGACATCGCTTCACTGGCCCATGTTGGCACCATCACTGCGCTCTTCCCGGGTGAGGCAACCAGTCGCCAGTCACTGGTCGGCCGCCCACAGCAGCTCCCGGCAGCTCACACCGGCTGCCAGCCGCTCACGCTGGCTGCCAGCCACTCATGCAGCTCACGGCAGCCCACTGCAGCCCTGCTGCAGTCTATGCCGTCGCCGGTGGCTCATAGCAACCCAGCTCCAGGTCAAGCTGTTGTTCATCATCTCAGCTGTAGAGGGTGAGCGTCACTGGCCCTCAATGTGGGATCCAAACCGCAGCCCTGCTGCTCAGAGCTGGCGCTCCCAAGCGAGCTCTTAACCAGCTGAGCCACTTGGCCGGCCCCCAGCACTACATTTAAAAATATTTTTTTCCATAATTTATCACCACCTGGCATCTTTGGTATTTTATTTTTTTATTGTCTTTCTCCCATTAGAATAAAAGATTTATTGTTGGTGCTTAAATCGTAGCTGGTACACAGTAGGTGCTTAGTAAATATTTGTTAACTGAATGAATCAACAAATTGATCAAAGTAATTACTTCACCAGTCCAATTCCCAGGATTATAATAAGGAGCAGCCCTTGTATGTATTCTTCAGCTCCCTCCTCTAAGGCCTGGCTTTACCTTCCCCCAGCTTCCCTTACCTCTCTTAAAACTAAGCTGTTTAATTCCACCATTAGCTTTGTCTTCATTTAGAGTTCTCAATACCTGGTTCTCTCTTTTCCCAAAAAGAACAAGTCATGATTTACCCATACCACAGGTTAAAATCTCTCGGTTGAGGATTCTTCCCTACTCTTTGTCCTCAAATGCCAAACTTCTGAGTAAAAACTCAAAGGTTAGGAAGGGCTTATTGTAACTTGAATACCAAAAGGCAACAACTGCACCAATTTTTAGGGGCATAATTAGAGGTAAAGCAAAACTCTCTCATAATATAAGGATTCTGTTCCCCCAGGAAAAAAAATAACCTAAAATCATCTCAAAACTAAAAAAGATTTATTCTAATGCATGGATTCCAAAACATAAAAAGATGGGCAAGCACTTTCTCAAACCCAAAACACCCTACTTCTAAGCAAATTCAATGAAAGCCTTCCACAGAAACTACAAGAAACATACAGTGCCAATGGGAAACCGAACCCTCACATTTAATTTGGGTGATTCAATCTAATTTTGACTTTATCAAGACTTTATCAAGACCAAGTATGCCATCATTGAGACTACGGAGAGTCTTTAAGGAGAAAAGCAAAATAACAGCACTGATTGGCAGAGATATTGGTATCACTGAGATGCCAAGCCCAAGACCAACAAAGTGGTCTCCAGAGGAAGCTGTATCTGATGCCAGTCTGCTCAAGGAACAGGTAGGCCTTGAACCGTCAGTGGGGGCCAATATGAAGGACAGCTGCAGATGCATAAGACTTATTACAGGATTCAGGACAACTAATACACAAGTTAGGAACAGGGCACCATAGTGAAACATCAGGGGAATAAATTCTAGGTCGCTTGAGCTCAAGTTACAGAAAGTGCCTGCCACGTACAACTATAGGTAATACCACCTCATTTCTTCAACAAGGACTTACTGAGCCAATGACTCTTTATAAGACTAAAGGATGTGATATGATAATTGATTTTTAACCAGAAAAGCCAAAAAGGATTTACACTGCATACTGGATCATTTAAGGGATGTAATTTCAATTCCATTTGTTCAATTAAACTAATGTTTATTGAACACCTACTATGTGCCAGGTAGTATTCTAGGTACAAGAAGGATAGATACATAATCACTGCCTTCAGAGAGCTAACAGGCAAAAAGGGAAACAAATACTTCTGTATGGGTGCAATATTACAAGGAAGTATCTATATCTAGCAGCGAAGAAGAAGAAGTGATTATTTGGGGCAGTCAAAGGTTTCCCAAAGGAAAAGGTGACAACTGTGCTAGATTTTGAATAATAAATTGCATATACTCCCCATCCAAAGAAACAGGGAAGGATTTTAGATATATAAACCCTTTAGACCCAGTTAGGTCAGTGACACAGAAAAACTACTCAAGTTGGACCCCTCTCTGTATTACAATGAAGCTGAAAAGACTGGAACTTTCCTAATTTCTAGATCATCTTCTCCCTCCGTGGACCTATGACTAGCCCTGCAGACATATCCATCTATTTCCCTCTATCAATGATGTTTTGGCTGAACGCTCCCTGGAGAATACCCATGTAACTATAGCAGAAGGATCAAACAAGTTAGCTGGCCCATGGAGCCTCAAGAGGCTTCATATTGCTCCACTCGAAAGCAAAGCAATCCCCTTGCAGAAGTCTTAAAAAAAAACCTTAAATCTACTGAGGGCTTGCAACTCTAACCTTCGATTATCTGGGCCAAATTTTATGCTATAACCATCAATGTCTTTCTCAATTTTCATCTATCAAAAGGGAAAAGTAAAGATCCAAAGATATCAGTTCTCGGAATATATTCTTACTAAATACTTCAGACATAAGGCCTTGCTACCTATCTGGAGGAGTGGATAAACAATTTAGTTGGAGAAGACTTAGCCCAATTTTGATCCTCCACTTGGGATTTTAACAGTGAACTTCCCTAACTGGGATCACTTTGAAGGACTAATCATACAGTTCTATGAAAAATAACTAAAATAGTGTTTCTCCTGTACCCCTAGAAACATTGTGTTGGTTACATTTCTACCCAGAGACAATAATTACAAATGATCTTTGAGACTTCCAATTTCTTACCAAGAAACTTGAATAAAAAACACCTCAGTTAATGATCCACGGAAGTAAATGAAACTTGATGGAGAAAACTTCTGTACGAAAGCACTAATTTCAAGTGAATTGGAGGAAAGAGTGTCCCCTATAGGACCCAAGAATTCGAATTCCACCTTTGCTACAAGCGCCTCTTTAAAGTTATTTCCTGTCTCTGCATCTAAGTTTTCTCATCTATAAAAAAAAAGAAAATGTACTTTTAAGCTCTAGGCTTTCTCCAGTTTTAAGATGCCATTTAAATAGTTTTCTCTTTTTCCTAATTATCAGCCTTTCAAGGCCACAGGGACTCCTGCTTACAGGAGCCACAATCTCCTGATCTTCTCCCTAGACCCTGGGCGATCAGACCTAAAAAGAAGTTTCTTGTGGTGAAGCAAAGGGTATGCCACCCAAGTTACAAACTGGAGTCAGGCTACACAAAAAGCTTGCCCTCTACTGCCCACAAGCAAAAGGAGACAAACTGTGTACTTGTTATTATGGGTAACACAGACGAACACTGAAACACACACTAGTGCTTAACACTCTCACTATTTGCAAACACTATTAATTATATTAGCAGCACCAAGGATCAAAACATGCCTCTTTAGTCTCTCTCCCACTACGAAGAGAAAGACTAAACCCTCTCCCTTCAAGTAGACGTATACACAGTAAGAACACCTTTTTTCCCCTACCAGTCTAGCCTAGTGGCAGCAGCAGCCCAACACTGACACCTGCTGGGGAAATCCAAGGAAGGGCCGGCTGGCTCATCAGCTGGAGAATGTCGGCTCCTTTGGAAGGTAGAACATGCCGATTTAGCACGTTTGTATTAATGCTTTACACTAGAATGCAGCCAATCAATTTATGAGAAAGTGGTGGCCCTTCTTTAAAGGGTGGGTGTGCACTTAGAATATCTTACAATATACCTCATTTTTGAGTAAAATGTCAGCCCTCCTGGCTCATGCAAAAGTGACTCCATACTCTGGATAGTGAGCACACAATGTGATCTATAGATTATGTATTATAGAAATGTACATTTAAAACCTATGTAATTTTATTATTGTCACCCCAATAAATTTAATTAAAAAATAAGTGACTCCATAAATAATGTAACTACTGTATTAATATATAATTTTACAATCACCACCCATTACTTACGTATTTTTAAATAAAAAAGTATATATGTAAAAATGTTTACAGCAAAATGACAAGAGACTTCATTTTCTACAACATACATTTTTAAATGTTAGAACTTTAAGCCACAAACACAGTATTTGTCTACAAAAATTTTTGGTATCCTTAATAGTTTCTGGATTTTTAAATAGTTTCTTTATTAAGAAGTGATCATTATTATTTTAGTCACATGTGGCTACTTAAATTAAAATGTATTAAATGTAGCTCCTCAGATCACACTAGCCACATTTCAAATGCTCCACAGCCACATGTGACAGCGGCTACAGTACAGTCCCAGGCTCCAGGTGTAATGTTCTGCACAAATACAGAACATTTCATCATTGTAGAAAGTTTTATTTAAGGACAGCATTTCTCTAGAGAAACATATTGGAGAATTTTCAGACAAAATTGTATGACATCTAGGTGGGAGGACTGGATAGGGAATATAAACCAAAGAAGGCTGGCCAAGTATTGATAAATTTTGAAATCAAGTGGTAAGTATATGAGAGTTCATTTATTATACTTTTCACTTCATTTTTATGTTTGAAGATTCCCATAAAAGTTAAAATAAAAGTAAATAAAAATGTATACCTAAAAATTAGGCAATCACATTAGGACTATACGATGGAAGACAGCCTGGTAAAATCTTTAGTCATGCAGACCAGAGTTCAAATCCCCACTTGGTGACCTACTATGGGACCTTCAACAAGACACTCGATGTCCCCAAGCCTCACTTCCTTCAACTGCAAGATGGGAAACTTAATACCTGCCTTGCAGAGTTGTTGTGGGAATTATTGGGTCGTCAGGAAAGTCATGATGCATTTTTGCATTGAAAAACATAGAAAAATACGTCATGACTTTCCTGACAACCCGATAGAAATAATTAATGCAAAGCAAGAACACAGTAACACATAGTAGGCACTCAGCAAATGGTATCTCTATTATCAAACAGCAGAGTTTACTTTAAATGACTCAGGTATTTCTCAGAACAACAATGAAGAGGTCCTGCTAGAACAGGATGGACAAAGGCTGATCAGAAGCCCAGTGGTGCTAAGGAAACAGGCACTGGTAATTGAAGACAGTCCTTTTATAGCTACCTTTAACAAACTTCTTGAATGTCTACGATATGTCAGACACTGTGCTTGCTACCTTCTCACATCTCCTGACAGAGGAAGAACAGAGTCCCCAGGTCCAGATGTAAGGCAAAATATTCCAAAGCCAGGAATTTGGATGTTAACCCAGAATTGGTCTCAATTGGATGGGCATAGCAACAACCTCTATTACTTTATCTTTCACATCCAACCAAGTTTCCCTTAAAACTGTCCTTAGTAACCATCTATTTACTATCTTGCACACACCATGCCCTTTCCTCCCTTAGTATGAGCTATTCCTCTAAGAGAAAAAGTTATTTCCCTCTCTAAACCCACCTATCTTTCAAGGCTTGATTTTGTGAAGCCCTCTTTGATGATACTTCCCTTTTTCTGGAATTATACTACATTTAATCTCAGTACCATACATGAAGCAGTCAGTCATCTACATCAATAAGTCTTGCCTCTACAATAACACTGGATACTCCCCGTGGGCAAACAACTAGCTCAGTTCTGGAATAATTGTAACCATTCGACAAATACTTATTAACGGGTAACTCTCTAAAGCATCCTCCCAAAATAACAAGTACATTATGTGCACAATCCATACTCCCTCCCTTGCTTGAAGCTTATGTCAAAGAAATTTCAGTTGCTTCAACACAGGATGCAATGCAGAGCAAGCAATATGCTGTTTGGATCCAACAGGCATATTCTGGGAGTTGGTGATTACGCTAGATTTGACCTTTACAGAAAGAAGTCCCTAATAAAAAAAAGATAGATGCACAAACAGCCATACATGGAACATGTGGTGGGCGACTGACAACACCCACTCTGTTTCTTCCATGAAAGAGTTGCCTGGAATGCCGAGTATGGAGAGGCCTTCCTTCTACGAATTTTTCTTCTTCCCCATCCCGAGGTGAATGCCCATCAGGAAGATCTACTCAAAAAAATAAGCAACTAACTTGCTGTCCAAAAAATATATATCCCTAAAAAAATATGAACTTTCCTTTACATATATATTATTTTCTTTTCTCTTTGTCAAGTTGCAATGTTTCAAAAGATAAGATTTAAGAGGTGAACACAAAGCGACACAAAAAGAGCCAATACACTAATCTGTCCCAAGCAGGGTTCTCTTTTTCTACTATAATAACTTCTAGGCACCCTGGGACATTTTCTTAGTTCACAATAACTAGTCCCGAACGTGCAATCCTTCAAGAAGGTCATAAAGCAGGGCAGAGGAAGTCAATGGTTCTACCTCCTCAGCCCTCTCTAACCTAGTCTATACGCTACTGAAATAGGCTAAAGGTCACATGAGTGTAACCAGAAAAGGAGCTAGCAGAGCCGACTGACTAGTACTACTAGGCCCTATCCTCTTTCTGCCACCAGAGCAAGGTTTTCCAAGAAGATGCAATGGAAGCTAGGGAGATCCGAACCAAATGCATGGGTCCCCGACACTGCAGATCCAGCCACAACATCTATAGGACTGAAGGAAGAGGTGTAAAGAGGAAAGTGAGGGATACAGGAGAAGACAGGAAAGCACCTGCTTACCTCCTGAGTGAATCTTCCTCAGAGCTTTCCTCAGGCATATCCTGATGTAAGGCCTCCTGTGATACAGTTCCAGATCTGCTGGACTGGGTGTAAATTCTTTCCCAGTGGCCTGTCTCCTGGTTGAAGGCCACCCCCACAGTCCTCTCCTCCTGCGGACTAGCAGAGCTGCTCAACTCCAGCCTGCTGGAGCTGGGCGTTTGGCCCTCAGTCCGCTCGAGAGGTGGCAACTGGCTGCCACTTGATGGCAAGCCCTCAAAGGTACTGGGGACCTGCCAGGAGGAGCTGGCCTCACCAGAGGAGTAGTTAGGTGTGGTTCTTTCCCAGCGCAGGGTATCGTTGTTGAAGGTCAGGAGGTTGTGGCAAGCACGGCAGCGATTCAGGTGGCCTCGGGACAGGTTGGAGTTGTTCTCACTGCTGTGTGGGGTGGGCTGGTGAGAGGGGCCTGGCCTCTCAGATTCAATGTTATTGTTGAGCATTTCCTGGGCCTGTTGGGTTTGGGGGGCTTCCCCGTTCAGGCTCTGGTCCAGCTCCTGAAGCCGGTCATACTCCAAAAAGAAGCGTCTCAGGTCACATTGAAGCTCATGGCGAATGCTGCCTGAGTTGTTTTGGCTGGAGCCATTCCCTCCATCTGACTCAGCTGCCAACCCTGAAGCTGGAAAACCCCTCCCTTCTGTGGCTGAAGTGTACACAGATGCTTGAGAGCCACCTTCCTGCTGTCTCAGCACAGACAGCAAACTCACCGAAGAGGCACTGGTCCTAGGCGGGGGCATGGATTCTGCCTCAGAGCGGGAGTTCAGACTGAGCACTGTTCGGGTCCACTCAGATCCTGTCAGCCCGGGAGCTATTTCTCGGTGATACCTAGAAGGGTGGCTAGACAAAGGGCCTCCCAAAGAGCGGCGGGTCGGACCCAGACTGAGGTTGCGGAGCGTGTTGCCGGCAGTGCTGCTCTGGACTGTACTGAAGGCAGACGGCCGGTTCAGGAGGCCCTGGTCCTGCTGCGCTGATGAGGCCTGCTCCGGGGGGTGGAAGGGCTCGGTCTGCACAAAAGAAAAGGAAGGGGTAGTAGCCCTGGCAGAAGCAGGGGGGACACTGTCCTGGTGTGGCAAGAGGGAAGGAACTCGAGTGCCAGAGCAGCGGCTGCAAAGGCACAGGATCCCAAGGTGCTGGCAGCACTCAGCTGTGGGGTAACTGACCCGCTGTCGGAGTCTGATGTAAGCGGAAGTCCTGGGGCGTTCCGTGGAGGGTTGAGGGGGAGGCGGTGGGGGTGAGGGGGTAGCAGAATCTTGCACTGTGCTTTGCTCTCCCACCTGGATGCCAGAGGAGCGGGAGGACAGCATGTGCAGGAAATTGTGGAGGAGAGGCGTCCGGCGAACTGGCTGTGATTGCAGGAGGGCACGCTGACGGTAGTGGGATAATTCTGTTCCATCTATGGGGATCTCTGGTTCATCGTCACCCTGCAACGTGGACCAAGGTGGGGTGGGGGTAGAGCCAGGCGGTTAGGTAGAACCTCCAGGTAAGTCAAGAGAAACTACTGATAATCATCCAAGGAAAACAGCTTTCAAAGACAGGCAACAACTCTACCCCTGAAGCACTGAGGCCTGACTGGCTTCAGATTCAGAATCATCATATGGCAATAAATTATTCACTTCCAATTAGCAACATTTCTGAATGAGTACATCTGGCAAACCAATTCTCTCACAAAAAGCATCTCCATGAAACGGAGGCAGTGAGGGGAAGCAAAATGTTAACCAGCCAGAGGCACATGAATGACAAGCTATCCAACACTGCCTGGTTACTTTTTTTTTTTTTTTTCTCTTCTGGTTACTTCTAATGAGGCTATCACTCAGGGGTTTCTGAGCTGACTCCTGTCAAGATGATGGCTGTATCTTTGAATACACAGCCTGAAGCTACTTTTGAATCTTGACTGGAAAGAAACATTTGAGCACTGCAAATTAAAGTCTAAAATAATAAAAATTAGAGCACTAGTTTAGAAAATAATGCCCAGTTGAGATGGAGTTGGAACTGTTGACTAACTTACCTGTTGATTAGAGGGGTTAACAATTGCTGTGAGTAAGTAGTGTCCAAGAGGATCAAATCTCACCAGACTGAAAACAAAAAGAAAGAGACAGACACACAGAGAGATTATGTTAAATGAAAACAGGAAACCTGTGTTCAAATTTATAGCAATCATTACTGGTAACGTAGGATTGCCCAGGTATCCACTTCATGCTAGAGACTTTCAAAACTTTCAAACAGATTAAAATAATATGGCTCAATACTTGTTACCTCCTCACACTTGCCAGAATAAGGGCATTTGTATCACAAAATAATTTCAAAACAACAGCTAGGCTTTCATCCCAGGAAGCAGCTACATTAAAAACACACTGGCTCATATCTAAGAGCTCATCGTAACAGTAAAGCATCGAATGCTCCCTTACTCAGCCACAAATTCAGCTCTTCCCTCACACAGTTACACTGGCAAAAGGCATGAGTTCTGGGGACAATAAACAGTCTCAGCATCAAGTAACATAGCTGAGACTAGGAAATTAGCCTATACCCAACTGCAATACCAAGAGAACCAAAAGAAAACAATGCATCAACTTTAATTCAGGCAATGTGTGTTTTGATCTTGAAAGCTAAATAAATATCAATGGGCAGATTTGAAGCATACTTACATCTTCCAGTTTGATAAACACAGATAACCAGTGATGAGCAATTACTTCTCAAGCTATCTACGACCTGAACACCTTTCGGGTTTCCCAAAAAAGGGCCCTATCCCAAACCCAGATAGCTTTGAACCTAAAAAGGATTCTAATGACTCCAGTCTATACAGATTAGAAAATGAGGCCAATAATGATCAGCTAAAGTGAACAAAATGAACTGCTTTCCAACTGACTGGCCAGCTGCTTAAAAAGGAGGAGCCATCAGGATAAGCACCAGCCCTGGGCAGAGATAACTATCTGTCCCGAGGTGACAGTGACTGTAAACGCTCTCTGCCATGCCGATCCTATGCCAGACGTCACTGGTGGGAACAGCACTCACCGGACCCGCTCCATCTCGCTAGCTGTCTTCACCACAGCGAAGGGCTCCCGTCGACTCCAGTCCCAGAAGTGGATCTCGTTGGCAGTGGCAATCAGTAGGAGCTGGGCCGTAGGGTGGAAAGCCAGAGAGGCAATGGCATTGTTGCTGTCTGTGAACCAGCTTTCACTGCCACCCTACGAATGAGCCAAATCCCAAATATTCTCAGGTTACAAGCTGCCACCAAACTGGGATGTCAATTTTAAGAAAGGTCCGTTTAAGGTAAAATGATTACTGCAGAGCCTACTTTAAACATGTCCCCTGTAAAACACTAGAAAATCAGTGATTGGGCAGTATCACCAATTTATCAGAAAAATATCACTGTTAGCACAACTCCTGTTTCTGAAGCCTGGAAAAACCTGATGCAGGACATGGTGCACAACCCACTGGCCAGTCACCAGGACAAGGAGCATATTGCTTTGACAATCATGATCAGAGGATAGTACAGTCCTTGCTTTAAGACAACAAAGATCCATCCTGAACCTATCTTAGAGCCTCCTGTCCTACGTCACAATGGGCAGACAGAAGAATAGTTACACAGGGCATTCATCATAGCATGGAGGACTATGGGCGAGGCTTGCTATCAATTAAGTGGGCAACAACTATCCCTTCCTCATATATAGTCCCAAGAACCTGGCTAGTCTCTTCTCCAGACTTAAGAATCCAATGGTAAACAAGTCTGCGTTTAGAATACAAAGAAAATACTTACGTGTAAATCCCAAATCCTAACCTCCCCATCTAGGCATCCAGAAGCAATAAGGCCTGAGATGGTGGGATGAAAAGTGACACACCATGGAGTGCGACGGTGTCCAATCAGAGAATGAACACATTTGCCAGTCTTCACCTCCGTAATATATATATTATGGTTCACGTGGGTGGAGGCCAAGAGAGTCCTAGGGAATCAAAGAGAAGGAAGTGAATGTGAAGCAATTGGGAGGGTAACAAACTTTATCAGCTTTGGACAACATAGAAAATTGGTACTATCCCCACCCAAGGATGAAAAAAACTACACCTCGGGCACTATAAACAACAGATATATTCCGATCTTTAAAAGCTTTTGGCTTCTCCACACTGTCTCCTAATGACACATATCCCCTCCAGGGAATATTTTGTCTATCACACCATTGGTGGCCTATATCGCACAGGCAAAGATTGGTTATTGAGAAACTTTCCAAGTTTTGATCCTCAAAGTTTATATTCATAGTTTCCTTTGCTTATTCCCATTATTTTTTATGGTTAGCACTGTTCATCTACTTTCCTTCTCTTTCTGATATACAGGCAAAGCTCTGTTCATACAGTGTTTCAAAGAGCCTTTAGGGATTTGACTTGGAAGATCAAGTTAGGCCAAATACACAGAAAGCAATGCTGTCACATGTCTTAGGTTCAGTTATAGATAAATACTAGGTACCTGTCTGGGCTGAAGGCCAGTAAGAAGGTAGAGCGTGGACTATCCGGCAGCTCTACTCTCTGGGAAACAAACAAACAAACAAGTTAAAATACATTATTTATAAACTATGGCCCACTATCTCAAAAGGCACATGAACCATTCTAGATTAGTATTCACAGTGTAAGCTTAAAAACTGAACATTATAATCAAGCTACAAATTGAGAGAGATAAATCTAAATTACCTTTAGGAAAAATGTCTAACTCTAAAGGAAGAAGGTGTTTCTAGCCCATAAATTCTTCCAAATTTGTATATAATAACTCCCTAAGTTACATAGTATATCAATTCTCCTACACAAAATAAGTTATACCCCAATTCTATGCCATTAACCCAATCTAAGGCCCCATTCTACTGTCACCCCTACAAACCCTATGTCAAAAGTAACCATTTTTCTTACCTTGCCCTCCCATTTCATCCACCGGGTTTTATCTTCTACCAGCTCCTGCAGAAGCCGCTGAGCTCCAAAGGCCCGAGTGCCCCGTTCTCGCCCCCAGAGTATCCTGACAGCATTCTTCTCTGGAACAACCTTCATGGTGCTCAGCAGCCACTGTCACACCAGGCACGGGAAGAGAAGGAGCAAGCAATAGCTCCGCACGCTGAAGCAGCTAAAATGAGGCCATTCAGGTCCTTGTAAGTTGTCTTCATGGAAATCTAAGGTATGGACATTAATGTCAAAGAACATGTATTCTGCAATCAGAGAAGCTTCCCACTGCAAATACAAGTCTAGCTCAAAGAGGAAAGTCTTCTTTTCATATTTAATGACACTTTCTCAGAGAAGACCCTTCTCCCAGGAATTTTTTTCCAAAAGTATTTCATCCTTAAATTCCTCTCATATTCTCCACAGCTCAGCTTCATATCTAAAGAACAGACCATTCTCTAAAGCAATTATTCTGTTATTATCAGGCAGGAAGTTTTGCTGCTAATAAAAAGGTCTAAAAACCTATCAAAACCAAAACACACCACCAGTCCTCCCCTTTCTATGCCATGCTGCTTCCCTAGTTGCTGGCATACCTCCTTACCACTTGGGCAGCCTCCAAACTAAGGACAGGTAACCAATTTTTAAAAGCTATTGCTTCAGATATGGTTCTTATGTAGCAGCTTCCATTCTGTCTCCTACCTAAAAGCAGGTGCATAAGGACTACTTTGGGGTGCCCTTCTTACTCTCTTTTTCTCTCCCCCACTAAAATTTCAGAAGATAGAGGAGGAAAGAGAAGAAAAAAAATTCAGTTCGTTTTTCTCATCCACCACAAGCCTTTTGTGATAAAATTATCACAAAATAAACAAAAATTCTACTAAAATGTGAACTAGCAGCAAAATATACACATGTGAAACAATTAAAGAATTGTGATTCCTCTATAGAACAGAATATTCAGCCCAATAAAATGGAGTTTCAAAAGAATACATAATGGGCGGCGACCAGTTAGCTCAGTTGGTTAGAACGTGGTGCTGATAACACCAAGGTTGCCGGTTTGATCCCCGCATGGGCCACTGTGAGCTGCACCCTCCTTAAAAGAGTCAACTATGCCACTGTAGCATGAAAGCAATGTGTAACCAATGACCATGGCTGTTCCCCAATAAAATTAAAAAAAAAAAAAGTTATGTAAACGTTATTCATTGCAGCACTGTTTCTTCAACTCTATTATGAAAATTTTCAAATTTACAGAAAAGTTTTAAAAACAGTAGAATAAACACACACTATTCACCACTCAGACTCAAGAATTGTTAATATTTTGTCAAATGTGTTTTATCTATCTCTGTGAATAGAGATATGGCTCTATCTGGGCTGTTGTTTTTTTTTCTGAACCATTTCAGGAGGCATCAAGACACTCTAACCCTACAGACCTCACTATGTATCTCCTAAGAATAAAGACATTTGGCTTCACAACCACAATACCATTATCACATCAATTATCAGCTAATACTCAACTCAGTCCTCAAATTTCCGCAACTGTTAAAAAAAAATGTCTTTAATAGTTGGCTTTAAAAACAAAAATTCCAGAACTCAATCAAGCTCAAGCAATGAATTTGGATGTTATGTCTCTTTAGTCTCACTTATTCTAGAATGGCCTCCAAGTTTCATTTTGGTTGGGTTTATTTATTTACAACACAAGCTTTTTAAAAAGACCAGGACAACTGACTGGCAGAGTATCTTACATTCTAGTTTTGCCTAATTGTTTCTTCACAGTGCCATTTAGCTTGCCTCTCTATTCCTTATATTTCCTGTAAACAGGAGGTTAGGTCTAAAACACTGATTAGACCTAATGATAGGTGATGCTATCTGTGTACCTCATGATGCAATACATCACATTCTGCACATGTGCATCACAGTGGCACATTCTCAGACTGTCCCACTTTGTGGACTTTGGTAACCTATGTGATCACTTGGCAAAACATGATCATTTGGCTGAGTGTGTAACAGTCAGAGAGAGTTCTCTTTATGAAAGTATATTATTTCCCCTGTGCAGTTAGCAATCTGTGGCTAACATTCGGCACAACGTGAATATCCTGTTCTTCCTCAACCTTTTGCTTAATGGTTTAGCAGTCACTGATGCTTCTTTCTTCAATTGCTTCATTTTGGGGGCTGAAAAAGGTTGATTTTCTAATTTCATAATTATTTCTCCATTTATTAGCTGACATTCTTCTGGAAAGAACTTTCCATTAATAACTGAAGCAGGGTAAATGCTGTAGGATAATTACTACTTCTGTCATAATTATTTGTAATAATAGCAAAAACTGGGGACAATTCAAGTATCTATTTAAAGGGGACTGATGACTAATATATGTAAGGAAGATTCTCTGGGTACTGACAGTAAGAGATCCCCAAGATATATTGTTAAGAAGAGGAAAAAGCAAGGTACAGAACAAAATATATAGTAAAGGCTACCTTTTGAATAAGAGGAGAAATTAACAGTCACTTATTAGGGACTGAATGGACAAGGTGAATGAAGACAAAGATGAAAGCAAGACTTCTGTGTTTTTGTTTTATGTCATTTTTAAAATGTATTCCTTATTAACATATTATTTTTAAAGTAATGATGTGAAAAATGCATGTTAAGTGAAGTAAGCAGAATACAAACTTATATACAAAGTATGATCCCAATTTTGTTTTAAAAAAAAGATCTGGGAGAATAATGATACAAAAGAAATATAAAAAATACTAACCATGGTTTTCTTTGGGTGGTGGGACTGTAGGTGATTTAATAATTAGAAAAGGCAGTGTTCTTTTTTCGTTTTTTACATTTAAGTAATAAATGCTTGTTGTAAAAAGTCAAACAACAAATTGGCTCTTTACATTTCATGAAAGGCAGCAATCTAAAAAGCATACAACTAAATGCATTCTAACACAGACAGAAGGAAAAAATTTTACAACCTGTGCTGAAAGGGGTTTTCTCCCTAGAATATTAAAATGTAAAGTCAGAAAGAGTCTACAGAAAGACACAACTCCAAGTTCCTAGTCACATACAGCACACGGTTCCCTAAGGAATGACAAAGGAACGAACTCTAGCCTGTATCCTCCTGGGATGGCTCTCATCCCTCAACAGTGCATGATATAAATATGTACACACTAAAAATGTCAACATGCTGCAAGCCAACCTCCTGAATAAACTAAGGATGAACTAACTGGATGGCAATAATCTCCGTGGTGACCCTGACAACTCATGGTTTAGGACCAAAAGTCTGGAAGTGAAAGTGCCACGCAGCTGAATAATTACTAACCAGAAAGATGCACAAATAGAGTTCCCATTAGTTCACCTTAACCCTTTACTGAGTCTGTAATTTTTTTTTGAGCTTATAATTCTTTTACCTAATGTAGAGAATTTCAGAAAAAATGAGTTTTGAGGGTCCCTTCTCCTAACTATGCAACATAAAAGTACTTTCAGAGAAATACATTTAAACCATTTATATTCTTATAACGTGGTGAAAACAGCAGCAGTCAAAATTTTAAAAATCCGACTTTCTGACCTCGTGCAATTCAAGAGGAAGAAGAAAATATAGGTCACAAACATCATATGATTCAGAAAACTGTGATGCAACCTGAAGATCGTTCAGGGATCAGAAGGAAGAAGAAAGAGCTGCTATAAATACCAGTTGCCAAGAAAACTAAAACATTAAAGCTCAGGATCACCAAAGGGCTTGTCAATCGATTCCCAGGGACCTAGACACACTGAAAGTTCAAATAAGAGAAAGTCTGACTGGTGGTAAGAAGTCAAAGGGACAAACAATGGCAGTTTTTCTTTTGTCTGAAGAAAAACATTTGCTGTTTCTTTAAAAGGATAAGGGACTCCTGATATACGCGTTACAGCAACCTGAGAAGAGGTTTTACTTGGTTCTCTATAAAGAACAAAAGGAGCTAAATCAAACTGAAGTCAGACAGGCCTGTCACTGAGGAAGTGCCAAGGAAGTGTGTTTTTCACTCTTCTTTTTAAAAAGGAGGAAGAAACAAGTTTCCCAATCTGCCCCTTAAACCAGACTGAGACAAAGGGTGCCAAGAATAGCCTTTGTGATGCCATTACAGTCCCCAGAGTCAATTCTCAATCAGCAAAAGCCTCATGGAAGTAGAGCTAAAAGGACTCAACTGGGATATGTACATAAAGAACACAAATCCCAAGATTCTACCCCATTTCCACCCCATCCCCCATAACACGACTAATACTAAAAAGATGGGAAGATAAACCACCTTTAATGATTTTCTCTGCTTAATTCTAGGACATAATTATACTTAACCACTACTAATAAAAATCACCTAGAGAGTACGCCACAGCCCAGTGGGAACTAAAGTTGGATTTACAGGTTCCCCTTGAAAATTTATGATCTTATGCCAGCAGTTTTGCTCCACCTTCCAGCTATATGACTTAGGGCAAGTTACTTATTAACCTCTTTGAGACTTCATGTCCCCGTGTTAAGACAGGAGTCACAGTATCTTTTCCATCAGTTGTTGTGAGGCTCCAAGAACAAAGAGTGGCAGAGCATTACCACTGTTGCTGTTCCTGTTGCCATTAGTGTTCAATCCTCTGTGGGGTTCCCTGTGGTTTCTCTCACCATTCGGACAATTAACACCCGGGAGACCCCAGATGCCACAATTCCTAAGAGGAGCAGATTTCTAAGACATATCCCCAAGGCTGTTACCAGACAGCAAAGTAAAAGCACTCAGCAAAATAAAGTATATTTGTGAGATCTGGGCTACCTGTACATAAGTAATTAAAAAACAGGGGGCTGGCCGAGTGGCTCAGTTGGTCAAGAGTGTGAGATCTGAGCAACAGTGTTTCGAGTCCCGGCCCAAGCTGAGCTGCTGCTGAGCTGCCAACAGGTGGCAGGATGGCTCAGCTAAAAAACAAACAAACAAAAAAACCCAGAACCAACAACTTAGAGCTGTAGCTGCAACCTGGCTAATAATGCAGATTCCAAATGGTCCCTTCCAACAGCATTCAAGGGGCGTGAATATTAGACCTGAAAGGAACTTAAAATGGAGTCTAATCACCTCACTTGTCTGAGTAACTGCATCTCTCTCTACCTCGCTGTGCCCACGTAAGCAAAATCAAAGAGTCAAATCAGCTATGTGATATCAACATATATTCCATTACATACAGGATTCGACCCACGGTTAACTCTTTAAAAGAAAAAAAAAATCTTTTAAATACTAAATCTAGAATCACCTGCATAAGTCAAGTTCCCCCAACTCCAGGAATATTAACTACAAAATGTCAGGCTTTTCATTAGCGGCCTAAAAGTGGTCCGGTGCTCTTTAGAAATCCACATGGATAAAGCACACAGGGTGTTCTACAACTGGTAGCATTGTTTTCATTAATACAACTTTCCACAGGCATTTTTCAGGACACTTCAAATGACACCATATGTGATCCAAGTCCAAAATATGAGCACCACAGCCCAACCTTCCCTGCCTCCTCCATACAGCTCCTGTCTGACTCCTGTAGACTAGAATGAACTTAGAGGGGGGCAGGGCATTTGGGGCAAAGCATCACAAATCTAGAAGTGTAAACAGGTAACATTCTGAAGGCACACACACCTGGAAGCAGAAAAACTTCAACTATTACCTGAATTGTGTACCTATTGTGTACACACTACTAAAGAATATCCTAGGATGTGCCAAAGTGCTCACTGTGGTTAAATCTAGATAGAGAAATTTTAAGTAATGTTTATTTTATTTTTTATCCATAATTTCTAAATAAGAGGTAGTATAGTGGTATATGGGCCCTAAATCAGGCTGCCTGAATGAATCCCAGCTCGGTCATTTTCCTGGTGCCTGAAGGTTTCTCGGTTTCCTGGAAGAGTTACTTAACCTCTTGTACTTGAGTTTCCCCATCTATAAAATGTGATTACAGTAGTTTCCCCTTATCTGCAAGGGATATGTTCCAAAACCCCACCGTGGATGCCTAAAACCACAAATAGTACAGAACCCTGTATATGTTTTTATCCTATACCTACATACCTCTGATAAAGTTTAATTTATAAATTAGGCCCAGTAAGAGATTAACAACAATAACTAATAATAAAATAGAACAGTTATAATATACTGTAACAATAGTTGTATGAATGTGGTCTCTCTCTCAAAATATCTTATTGAACGGTGCTCACACTTCCTGTGATGATGAGAGATGACACAATGCCTACCTGGCGAGATGACACAATGCATACGTGGTGAGATGCAGTCAGCTGGAATTTCCCACTTAATATTTTTGGACTGCAGTTGCCCATGGGTAGCTGAAACCACAGAAGCTGAAAGCGCAGGTAAGGGGGGACAGTATGTATATGATCAGGTTACCATAAGGATTAAAAGTTCACTGTTTATTAATCCAAACACTGTACTAGCATCATAATTTCATTCTGTGATAATTAAAAGTAAAATGGCAATAAGAAAAATAAATTTTAGGGCACAAAGTCCTGTAAACAATCAGGCAAATTAAATTTAAGACAAATTCTTTTAGGCAAAATGAGGTTGTCCACTGCAGAAGTCTCCAAATCACTTGATATAAAAGATCTTACCATTGCTAACTTTAAAAAATAATAAAACCACAAGATAACGGTTAAAACAATAACTCTTTTATAATGCTTTTCATGCCCCAGGCGCTGTTCTTAGCACTTTACATAAAGTAACTCATTTACAATCCTCACAGTCACCCCATAAGGTACATGAGATCACAAGAAAACAAGTCACACTGTCAGGGGGAGATTCAGGATTCAAACTCAGGCAGACTGGCTCTAAAGTGTTGATACTTCATTACAACACAAAACTCCCCAAGACCAAAAATAAAACCTCCTAGGCTGTTTCTCTCCTGCTTCATATACTAGTCTCACATGTATTAGGCGCTCAATCAATGCTTCACTGCCTTACAGTATCAACTGGAAATCCGCCTGCTTTATATTTTTAATG
Source organism: Hipposideros armiger (assembly GCF_001890085.2). Classification (NCBI taxonomy): domain Eukaryota; kingdom Metazoa; phylum Chordata; class Mammalia; order Chiroptera; family Hipposideridae; genus Hipposideros; species Hipposideros armiger. Next base: position 955,167 of record NW_017731608.1, read on the forward strand.
TTCATTTCCTTGAAGGTAAAGAAATTAAAAAATGATGCTGAGGAAAAATGAAAAAAATTCTCACTCCCTTCTTTACTGCAATTCATTAACATAATTTTTGAGAGAAAAAGGGATTTCAAAACCTTTGACCAGAAATCACTCTAAATTTGATAAAACACTAAATGAAACTACATCATGAAATTCAGCTACTATGTATTTATCCTACAAAACAACCAAATCCATCAAAGTAAGAAAAATTACCTATCAGGAAATAGAGATAAGATGCCACAGTGCACTTACTTTTGTCTGGCAACTAGGATAGAACATAAATCTTAAAAAATATAATTAACAGAGGGTGTGATTGTGCATACTATGTCAGACTGGCGTATCCTTTGGTCAAACATGAAACACACCTGAGAAAAGAAGAGTCTTCATGTGTGGTCGCATGCTGACCCTTTCTCATCCATGTGGCAGACACAAGGGTTAGTGACCTCCCCACACTGCCAGAAGTGGCCCCAAATCAGGATTCTCTATAACTAACTTAGTTTACCTGCTTGTGCTGGATTCTCTCCAATCAATCCCTTCCTACCCTACCTACACCCATGCTGCTCCACCCATCAAGAGATGAGAACGTATTTCTCTTCCCTTGAATCTGGGCTGACCGTGTGACTTGTTTTGACCACAGAATGTGGCAGAAGCAATGATGTGCCAGTTCCAGGCCTGGCCAGCTTCCATTTTCACTCTTGGAAGCCAGCCACCAAGCTGAAAAGAAATTCAGGATGTCCTGCTGGAGAGCACAACCAGGTAGAAAGTCCCTGGATGATAAGACACCACTTGGAGAGACAGAGGTCACATGGAAGATTATCAAGATGCCAGGACAATGACTTGAAACCCTACTGAACCCTCTAACCCAGCCCAGCCACAGGACTAATGAGTAATCCCAACCGATGCAACACAGGGCAGAAGAACCATCCAGACGAGCCCTGTCCAAATTCCTAACCCTGGAATTCAAGATTGTGAGAAATAATAAATCATTACTGTTTTAAGGAACAAATTTTGAGGTGGTGTGATACTGTGATTTATAAGAAGAAATACATATTTGGTCTTCTTCCCTGTTCCAGGCACAGAGCTCCTAAAACCCTTGGAATTTTCTGAGTGTGGGAGTGTCTTTGATCATTCATTAGAAGCCTCTTTGACTTTATACTAATGAAGTGACTCAGGATGGAAGTGGTCATCAGAAACAAGAGATTTGAGGGTTGGAACTTTCAGCCCCATCCACTGACCTCTGGGAAGGGGAAGAGGGTGGGAGAGGGCCTACAGATTAAGCTCTAAAAACTCTTGAACAACAAGATTTGATGAGCTTTTCAGGTTGGTAAACACATCCTCAAGCCAGGAGGGTGATGTACCCACACCACTACCATGGGAACAGAAGGTCCTGTGCCTGGGACCCATCAGGATCTTGCCCTATGTACCTCTTTATCTGGCTGCTCATCTGTGTCCTGTATAATAAACTGGAAATCGGAAGTAAATGTGTGAGTACTGTGATCTGCTCTAGCAAAATAATGGAACCCAAGGAGAGTCATGGGAACCTCCCATCTATCTTGGGTGAACCAGAAGCACAGGTGACAACTTGAACTTGCGATTGGCATCTGAAGTTGATGGGGGTACAGCTCTGTGGGACTGAGCCCTTAAACCTGTGGGATATGACGCCATCTCCAGGTGTAGATAGTGTCAGAACTGAGTTAAACTGGAGGACACCGTCAGAATGTGCTGAGAACTGAAGAAATGCTTGGTGATACTGGAAAAAACACACCAGAGGTGGTTTTTGTACAGCAAAATCCGTTCTTAGGACTCTTTCTTCCTCACAAGACTGTAAGTTCTATGAGGACAAAAAGCATGTCTGTCAGAGTCCCAGTACCTAGCACAATACCTAGCACAGACTAGAATGAATAAACAGAATATGTACTTATATCCAGTTATAGGAAAAACCCAAAATAAATCCCAAACTCTCATACATCTAGATGGAAAAAAAAAGGCAGTCAGTTATGGGGTGGTGTTTATGAGTTCAAGGTTATAAATTCAATTTCTACAAGTCAAATATCTCTAAAACGAGAAAACTGTACCACTGCCAACCTAATCTTAACCAGTCATTTTATTATGCACATGTCATTAATCATGAGAAGGCCAGGCAACAAAATGTGCACACAGTAAATCCATCCCCACCATAGCTACAAGGGGGACAAAAAACTAAAAAAATACCTACCTCAGAGATGGCAGCAAGACTTTTTTATCCTCATATTTGAAACACAGAATGTTTAGAACAAAGTACAGGGGCAGGGGATATATTTCCAGAGCCAGGGTGGGAATATGGGATATTACATTTTTCCAACTTGAGAATGCAGATATAAATGTGATGTGATTTAATGAGTAAGAGAAGACTAAGAAGACGCTTCAATGGCTGATTTTTTTACCACTGAGTCATTACATACATACCCTTGGACAAATCACACTCTTGCTGAATTTCAAGTTTTCCTCCATGTATGAACTGAAAATAATACCCTCTTTCTACCTTAAAGGAATAATGTCCTTAGAATATCTTAGAAGAAATGGGTTTCAAAAAATTCAAGGCAGGAATACTACTCTTCGAAGTAAAAGCCAAGTGAGGAAGCAACAATAACCAGAGTACCCAACAAATGGGCATTTACATAAAGAAGTGTGGCACCTACAGTTCTGAGAGAGTGCAAAGAACTCTCCAGTGGCTATGAGACAGAATCAGAGGGTGTCTCTAATTAATCACTTGACAGACTGAAAGCACAAATAATTGGATAGAATCAAAACCAACAGAATCAAAATTGTACACGGTCCTTTTATAAGAAGGCAGAAGCCCAGAAATAAAATGCTTATAAACAGAACCTGTACCTCTACTGCATTTATGTTCAGAATTACAAATACTCTAAAATATAACTGGTCTCCATCTAGAAAGTCTGGCTAAGAGATAATAATGAATCATGGACCTGGTACAAAGATTGTCAGCCCAAATTTACCAAGCGATAAGGAAACAATGTAACCTCTTTGTTCTCATATCCACTGCCACCCCCAATGTTCGCATATACATAGGGTGTCAAAAAATGTATACACATTTTAAGAAAGGAAAAGGCTGTATTAAAATTGTAATACTCAATATATACCGATAACAAAAGACAAATACAAATCATGTGTATACGTTCTTTTGGCACCCCTGGTATAAACTCACAGTAAGGCAGACCTCTTACAGGGTATATCACAAATAGGCTAACAACTTTACAAAATGTTTTGATGATACAGAACTAGATAAACGCTGACTGTTACTATAAAGGGGAGGAAAGAGCACCAGCTTGTCTGCTGCAGATTTTGCTTACTAGGGCTTCCTGAAGTAACTCACAATAATATAACCTAATATCCAAAACACAGCAAAGTTTGTGTTCAAAAAACAAAGTATAATCAAAGCTAGAAATAGAAAGCCACAAGTCCCAAATTTGAGACAGACCATCTTCCTTACTCCCACTTACCTCAGAAGGAGGAAGAAAAAGGAAAGGACATTTTATCTGCCAACTATTCTGGGGGAAACAGTGCATGTAGAACACAAGAACCCCTGAAAACTCAAGGAAGAACAGAGAGGAAACCACTGAACACAGAAGAAAATGAAACTCCAGTTTTGAGTCCCAAGCTATTAACAAAATCAAGAAGACCAGGAACGCTACCCTTCAGTGCACAAAAATGGCAAGAGATTTTCTATTAGCAAGCAAAGGAAAAGGGTAGCTTTTGATGGAAGAAATTTCAGAGGCAAAAACAGTTTAACCCAAGAAGTGGGAACTGACCCCAACTGCCTCAGGCAAACAGGCCTAATGATTTCTGCAACAAACGTTACCTTTCATCCACCAACAGTATTAGGCGGCTGAAGTAGGGCCAAATCACGAAGGATCACATCTTTCTGTTTTCTACACAGTCTGGGAAAAAGAGAGTCCAACTCTCCTCCCTGGAGCACCACATTGTTCCCAATAGTTCTTGGAAACCCCAAGAGCCACAGCAACAGTACTGTAGAAAGCTTTGAGAACATTAACCCAGGAACACTCACAAGGACAGATAAGATTACTCACCAGACAAATAACAAAACCTGGAAGAGGTTAAGAAATTCGTCTAGGTTCTCAAGATGAGTCAGAAGCCCAGGCAGGATTTGAATTCAGGCTTTTCCTTCAGATACTCTCAGAGCTTGACTACCAGTCCTTGGCTCAGCAGATACTGTGTTCAGTGTTCTCCAATGTTAGAGTCAGCCCAGGTCAGGTTCTTGGCTGACTAGAATAGGGAAAGGAAAAATTTCCCTCAAGGCTTCAGGGAAAGAAGTCAAATTATTAAATGCAGAGCTCTTAAGCAAAAGGTCCAGATGCCCCTCCACCTTGCCAATCACATTTCTCAGCCAATCAAAATAAGACACTGGATTTAAGAACCTAGCCATTTAAGTTCCGACTAGACTCTGAGTTCCATTTCCCCACCCCCACCCCAAAAAAACACTTCAGAGGGGAAGGATGCAAAAGCAATGGCAGACAGCCAACCAATGTTTATTGAACATCTACTATGTACTCAGCACTATTGTGGGCACTGAGGATCTGCAGTGAAGAACATTCCTGCCCTCAAGAAGCTTATGTGATTATGTAATCAAAAATTGATACTTTCAAGTACTGATAACTGCTAGGAAGAAAATATGGAAAATAATGCTTTCGGGGGGTGCAGATTAAAGAGAGGAAACCAATAGTTTAGAACCACTTCCTATTTTTCTATGAATATGAGCCTGAGAAAATATGAATAACCCAGGAGAAACTTTAAAATATTTTCATACAAATTAATACAATAAATATAATCCAACATTACTTCCTATATTTAAATAATTACATATAAGACTAAATTTGAAACAGCACTCAAAGAAAGTACCCTTACCTAAAAAATAATAGCGATCTTAAAACCTTGTAAGTACATGGCAGAAAAATCCCAATTATTTATCCAATTATCCACCAACTGATAAAGACCAGGGGCAGACTATAACACATATTTAAAGCAGTATTTTTATTTAATATTCAATGAACATTTGCGACACACCTGGCAGTTCTAAGCACTTTTTCACACAATATCTCATTTATTTATCATAATGACACTATGAAGATAGGTACTATCATCACCCCCATTTGACAAATCACAAAACTGAGACTTAGAGAAGTTAAATGATTTGCCCTCATAGAAGATTCAAAGAGCTGGCCGAGTGGCTCAGTTGGTTAAGAGCTCGCTCAAGAGTGCGAGCTCTGAACAACAGCGGTTCAAGTCCTGGCCCAAACTGAGCTGCCACTGAGTTGCCAACAGGTGGCAGGATGGCTCAGCTAAAAAAAAAAAAAAGATTCAAACCAGTTGCCAAAGTGCATGCTCTAACCACTATAACCTACTGCTTCTATAAAACAGGCATTAAACCTCAGATACAGAAAAAAACCCTTTTTGTGTCTTCACACCTAGAAGGTCACAATTATAAAGAGTTGCTTCAGAAGACAGAGGAGAGTGAGTAAACCAAGATGAATGTGAGTCAGAACACAGTGACTCATGCTATATATATATATATATATATACACCCTTAGGCAAATTCCATGACATCCATGCCTCAACCTACCTATCTACAAAAGAGCTAACTTCACCAGAGCCAACCATTACTTGCTTCTTAGTGGGTCGTATTAATTAATATCTGTAATATATACACAGATCATCAGATGAAAGAAACAAGAAAAACTATACATTATTATTGCTTTGATGCTAGAGCAAAGCATCAGAAATCAAGGTTAAGAAGTTACCAAGCATGTACACCAAGAATGTGGGGTTTGAGAACTTTCAAAATGAGGCATACAGATTTTGTTGTTGTTGTTGTTTTTTTAATGTAAAGAAGCAATACTTGGGCCGGCCAAGTGGCGCGTTGGTTAGGAGTTGGCTTGATATGCCAGCTCTGAGCAGCAGGTCCCCGGTTCAGATCCCACATGCGGGCCAGTGACGCTGTGTCCTCTACAGCTAAAATGGTGAACAACAGCTCAACCTGGAGCTGGGCTGCCGTGAGTCACCGTCGACGGCGTAGTCTGCAGTCGGGCTGGCCAGCAGCTGGCATGAGCTGCCATGAGCGGCCGTCCAATGGCCAGCGAGAGACTGCCTCACCCAGGAAGAACGCAATGATAATACCAACATGGGCCAGTGAAGTGACGTCCTCCACAACTAGACTAAAGAACAAAAGGACAGCAACTTGTCCGTTCCCCTTCCCCGATTCCCCAATAAAAATCTTAAAAAAAAAAAGGCAATACAAACCAGATGATACAGCAATTGCACTTTTGAGCATTTATCCCAGAGAAATTTTTAAACTTACATTCACATAAAAATGTGTACACAAATGTTCACAGCAGCTTTATTCGTAATAGCCAAGAGCTGAAAAAAGCTCAGATGTTCTTCAATGAACAAATGATTAAACTGTGGTACAACCAAACCACATATGGTACATGGAATACTACTCAGCAATTAAAAAGAAAGGAAGTATTATTGACTGTCAACTGTAACTGAAACATCTTTTAAAAGAAAAAAAAGAAGAAAAGGAACTACTGATATGTGCGATTTGGATGACTCTCCAGGGAATTACACTGAATGAAAAAGGCCAATCCAAAAGGTTACATATATGATTCTACATATTTACATAACATTCTTGAAATAACAAAGGGAGACAGATTAGTGGTTGCCAGAGATTACAGATAGGACTGGGGGAGTGGGAAATAGGCCACTTCCCCTCAATTCTTTATCCACTGCTCTGTCAGGTCATTATGATTTGGGGATCGGAATGTCTATATAAAAGGGCACCAGGAGAGCAGTCCTTGTGGTGATGCTCTGTATCTTGTATCTTGACTGTAGCAATGGCAATATCCTAGTTGTGGTAGAGTGCTATGGATTTGGAAAATGTTACCATTGGGGGAAACTGGGTAAAGACAGGGAACACAGGATCTCTCTCTATATTTATTTCTTGGGAACTACATATAAATCTACAATTATCTCAAAATCAAAAATTTAATTTAAAAAAAGGTAACACGTGCTCCTTATAACAAGTAAGGCAGTCTGTGATAAATCTCCCTTCCAACCCTTCCCCCATTCCTGCCTGCTTGAGATATACATGCAAACTCACTGCTCATATAAACATGTATGCACGTAAGTTTTTGTTTTCTCTATCAAAATGGGATCATATATCTACACATTACCCTGCAGCCTATCTTCTTCACCTATTATCACTATCAAAGAGAGCTAATACACACACACACACACAATCTTTAAGCACCCAGCAAGACGGCAGGCACAGAATATTTTCTGACTGGGACAAATGTTTACCATGTTAATGTACAAAAGCTGAGTCAGCCACATTCAGTAAGAGTAAAAAAAGTATAATATAGAAGTAAAATTCTAAAGAGATCTCAAAAAACAAGGTCTTCAGCAGCTATTCCAGGATCCTATCCCCCCTCTATGACTCTCCGCCATGGAACTGTCCAATGCTAAATGATTTCTTTTCAGCAGAAAATTCCAAGAAGGGATAATGCTCCCACATATTCAAGCCACAGCAAACAAACTTCGGTGCAAATATATTCCTCCTTTAAGCAGAAGTGCAAATGGTGTTATCAATAATTTTTTAAATATCCATTTGTAGTAATAGCTACTATCACTATTAAGTGCTAATGCTTTACGAGTATACCCTCTCTCTAAACCTCCTTCCTATACTATTTTACAAACAAACCTGGCTCAATGGGAAAGTCCTTGCCCATGATCAAACAGCCAGTAAGTGGTAAAAATAAAGTTGGCATTCAAAGCTATAAAACTAGTGCCCTTTCCACTTTATCAGGTTTTTCTATATTATCACATGCCAACAGAAGATATTCAATAAATTTAACAAGTGTATTTAGGTAGAAGCCATTTTCTAAATATGTCTGCTGACTTTGATTCCAACTTTTTTTTTCCATTTAGCATATTTTGGGGGGACTAAACTCTGTGCCAGGCCCTACTGTAGGTGACGGGGATGAAAAAAAAAAATAGAAAAGGCCCGCAACCTCAAATAGCTTTCAGTCTAGTGGGGAGACTGCAATTACAATACACTGTTACTGTAACTACCATACTGAAATGTGGCAACTGTTACCATCAAGGAAGTACAAAGTGCTACGGGTTTGAAGAATCCAGCCATCCTCCCAAAAGCAAATGACAATCTCTTACATTAGCTTCCCATTACAATTGTTTTTAGTTTCAATTCTGCTCTGATATTCTACAAGTCACAGATTGCCTTTCTTAATCCCTGAGGAAAAGGTCTGCAATGTTCCTTCTATACAAAACACAGCCCTGGACATGCTCATAAGTGTGAACAGAAGCTTTCCAGCTCATATCACCATTAGGTTCCTTCTCCAAAAAACAATGCTGTAATTTTTTGAAATTTTGGCAATGAAAATAAAGTATCTTTAAGCTTTCTGGTAAAATCAGGGATGTACAGAATTAAAAGTGACTTAGGGGCCGGCCGAGTGGCGCGATAGTTAAGAGCTGGCTTGGGATGCCAGAGGGCCCCGGTTCGGATCCCACATATGAGGGCCAGTGATACTGCCCTCTACAGCTAAGATGCTGAACAACAGCTCAACCTGGAGCTGGGCTGCCATGAGTCGCCGGCGACGGCGTGGGCTGCAGTCCCTG
>NW_017731608.1:964682-975346 GCF_001890085.2 Hipposideros armiger
CTTTTTTTATTAAATTATTTTTTATTATGAAATACACATTTTTTAGAATTAGTTTCAGCTGTACAACACAGTGCAATAGTTATACTTTTTACCCCTCAAAGTGACAACCCCCCTCCCCCAATCCACCGTCCCATTTCCCCCCAATATCATACATATCTATTACAAATCTCTTGACTCCACTCCCACTATACTCCACGTCCCATGACTCTCTCTCTCTCTCCGTCTCTCTCTCTCTCTCTCTCTCTATCTATATATATATATATATTCACTTATAGTTGACATACAATATTATACAAATTCACTTTTCATTGTTACAACACTCACCAAGTGCAGCTCTGAGACAAAAGCCCAGGTCTCTCAATTCTTTGGGCTTCTTTCCACAACTGCTTGTTTCTTTTAAGTCCAATGAAAATGAACTTAATGAAATACAAGTTTTTTCATTTCGTCAATGACATATGCATCCATAAATAATCATGTTCAATATATTGAGATACTTAAAGAGATAACTTTATCAGAAGCAAACATGCAAAGAACTCATCACGGGCACACACAGAGGTAAAGGACTGCCTATCCTTGACATAGCAGAAGCTCTTCAGGCATTTGGGAGCTATTCTAGGATCCCTCCCTATCTAGGGAGAGAAATGTCAATAGAATCCAAAAAACTGCCATCAACATCACCATCTTAGCAATAGCTAGTACTTTGGGGTATCTACTATGAGCCAGGCAGTTTACATGTTATTTCTGATCCTTACTGCTCTCGAAAGATAGGTATTATCACCCCATTGTGTATTTGTGCATACCAGGTTTAAAGTATCCCCAAATCCCATAGCTACCCAGGGACCGGGCTAGAAATCCAACTCTTAGAATTCAAGCTCTTTCACTCCCTACGGACAGAATAACTACACTGCACCATGTGACTGGGACATCAAGTCACTTCAAACTCTGACATAATTTCGTGACTGGCAGTTATGTAATTTAACTATGTTTTCAATCTTCAGGTTGTTTTAACTAATTTTCTTTCAGGAGTCCTCAGTGGCTAGTCTTCCCGGTTTACTTTCTTTCTTTCTTTTTTAAGAAGTAAATCCTTTTTCCAAACGAAATCTTATGTGAAAACACTAAAACACATAACAGATCAAAGCTGAGCTGCTCCGGTTTAAGCAGAGTGGTGGAACCAAAGCTCTTCCTGACTCTCACACCCACCCCTCAGCACCTTCAAAGAACACAGTTTGACAAAAAGACACTGCCTTTTCCATTTCAGCTTCACCATTCACCATTTATATAACCTTTGGCCAGAAAAGGTGAAGCTTTTTATTCTTTACAATAAAGATACCACCATCCACCTTATAGTTTTGTAATAAATATTACATGGAGGAACACACATAAAATTCCCAGCACATGCAAATATTCAAAAGTTGGTTCCCCTCTCTTTCATCCTGCGGAGTGAACAGTTGCTGCCAACTCAAGAGAGCACAATACATATATCTGATGATATTTTCAGTAGCAGGGAAGTGAACAAGTAAATGCTCCCATAGCTCAACTAAAATAAACAAACCTAAGGGGCCGGCCGAGTGGCTCAGTTGGTTAAGAGCTCGCTCAAGAGTTTGAGCTCTGAGCAACAGCGGTTCGAGTACCGGCCCGAGCTGAGCAGCTGCTGAGCTGCCAACAGGTGGCAGGATGGCTCAGCTAAAAATAAAAAAATAAATAAAATAAACAAACAAACCTAATAAACCCTTCATTAAGGGGCCAATGATAATACCTCCCACCTAGCTTAGCTTCCCAACCAATGATCCATGGACCTCAAAGCACAATTTTGATAAGAGACAAGATACGCCTTATGAGGTGCCTTAATGTAGACCCTAAGTGTCATATGAATGAATTAGCACTGTTCTGAGCACCTGAACATTGGTATTTTCTGAGCAAAGCATTTAAACTGGTAACTATTGCATTTAAATATTGCATTTAATGAGTAATTTTATGTTCATATTCTACAACAAAATCTAATGTTCATTTGCCCATCTTCTGGGCTTCTATGTCTCCAGGCACCACAAACCAAAAATACATTTATGTCATGTGCACCTTCACCTAAGCAATTTTAACCTGACCCTTCCTAAACTAGTCATCAAGAATCTATTACCTTAGTCTGTTATTCATAATGTGTTCCCTTTTCTACAAGTGTAACAGGAGACCAAATCAATTTTTATAGGAAAGAGATTCTCAGTCCGAATCTAAGCCCAGCCAAAAACTCTTAATCACACTCTGTGGAGCTATCGATGTTGGCTTTGATCCCCATGGTTTAGGAAGAAAATCAGAACAATAATACACCATAAAGCCATAAAGACTCACTTAGGATAAATAACACATCCCAAATATAAGATTCAGAATGCTAATCTTCTATTTTACCAGGAGACCTTGAGCAATTCACCTACTCTCTATTAATTTTTTCTTCATAAGGAAAATGAGAATATACTCATAAAAATGCCAGAAATACTGTTTTGATTATCCATCAAACAACTATGTTCTGGGGTTACCAGGGACCTCAGCAAGTCATCTTTGTCATCTCCCTCATTTCTTAACAAGCCCAAACCTAAATCATCCTAGAAAGATAGTCACTAAGTCTTTGGGGAAGATATTTCACAAGCTCTCTTGGTAACATTCCAGTATCTTGTAGTCAGGAAGTTCTTTCTAATTTGTAATCTATATCCCTTCTGTTGCAATTAAAACATATTCCCTCTTGTCTTGTCCTCTATGGAAAGAGAACATCTGCTTAACACCACCTGAACAATATCCCTTCAAGAGATTATAAAATATAGGAAACCCATTTCAAACAGCTTCATATAAATGCAACATGGCTTTAAATGGGTCACCTTAGACAAAGAACATGATTAAGAGTCTTAAATTCCCAGTTCCATCACTGACTTGCTCTGAAGATGACAGGAAGTTAAAATGATGCAGATGTTGTACCTCAATTATCCCATCAGTAAAATGCAAATAATAAAAACAGAATGTTAGGAGAACTCAGTTCCTCAAAAAATTAAACATACAGGAAAGAGAGTCTCAATCCCAATCTAAGCCCAGCCAACAACTCTCAAATCACACACACTCTATGGCCCTGCAATTCCACTCATAAGTATATACCCACAACAACTGAAAACAAGTCCACGTACATACATGTTTACAGTAGCACTATTGACAACATTCAAAAGGGGGAAGTAATCCAATGTTTAATGGTTGAATGGATAAACAATTTGATATATACATACACAAAAGGTTACATATTATATGATTCCATTTTATGAAACATCCAGAATAGATCAATCCTTAAAGACAGAATGCAGACTGCTGGTTTCCAGGGGCTGGTAGAAAGGGGAAATGAAAAGAAAACTGCTTAATGAGAAAGAGGGTTTACTTTTGAGTAATGGAAGTGTTTTGGAACTAAATAGAGATGACAGTTGCACAACCCTGTGAGTGTAGTAAGTGCCAGTGAATTGTTCACTCTAAAATGGTTAATTTTGTGTTATATGACTCTTACCTCAATCATTTTTTAAAAAAAGAATGATAGGAGAGCTAACGGGGGCAACAACCATAATAAGCTTAGCCTTCCTAGGAAAGTCATCATATAAAATTCTAGGTAGGATGGTAGCCAAAATGTTTAATATTATTTATATACAGTCAATTAGACTCTAAGCAAAAAATATGTAAACGGGAAACAAAACAGGAATCAAAATAAAGTCTAGAGTCACAATCATACAGTATTCTGTATGGAAATAAGAGCTAATAAATAAGTGAATGAATAGAGATAAATAATCAAGCACATCAATAGCAACAATAACCATAGGAAAGCAGTAAAAAAAATAAAGGTAAAGAATGAATTTTAGGGCCGGCCGAGTGGCTCAGTTGGTTAAGAGCTCGCTCAAGAGTGTGAGCTCTGAGCAACAGGGTTGCCGGTTCGATTCCCGGCCTGAGCTGAGCTACCGCTGAGCTGCCAGCAGGTGGCAGGATGGCTTCGCTAAAAAAAAAAAACCAAAAAAGAATTTTAAAATCAATACCAAAATACAAAGACCCATTAGGTAGGAAGAATAGTAAAGTTGAAAAATACATAAATCCTTAAACTCCAAGGCCACATATAAAGACCACGAGAATCATTACTCTCACCATCTTGCAAATATCCTAAGTCGCCCTTTCTCCTTTAATACAACCTCCAAACAAGATACCAAGGTTAAGCAGCCAAGGACACAAACACGAAAAGGTACACTTCCTATCTTCACAGACGTTATTATATTACTTATTCAAGTATCACTTCTTATGGGGAGACAGACATACTAATAATCAAAGCACACAAGACCACCTCCACTTCCTCTCTTCCCACTTCTTAACCCCACTTCTATCTGGCTTACGGCCCAACATTCCTCCAACGTTGTTCTTGCTATAGTCATCAATGATTTCTGTGTTGCTAAAATAACAAAACACAGGTGATCACTTCCATCTTGAAACATGCTCCTCTCTCCATTTCTGAGATTTTCTCTTAAATTCCTTGTAGCTGGCTGGGTCGTGAGCACTCCTCTCTTCCTAGTCTATACATATCCTTCCTCTAGGTAATCTCATCCATTTTCCTTGGCTGTAAATACCTCCGATATACCAAGAGCATCCAGATTTATTTCCAGCCCCACGTTTGAGCATTAGCTCAAAGGCTGCTTACTTGATGTCTTCACAGGCATCTCACACTTAACATGACTAAAATTGAGGTCTTCATTCCACTCCCCAACTCTAGTCAAAATCTGCTCCTCCTCCAATATTTCCATCTCAGAATTGGCAACTTCATCTACCCAGATGCTCATGCCAGAAATCTGGGAGTCATACTTGACACCTCCTTCTTCCCACATATCCAATCCATCATTAGGTCTTGCCTGTCCTGATTTTGAAATATCTACTGAATTTTTCTACTTCCCTCCATCTCCACTGCCTAGAGCCTAATCCAAACTATCATCTTTTGCCTGGATCACTATAACACATCCTAACTATGACAGTTGCCCCACTTTTTCTGTTCAAAATTTCCATAATTTCTAAATTTTTTTCCAAAAATGTCCACAATGTAGCCAGAGTAATCTTTTAAAATCATATACTAGGTCACAACACTCATTCTTAAAACCTTCAAAGGCTTCCAATCATGCTTAGGAAAAAAAAAATCCAAAATCCTTGATACAGTTCTAAATCTCTCTACCTTCATCCTATGCCCTTCCACTTCCTCCCCACTACTCACTGTATTCCAGCCACACCAATCTCCTTTCAGTTTCTCAAATGTGCCAAGTTCCTTCATACCCCAAGGCTTTCCTAAATGCTGTTCCCTTTACCTTCCCTTTTCATCCTCCAAGTCTCTGCTTCAATATCACTTCTGAGAAACCTCCCCAAAGCTCCCATTTAATACAGGTTCCCCTACAATCTCTTTTTTACTTTTCCATGGTGGGACTTAACACGCTTTGCAATTATATATTTATTGGTGTATTTTTTGTTTACTGTCTCTCTCCTCTGGACTATAATCTGTATAAGAGCAGGGATAGCGTCTATTTTTTCACTCTAGTCTTAGTATAGTGGCAGTAGTTCAGAAAGTTTAGAATTGTTTAAAGTAGTTTAGAATCAGTATAATTTAGGTATTAAGAACAGGGGACTATGGAGCCAGACTGCTCAGATTCAAATCCTGGTGTGGCCACTTACTTACTAGCTCTACAACTTTGGGCAAACTGCTTAACCTCTTTGTGCCACAATTTCCACATCTATAAAATGGGGAGAATAAAAGTACCCACACCAGTTGTTATGAGAATGAAAAGAATTAATGACACAAAGCACTTCAATAAGCACAGTTCTGATCAGTTCTCAGCGTAGTCTCACTACCTCCACAGAGGCAGACATAAACATTTACTGAATGAATGAATGATTGAAAAAAAGACTCCGCTATAATCATTAAATAGGTTTTTTTTATATAAAGCAGGAATATTATAGAGATTTAGAGAGGAAAACAAAGAGTTAAGGTGGAAACTGAAGCAATCCACAACTTATAATGGCATAAAGGAAGAGTAATATAAAAAGCTAACTTTACTGGGTTCTTAGTCTTGACCATTATGCAAAAAATATGTCCACTCTTCCAAAAGTTTACCCAAGATGATCTGTTAGCTTTGACTTTTCCCTAAACATTATTCTTTTCCATGCCTTTAATCAACTTCAAAATCCTTCAAGCACCAATCGCAGTTCAAATAGATGGTAAATCACAGTTAAAATAGATGGGAAAATTCAGGTGTTAACATTTTCTACCTGTTTTGCAAAGAAATGTTCTCCTGTTCTCAAAATAGCTCTGGCCTGTTTTGCTACATATATCACAAACGCCTCAAAATTTTGCCATCTATCTTACACTTGGAACTCTTTCAGACACTGTTGCTTTCTAGGTTTCTCTTTCCTAGTAAGAATTCATCCTCTTTAATTTGAAGAGCACTGAGGGGAAGGCAGGGCAACTCTGCTACTTTAACTTCCTATTTCCTATTCAAGTTTTCTCAAAAGACCCTAAACTTCAATCTAAGCATCACTATCAGCATTACTATAATTTGTTCTCCTCTTGGAGACCATGTAATCTTTATCTTGTAATAATAATATTGAAAATGATAACAGCTGACATATACAGTACCATTTGCTGTTCTGAATACTTTACATATATTAACTCATTTAATTCTTGCAACAACTGTATGATATCCTACAGATGAGGGGAGACACAAAGAGGCTAAGTAACTTGCCTAAGCGGCAGAGCTAGTAAGTAGTGGTACTGAGATTTGGACCCAGACTGCCTAGCTCAAGTCACTGCCACTATTTGGGAAGACATATTTTTCTGCCCTCTTTTTACCAGTCAGCTAGATTCTCTCCCCAAATCAAACATAATCCTCTCCAATTCAATAAAATTTTAGATGTTTCATTAAATCATAGGCATATATACCTAAAACAAAGTAATTTGGTTCATGGGAGAATATATGTCCCATCCTGGAAAGCAGAAATGAACAAATGATGAAATCATGAAATTTGAAATTTGCTAGTTAATTTTACAGATAGAAATGATTCCAATAAGTAGTAACAAAAAAGGTTTGCAAATACTTTTAACTCTTGGAAGAAAGGCACCAAACAAGATTGTAAGTGTTCTTATGTACACACTCAGCGGAGGCCTACATCTTCACTCTTTCAATTTCATGACAATTCTAAGTCTCTCCCCTTATTTACAGCTAAGTACTTCAGCTTATTCCCTGCTACCAATATACCTGAAGACATGTATCCAGTGTTCAAATTCACTGCACTCAACTTTCAAAGAATAATTATTCTGGAAAATATTAATGAATGAGAACTGATTAAATTCAGGTCACATTAGAATTACAAAATAAACTCATTAGTCAAGCATGCTGGATATTCATAAGCCATGGCTATCCTTTACTATGCCAAACCCAGTACCATCATACATTAAGTAAAAGACAAATACTACATGTAGTATTCTTAAATGCAGACTTCCACTATGATGGCAGCACGGGAACCTTAATTTACTGAATCATAGTATGTGGTGACTGCAACTTTTTAGGGGGACTAAGGATGCTGTGAATGACTTCAATCCCCGTGAACACCCAGTGCCCTCCTCACTCCAACTCTGTCTCTGTCAGCCCTGGTTTGTTTCCGTCAGAGCACAGCCTAAATTTCAATATTTATCAGATATGTGGTCAACTCTGCTCCCCACTAGAATAAACTCCGTAAGGGCAAAAACACTCATGTCTACCTGTGTACTCCAGCATCTAATGAGCATTCAATAAATATTGGCTAGATGAACCATATCCTGAAAAGGTAAGGGTTGAAATATAGTCACAATAAAAAAATACTTCCAAAAGATCTGATAGGAATAATTCATACCTCAGGAAAAAACACAGTACAAGAAAATACTCAATGAAGAAAGGGAAAAGTTTAGGTGGAGAAGTAGAGAACACCAACCCTAAGAGCAAAGGAAAAGACAGAGAACAAGTTAGAAAAGATACTACACTAATCTACAGACACACAGCCAGGACTAACTTGAAGAGGGGGGGTAAATATGCTTAGTCTCACCCAATCTAAACATGCAGAACCTAAAGTTCCTTTTTCACTAGCACTTCCAAACACTTACTCCTTTCCACATCATGTTAGTAAGCTTTTCCACTGCTGGCTTAATGTCTGTCACCTCTAACTTCCATAACTCTCAAGCATAACGTTGCCTTGAAAGAAATTGTCCAAGAACCTAGATCACAGGGACGGACAGTTAGCTCAGGTGATTAGAGTGCAGGGTGCAGTGCTCATAACCCAAGGTTGCCGGTTCGATTCCCACATGGGCCACTGGGCTGCGTCCTCCACAACTAGATTGAGACAACTACTTGACTTGGAGCTGATATGGGTCCTGGAAAAACACACTGTTCCCAATAAAATTAAAATAAAATAAAAAAAGAACCTATGTGACATCTGTTTAGTGTTGCTGCAAGATAGCATAGAAGTAACATTTGAAGAGCACTTTACCTTTTCAAAGCAGCTTCATGTACTTTTTTTCAACAGAAGTATTATAATAGAAGTATCCTTTCCCATTCTTTAAATACAGACTCATAAAAGCATTCAAAGCCTTGGATTTAAAGTCCAGCTCTGCTATACACTTGCTGTGCGATCTTGGTCAAATTATGTACTATGAGTTCAGTAACCATGGGAAAAATAATATCTACCTTAAGACTATTATGAGTATTAAATGAGATAACACATGTAAAGAACATGATAGTAAATGCTCAATAAAGGACAGCAACCTTACCTATAGCCTCCTTAAATAATTCGTACAAGATTACTCAGCTAGTAAGATGATAAGCCTAGGACTTAAACCCTGGTCTCCTGACTCCTTAACCTGTTTTATTCTTACCACATCACTTTGGCAGACTGTCACATACTACTGGGCACATAAATACATTCTGACAATAACTGATCACAAAATTTTCATCTGTCAGTAACTCGGCTTTGCCAAAAGAGGGAAACAACAGATCTAATTAACTAAGGGGGAGAAGGGACTTGAAAATATAAAATATAAATTACCCCCCAAATCACAGAACAGGTTGTACCATAGCACTTCTGTATAAACAGAAATTATGACAAGAAACAGAAAGCTCTCTTTGGGTTTATGAGCAACAACTGGAGACAGGAACAAGAATGACTAGGATTAAAGGAACTTAAGGATTATTTGTTTTTTTTGTTTTTTTTTTGTTTTTTTGGTAAACCAAACCACCAGGCAAAAAAATTCGCTTCCCATTCCAAAACAACTCTATCAAAGCTGACACATACCTTCAAAAAAGAGACTTAAGTGTGCTAACAACAAAACCTTTTGTCCAATTCCTTTAAGAGTGAGATAAATTGTCAATATAAACTGCCAACATTCATGAAGACCCTAGAAGGCCATAATGAATGGATTCAGTATTAATAAGCAGCTAAAACCAGCATGATCAAAAATGTTTCATAAGGTTCCTAACACACCTTGAAAGTATTTTGAAAATGATACAGTATTAAAGCTAAGTCATTACTCTGTAACCACTTGTTTTCAAGTGATATACATAACTAACCTTTTTCAAATGATATACATAGCTCCTTCCAGGGCAAGCTCTAGAAGACATTCAAAGAAGTTCACATCTTTAATAACCCCTAAGAACTTTCTTATTAAAAGAGAAAACAGAATAATTCACATTCTGAGCCTATAAATTCTGAAAGGGAAAGCCAGAAGATAGCATGATCTGACATTGACAGAACACAACATTGACAGAACAACACAAAATCTAAAGCATTTTTCTCAGTCTTTTGAGATCTTACTTCTAGGCGTATCCTCTGTTTGGGTCAAACAAGTTTTTATAAAAAAAAACAACAACAACAAAACAACACAAGATTTAATCAAGAAAGGAACAGTTAAGGGCCAGCCGAGTGACGCATTGGTTTGGAGTTGGCTTGGGACGCCAGCTCTGAGCAGCAGGGCCCCGGTTTGGATCCCATGTAAGGGCAAATAACGCTGTGCCCTCTACAGCTATGATGGTGAGCAACAACTCGATCTGGAGCTGGGCTGCCCAGCTGGCAACGGCATAGGCTGCAGTGGGCTGCTGTAAGCTACAGTGAATGGCTGTCCAATGGCTGGCGAGCGACTGCCTCAGCCGGGAAGAGCACAATGATAATACCAACATGGGCCAGTGAAGCAATGTCCTCCACAACTAGACTGAAAAACAAAAGGACAAGTTGCTGTTGCAACTTGTCTGTTCCCCTTCCCCGATTCCCCAATAAAATCTTTTTTTAAAAAGGGAAAGAACAGTTAAGTGAATTTCTACCACAAAGCCGGGAGAAGCTGATAAGAAGTTCTATTCCTGTGACCTCCCTATCATCGCAACCAAATTTCTTGTCCTCTTCAACTCAACTTCAACCTCTGCTAATTATTTCCTACAGAAACACAACAAAATGTTCTAACGCTTCTTTGTGACACTCATAGCAAACTCCATTTATTATTTAGTATTCATTAAGAGCCAATGAGGGGCCGGCTGAGTGGCTCAGTTGGTTAAGAGCTCGCTCAAGAGTTTGAGCTCTGAGCAACAGTGGTTCGAGTCAGCCCGAGCTGAGCA
>NW_017731608.1:976036-1003604 GCF_001890085.2 Hipposideros armiger
CAATGATGGTGCCAACTTGGGCCAGTGAAGCAACATCCTCCACAACTAGACTGAAGAACAAAACGACAGCAACTTGTCTGTTCCCCTTTCCCCAATTTCCCAGCACTGTTCCCATCCCCCCAATTCCCCAATAAAAATCTTTAAAAAAAAAAATTACCTTTCCAAAACTCATATGAAAATTCTAAAACTGTTAAAGGAACATAGACTTGTATAGTTTCCATCCAAAGATTGGGAATTTAGTCTGTTCTCCTTTAAAACCATTCTCCTGATTCTCCATACAATGGAAATATTGGGTTGTCAGAAAAAGTCATGACGTATTTTTTCTGTTTTTCGTTGCAAAAATGCGTCATGACTTTTCCAACAACCCAATACTTGTTTCAACCTAGAATGACCTCTTGGCTGATTGTTTTTTTTTGTGTTTTTTTTGAACAAATAAATTATACAAATTAGGATCATGACACTGAATCCAATGAAAATAAAATGAGTAAGAATACTTAGTCCCCAAAGTTTCCAAGTTTGGAAAATAATGGAAAACATAACAGAGTTCCCAGGATGTTAACTTGCAATTTAAATATCTCAGTATTTGAATGATTCCTTCTCTAGTATATGCAGAAACTCTACTATATGCAGTAACTAAATCACTAATCAAAAATAATAAAACTTCAGAAAAAGGCACTTTGGGTTTCCTTTGGATTGTTCCTAGAAAGCAAACTCTCTCAGGACAAATGTCTGACTTCAAAATCTTGACCATCCTCTGTTGGACATTAACCTCTTAACACCATAGTTAAAAGATTTCCACTGAGGAACAGGCTGAAGGGAAGGGGAAGAAATAAATATCAACCAGAAAGCAAACTGGACAGCAAACAAAATTTTCCATCAAGAAACAGAAAGAAATTGTCATTGCTACTCTCGCGAAAATAATACAGACTTTGAAAAGGAAAAACAGCCAAAAGATCGCATGGCCCCTTTACTTCTGAAGCCTCCAGTGACAAAAATCTATATTCCTAGAAGGTAGGATCACAGACAATTAAACGAGACATCACTATGTGCATAAAGTGACTGGTAAAATGAGGAGAAAAAAAGTGAACTGGTAAATGCAAAAAATGACTTATGGGGGATATCGGGAAAATCACGTCCCAGACCTCAGCCTCAGTTTCCCTACCCAAAAAAGGCAAGAACATGACACTTCGCTCAGAGAAGCCAGAGGGCCTGGTTCCATTTGCCTCCACCTACTCAAGGGTCCCTTCAAGGGCCGATCTCAGAGGGGGTCCTCAGTGCAATAGTCCTGACAGGGAGCCTTGAGGGGGAAGAGAAAGGGAGGAGGGTCAATGCGCGCAAAGCTCTATCCGTTCCAGGAAAGCGTTTTTCCCCCACACTGGGGGTGCCAACACCCGCCTGTGACCCCAAATCCCCTCCCTACCGAACCACACCGGACAGCCTCAGCACCTCTCCCTCCTTCCGGCTTCTCCTTCAGTTCCCCGCCGCCTCTCCGACCGCGCCCCCGAACGCAGCCGAGTAGCACCTCCTTTGGCCGCGTCTCCGCAGCCGACCCGCCTGCCCGCCCACCCGCCAGCGCCAAGGTCTTCTCAACCCGGCGGCGGAAGGATGCCGGGCCGGGCCTCCCAGGCTCCTCCCGGGCCTACCTGAAAGGCGGGCGGGGGCTCGGCTTGCAGCCCAGCGGGTGGACTGAACCACAGAGAGGAAGAAGAGCCAGAAGGAAGTAAAGGGCTGCTCTACAGACCAGCGGGAGAAAGCAGCCTGAGCGCAGGCCCTCGCGGTTAAGTCAGCCTTCGACCCGGCGCCGCCGCCGCCGCTCAGGAGACATCAAGCAAGAAGACGGCGCAAGAGATCACCGAATACACGAACGTCCCAGACATCAAAGGAGGAGAGCCCGCGCAATCGTTCAAGGAAGTACAGTCGAGCGCCGAAAAACATATCCGCTCCAACTCAAGGTCCGGCTCCTGTCCAAGACATAAATAAACAAACCCAGATCAAAAGCCAGGGAGTAAAGAAGCCTGTGATTCTGCCATTTTCTGTGTCGGTTGCCGGCTAAATTGTTTAGAGAGCTGGAGTTTTTCTGGAGAGTGTTGAAGAGCAAGTCTTAGTACAATAACACTTGTTGTCTAACACAGTTCACCGACTACCGTATGGATTCCTAACACTATCCCAATTGATCAAATTTGATTATATAGATTATATATAATGAAAAATCTATTAAAGCTCCGATTTAGCGCCTGTAAGCGTAGCAAAGAGAAGCTGGGAAAGTTCAGGGTTGTGTAGTCTGACCTATGGCAGAAAAAAAGCAACACACGTACTGCTTTTCTCTTTATTTTCTTCCAAAGGCCTAGAACCACAGGTATTCCTCGAATATAATGATGAAAAGTCTCTGGGTTCAGAAACTGACAAAGTATGTTGACATGTTCATTGTCACAATAGCGTCTTCCTGAAGTTTCTTCAGTAGACAAAATAATACACTCAACACAAATGTGGATTAATATGTACATCCTAGGTACAATTCAATACATCACTTAGATCACTACAAATATGGATTACTAAGAGTGAGCAATAATATTGGACTCCACCTTCTCCTAAGAAGGAGAGAGGCTTGGGAAGTAAAGGTATTAAGACAGTCCCAGCCCTGACAGAGTGCATAGTCTAATGAAAGTGAAAGACCACATCCTTACAACATGTTTTATTTAAAATTTATTGTAATTAAAAAAAAACAACCTTTAAGTCTGTGAAAATATTTAAGGGACAACTCATATATATAATGCAGGATGAGACCAGCATCCATAACATGAGGACAAAATACTGGGCTTTTATTGTCTACCACTGTTTTAGGGGACTTTTAAAATGAGTAAACACTACAGCAATATTTATGAAAGTTTAAAGAAAGAATTTAGTAATCCGTTTCCAAAGAAAAAGGAAACAAAAGAAAAAAGTAAAAACTAATCTGCTTCCAAAGTTTTAATTTGTTCATATTCCCTTGTAATCCTTGGAAATACCCTACATAATTTATTAAAGTTTAATTTCAGCAGAGATACAATAGTGTATTGTTTTGCATTATATCATTTCCCTATTAAAGTCTTTAATAGTTGTTTTTTGTGTTTTATTTTGTTTGTTTTTTTTAAGCTGAGCCATCCTGCCACCTGTTGGCAGCTCAGCGGCTGCTCAGCTCGGGCTGGGAAGCGAACTGCTGTTGCTCAGAGCTCAAACTCTTGAGTGAGCTCTTAACCAACTGAGTCACTCGGCCGGCCCCAATAGTTGTTATTTTTAACAATTGCACAATATTCCATTGAGAGGATACACTGACCATGCTCCCCATTGTTGAATATGTATGTTGTTTCCAAACATTTCTGCTCTTGGAAAGAGGCAGTTATAACCTTATTATTTATGATTAGGACCTATTGCACATAAACAAAAAAAAAGGAAGCAAGGCAGAGGTTTATTTCTCTGTCATATAAAAGAAATCCAGAGATGTACAGCCTAGGGTAAGGTGTTCAGTGTCAGGATCCAGGCTTTTTCTATCTTGTTGCTTTGACATCTTCAGTAAGTGGCTTTCATCTCAGGTCCAAGACAGCTGCTCAAGCTCTAGCCATCTTGTCTACATTCCAGTCAGCAGGAATCTGAAAGCGGAAAGGCATGTCTCCTAGCCATAAGGACACATCTTGAAAATAGCACAGGACATTTCCACTTATTCATTCCGCTGGCCATAATTTAGTCATACAGCCACACCTAACTGGGAATTAGTCTATATCCTGTGCCCACCAAAAGTCAGGGTCAAATGGATGCTAGGTGACAACTAAATAAGCAGTCTCTGACACATCCCTGCAGCCAGATGAGGCAAATAGACTTTCCCTTGCTGTCATCCCAGGGCTGAGTTTCTACTTCTAGAATGTATGCGTTAGAGAAGCTTCCTTCTTGAAGAGGCTTGTGGGATATAAATGTCTAGAACTACAGTCCTCATTCAAATTTGACCCAAATAACGATGTTATTTGGAAACCTTGATTTCAGTGAGATAAAGCTAAAGAAACGAAATTTAAAGCTACAAGAAATTTTCGGTTTTTCAAAAGCTGGAGACTTTTATTTTGGGAAAAACACCTGAAGGTTATGCAAATGTAAATCTTAAATCATCATCTGAAAATGGAGATTTTGGAGACACTGAGGCTAGACTTCTTGGTGAAATCATAAAAAAAGATGACTTATTCTGCAGGCAGAGTTGCATCTCTACAGGTAATTTTTATTTCCTTCTATTCTTTGTGTGTGTGTGTGTGTGTGTGTGTGTGTGTGTGTTTCTTCAGAGATAAATTTCTTTAGAGGACTGTTTCTTTTCAAGTGTAGGTTTAAGCTTCAATGTGACAGTATGCTACTATTTGTTTTTATGGAGTTTATTTGGACAGAGAGTATATACAAGATATCAGTTGAAACCCTTAAACCTACAGCAATCTCCTCCTACTGGAGGAAGACCTGAAAAGAGGGAACCCGGTGGGCAGAAGTAATAATCATCCTAGGATGCACCACTGATGCTTACATATGGGTATTAAGATTCAATAATTCATTATTATGTTGATTGTTGCATTCTCAGAGGATTCCCCTGGGGGAACCATCACCTTGAAGTAAAATGATGTTTTCCCTGAAGTAGGCTGACCAACTGTCCCCGTTTGCTGAGGACCAAGGCGTTTACCAGGACACAGGAATTTCAGTGCTGAAACTGTGAAAACTCTGGGAAAACTGGCACAATTAGTCACTCTAAGAATGGACCCAGCCACTCTCAATCACATGGAAAGAATTCAGAAAGACTAAACCAGGAAAAGAGGATTGGGGCATGTTGAACTGAGGACATTGCCTGGGATGAAGGGTAAAGGGAGGGGAAAGAAGAGGAGATGATTGTTCCTTATCATGGCTCTGGGCTCTGAGAAACAAATCAGGCCTGAACCTAGGATGAGTCCTCTATTAGGAAGTCCAGGCAGAGGAGTTAGGCCTTGAGCAGCCAAAATGAGCCAGTTGTAGGTTTTGCTGTTCTTTTGTAGCCTGGTCTCATGGCAGTGTGGGCTAATGTATGCACTTTGGGCTGGATGGTAAAGTTAGAAGCAGTGTCACCGGTGATGGAGGAGCAACTCAGTGGAGAGAGATCCCCGAAGGCTCTTCTTTTGGGGGAATTATTCATATAGGATAAATTTCCGGTGGTGGCATTTATCAATGGATTGAAATGTAGGAGCATTTTTAGACTCCAGAATGACAAAGAAATCAGCCCTTCCATAAAGAAAGCTGTATATGTAAGGAAGGGGTAGAGAAAGTCTCAACAGAATGATAGAACCTCTAATGTTTTGCTGAGCAAACATGAAGATTGTTTCAAACACTGTTTTTGCAATTTATGATTTCAAGCTCCACTTCCCTTGCTCCTGTTTAGTATCCAGAGATCTTACCTCTCCTATTTGATTATCACCAAGGGAGTCTTAGATTGTAGTCAAGTTTTTAAAAAAGCCTGTGAATTGTATGTGCCAGGGAACTGGGGTGTTTCCAGACTTCAGTTAGTATTTTACCTTTTTTCTTGCATGATCATTCTCACAATCAACAAAGTCTTAATTCTGAGTCCATCTCTTATACCCACCATTTCTTAAGACCTAAGTGGGATCTAGAGAGTAATATGGGCCCTAAAGACATGTGCATGCACAATGGTTACAACTCCTTGATATCTTATTTTCTTGTCCTT
The DNA here is from genome assembly GCF_001890085.2 of Hipposideros armiger. NCBI lineage: Eukaryota > Metazoa > Chordata > Mammalia > Chiroptera > Hipposideridae > Hipposideros > Hipposideros armiger. Next base: position 981,750 of record NW_017731608.1, read on the forward strand.
CTCCTAAATTTCCCTCCATTGACAGGGAAAGCAACTGCTAAGCTCAGTCCTTGAGTTGTTTCAGTTCATTGTTTCAGGCAAGGATACAATTATAGTATGTCTATGATCTGTCTAGCCTCTAATTTACCCCTCCCCACCTGTTACACATCTTCACTGTATGACCCCAATTAAAATCGTGTCTTGTTTTTTGTCCCTAAATTAACTTGCTATAGACCCTTACAGGCCAAGGATCCGAAAAGAGGCTCCCTCTCTGTTCACTTCATTTTAAACTAAGAATATGCTTATGGTGCCTCTTTTGTATAATTTGGAATTAGTAAACCAGTGATGATCCAATATTGTAGTTTTCCCTTAATATGTCCTTGGACTTTGCTGTCTTGAAACATCTGACGGCAAATCTGGAAAATTCCTATGCTGGCCAGATGGTCATCTATGAAAAGATGAGGCTTACATAAGGCAGGCAAAATCCTTGACTCTTTCCCAAAAGTATACCAGGGATACACTATAAATCCACAATAAGGGCCTCAAGAGGAGACTTCTCAGGCACTTATAAAAAGCCTCTATGAGCAAACTCTTGGCAATTTGGCAGTACAGACCCTGATCCCTTCCCCAGGTCATTTTGGGCAAAGTGTGACTATGAACTGAAAAATCTCTGGCCTGTAAAAATCCAGGTTGAAAAGAGATTAAAAGAATATATTTGAGGGCCGGCCGAGTCGCGCGTTGGTTAACAACTGGCTTGGGATGCCAGAGGACCCCGGTTCGGATCCCACATATGAGGGCCAGTGACACTGCCCTCTACAGCTAAAATGCTGAACAACAGCTCAACCTGGAGCTGGGCTTCTGTGAGTCCCCAGCGACAGCGTAGGCTGCAGTCCTCTGCTGCAGTGGGTTGCCATAAGCTACCGTGTGTAGCTGGCAGCCAGTGTGAGCAGCCAGCAGCCGCCGTGAGCAGCCATCCAGAGGCCGATGACTGATCTGCCTCACCCGGGAGGAGCGCAATGATGGTGCCAACTTGGGTCAGTGAAGCAACGTCCTCCACAACTAGACTGAAGAACAAAAAGACAGCAACTTGTCTGTTCTCTTTCCCTCGATTCCCCAGCGCTGTTCCACTCCCCCAATTCCCCAATAAAATCTTAAAAAAAACAACCATATATATATATATATTATATAATATACATATTATATAATATATATATTACATATATATTATATATATTATATATATAAAATATATTATATATATATATATAATTCTACAGTTTCTCTGTAGAATTATTAGAAAATAAAATGCTCCCAGGGAAAAAACTGCCAGCCAATGTTCGGTCAGTTCAGCACTTAGAAATTATCTTTGGTGTACAAATAATAGACTTGAAATTGCTTTTGAAATCTCTCCAAGACTGTCTTTCCCACTCAGGCTTCATGTCACCATCTAGTGAGTTAAGACGTGAAAACCCCAATTTTTCTCCAATGTAGTTTTTTTAGGCTAAAATGCTAGACACTTTCCAAGATCACACTCCACCTTGCAGCCACCCTTTCTCCATGTAATACTCATACTAGAACCACAACTTTATAGGGAAAAATATCCATCTCAGGAAACTTGTAAAGACTGAGAGTCAAAATATTGCCTTATGAAGCAGGCTAAGCAAGCTTGGGTCACAAGTTAAACTTTACAAAGTAAAGAAAAATGTAACAGGGCACCTCTATTGCACAATAAATTGAGTTAAAGTTTCCAATCACCTCTTTGTTGTCCACTCTCATCTCAATGACACCATTGTACATATTAAGCTCAATCTCCTGCCAAATGGACTCACTCTTTAGAGTAGGATAATGATGGGAAACAGCATTTGGAGTAGAAATAAACAGCAGATAATAATCCATAATTGTTTTTAATCTTGAGGATGAGTCATCCTCAATTTATTTCCAAATTTCTGTGTCATCAGCTGTTCATTTCTTTGCTTTGAACATCACCAGATTAACACTGCCAAAGGCAGGTAGGAAATGATCCAAGAGGACAATTCAGATGTGTCACACAGTGAGTGGATAAAAAAACCAGGAAAAAGACAATCCTCAGGAAAGTCTCTTTTTTTTTATCCCAGCAAAGGCACCAATGTGTGAACCTAATTTACACTTTCATTATTCCAATCAAGTTGTTTTTTTTTTTTTTAGCTGAGCCATCCTGCCACCTGTTGGCAGCTCAGCAGCTCAGTTCGGGCCAGGAATTGAACTGGCGACCCTGTTGCTCAGAGCTTGCACTCTTAAACAAGCTCTTAACCAACTAAGCCACTCGGCCAGCCCAAGAAATGTGATCTATTTAAATATGAGCTGTCAAAACCTGGGTAAATCTCCTGTGTCTATCAAGCTATCAGGGTCTTTAGATCTGCTGTAAAGTGTAAGCTTGCTACTTTATATTTGACTTGCCTTCTTTAAGCTGATTGGGTTCTTAAACCCATTAGCCTCTAAGTCCTACTCAGGGTTGGAAATAGGAGATTGGAGTCCAGATGTTCACCCTAGAAACTAGGTCCAAGTCACAGTCCAATTACTGCAGAAAGACTAAAGATACAGTTTTTAGACTGTCCCCAACATCCTCTTAAAAACACAATACCAACTCAGATTAGCAGTCATTTACTTATGTCAGAAGACCACTCTCCAACTTAAATTTACTTTTTACACTTGCCTCAGGTTATGCCTATATAGGCAGCAAAGTGGAAAAGCTAAAATACCATCCAAATAATTCAGGACAAATAAATATTGATTTCATCTGAAATTGCCAGATAATTGAAACTAACAAAATAACAACAACAACAACAAACCTGTTCTGGCTAGATGCCAATGTCTGCTGTGCTTTAATTTTGTAGGCACAATCATAAATGTCTGCGACCAATGAGCTTTCAAATGAGTGATGCTCAACCTGGAGTTCAATGCATAGTAGGAAACTGTTGTCTTGGTTTTTGTTTTAGTTAATAAAATTGCAAATGAATCAAGGTATTTTAGCAAAGCCCCAACCCTTCAAAAACACGCAGATTAAATGTCAATTTGTGACAAGTGTCCACATACTCAGTCATGGTAAATGATGGAACTGTGTAGGGGATGATGAGGGGGAAAGTTTGTCACAACTCCTTCTGGGAAGTTTCCCTCCTCCCCACCTTTCACGTTAGCTAAAATGAGTGAGCATTAGCTCCTGACGGATACGGTCAGCCTCTAGGTCCAGGGACTCCATGTGTTCATACTCTTCCTCAGGAGGCTGTTCCATGGATCCTGTCATCGGAGAGGACCAAACATCCATCCCATGCTCCAGGGAGATGTTGTGGAGAACACAGCAGGCCAAGATGATGTGGCTGGACTTCTCTGGGGAGTACTGCAGCGCCCCCTTGGATCCATCCAGGCAACGGAATCGGGAACAGAGGGTCCGGAAAGTCTTCTCAATTACACTGTGAGTTGCAGAATGGGCCATGTTATAGCGATATTCGGCTGGGGTTTCAGGAATGTGAAGTGGGGTCATGAGCCAGGTACGGAGAAAGAAGGAACTGTCACCTGTGGGAAGGCCCAAAGAAAGCATAAGTGATTATAACTAGAATACAAACAAAAAGGAAAATCCAAGAACATATACAGTGAATGGACAAGAAAATGCAACAGCCTCTGCAGCCAAAGCACCCCAGAAAAACCAAGAGGGAAATGCTGTGGTAGTGAGAAGTCATGCCAGAGTCACAAGCATGTAGACATGAGTCTTTGCTAGGAATATCCTCGGTTAAAACCAACAGAGAAAAAGGCTGGCAGCTAAAGAAAGCTAAGTCAGAAAGAATGTAGGTAAGGATGAAGGTGCTGGAGGAAATAAAACTCTGGATTTTCTGAATTCTGAGATATTTTTTCTTTAATAAAAGGTTAGTAAAAACTGTCACATAGCAAGCCAAACTTCAAAATTTCTAAAGAGCAAAAGTGCAAGAGAGAGAGAGCTCAAGAGTTTGAGCTCTGAGTGACAGCGGTTCGAGTCCCAGCCCAAGCTGAGCAGCCGCTGAGCTGCCAACAGGTGGCAGGATGGCTCAGCTAAAAAAAAAAAAAATTGCAGGAGAGAAAAAGAGAATTCTGCCACAAGATCTTAAAACACTTGTGAAGAAAATTTCTAACTTTACCATTAAAATGTCAGGTCTGAAAGCACTACCCAGGAATTTCAGAGTATTTCATACTCTGAAATGATAATTCACTCTCCCAGTGTTAAGAAGAATAAGATACAAGTGCCAGCACCTGTGGTTGAGATCAGAACTCAGGTGTTCTGCCCTACAAAGAACAACATCTTTGTAACAGAGGAACTGGTAGAATTGTACTAACAAGGAGAGCATAAATATAATGATGCAAATAGTTAATATTCAGTGATACGAAAATAAAATCAGAAGTCAATTAAAATAATACACATGCGGCATTTCCCTTAGGTGACTTCCTTATCAAATGATCCTGGAAGTGCTAAAAACAAAAAACAAACAAAAAACTGGGGTGTAATGTTCTAACACAACAGTACAATGTTTCTATAATGTTTAATTGTCCTGACTCACTACATCTGGCAGATGAAATGAATCACAGCCTCTTAGAAATCTAAGACAAACAGGCCCTAGGAGTGCCAGCTTGCATAATTGCTGTGTTCCTGACCCACCATCAATTTTGGTAAATAGTTATGGACTGTTCAGAGTGCTAGGCACTGTTCCAAAACATACAATACTCCTTTCTTTTAGGAGCTTACATTTCTGAGAACTGGATTAACTTTACTTTTTTTAATATATTTTAATTAAAATTTTTTTGAGAGATAATTGACATACAACACTGTATTAGTTTTAGGTGTACTGGATTAACTAAATATCTAAGAAGTCTCACAAAATTTTCAAATTTTAATTCGGCTGACTTTTTTCTTATTTGTCCTAAGTACGACCTATATTTTGATTGAACTCACTCCTACTAAATACTGAATTTAAGAAACTGACTGTAGTAAATAATAATGAAAATAATAACATCTATGACTCATTGAATATCTATTATGTCGCAAGCACTCTGCTGGGCAATTAAAAAATATTATCTCTTATTATCCAATCCCAACTCTGCCAGGTTAGGTATTATTGAATTCACTTTACGAATATGAAGATCAAAATAGTCAGCCATTCTTTGATATGCCAGGCAAAGCAAGGGGAAGAAGCCAGTCACTAATGCCAATGTCAGACTCAGAGTCACTAAAACAATACTGTAATGCTGTAAAAGAGAATAAGATAAACATTTCAGATGAATGCCAAAGTACAGCGATGCTAAATGATATTTGTTAAACGCTTCTGTAAGAAACAGTATGGGACTTAAATGGGGAGACATACAGGACAAACTGGTTAATGTAGACCTTTTATGAAATGCTCTATGGTCATTAAACTCATTATAATCCAAACACCAGTGGAAGGCAGACACTCAGGAGGGGATTAGGATCAGAATTGCTAAACAGATTACAATGGTTTATATGATCAGTCATCCACAAGACTTTCTGGCAGATTTTACCAAAGCTGCTTAACAAGGGCTAGACCAAGAGCTGAAGAAATAACTCAGGCTGAACTGTTCCCAGGAACAGACACATTTGGAGAAGGACACTTAGGTAATGCACTCTGAAGAGACAGATGAGAACTAGGATATGAAAGGATAACACCCACGGTGAAATATGTTAAGAACAAACAAACAAACACACAAACAAAAGGGGGGAATTAGTTAATCCTAGATTTGGCAAATCTAGAACTATTTATTCCACAAATCTGACCATTCCTCATAATTCTGCCAATCTTCCCTCTACATTGTCCACACAACCCCTTAGACACCAGTGTTTCCCAAACTCATCTATTTGTACAACGCATTTAGGGCACCTGTTAAAAATGGATGTTTAGATTCTTTCCTTGAAGGTTCTCATTCCCAAAGTCTGAAGTGGGGCCCAGTGATATACGTTTTTAATAAATTCCCCAGATGACTCTTTTGAGCTGGAAAATTTGCAAAGCACTATTCTAGTTCAGGGGTCTTCAAACTAGTTTTCCTGTTAGAGCTCATGGAGGCTTTCCAACAGGTATGTGCTAGAACTGATAGTACCAAGAGACTCAGTTTCCACGTGGGTCTACTTTCTCCATCCTTAGTGCCTAGCATATAGCCTGGTACCAAAAACGGCCTTCAGAAACATTTGTTAAATGTTGCAATATCCATCTCTTCTACTCTTCCTAAAAAGAAGAGATCCGGAAAAGTATATAACAGTTTGTCAGAGTTTTTACTTATTTTCAACTGTCCTGTAAACAACTCATAAAACTACTTTAAAGCCATAATTCCAAATGAATCTGGGGTCCAAGGGAAAGAAAATCAGTAATTCCTACATGGCCTTGAAGTCCTTAAAAAAAGGAATATTTGCCAAATAGAGTAACTCCTCACATGATTTAGTTTAAATTTTTTTTTCTATTCTTATTTTATTTTATTTTATTGGGGAATTGGGGAAGGGGAACAGTGTTGGGGAATTGGGGAAGGGGAACAGCCAAGTTGTTTTTCAATCTCAGTTGTGGAGGGCACAGCTAGCTCAGCTCCAAGTCCAGTTGCCATCCGGCTGCCCATTGGCAGCTCGCAGCTGCTCAGCTCAAAGTGCTGTGTTCAATCTTAGTTGCCGCATGCTCTAACCACTGAACCATCCGACTGCCTCTTGGCAGCTCCTCAAGGTGCCGTGTTCAATCTTAGTTGTGGGTGGGCATAGCCCATCATCCCTAGCGGGAGTTGAACCCAGCATCCTTGTTAGGAGCACGTGCTCTCACCAGCTGAGCCATCCTGCCACCTGTTGGCAGCTCAGCAGCAGCTCAGCAGCAGCTCAGCTCGGGTGCAGCTCACTGGCCCACTTGGGAATCGAACTGGCAACCCTGCTGCTCAGAGTTTGCGCTCTTAACCAACTAAGCCACTCGGCTGGCCCTGATTTAGTTTTAAAACCTAAACACAGTGACTTAAATATTCTGCACCTTAACTTCATTATCTGTAAAATTGTTATTATTAGTATGTAACTCCTCAAGAGTTTTTATAAGGATTAAGTGAGATAATCCAATACAAAGTGCTTACAACATTGCCTGACAAATTCTAAATGCTCAGTAAATTTTAGCTGGTTTTATAGTTAGGGTACCAAAGTGATTTCATACAAAATGAGCTTGGAACCCAAGTATTCCCACATCTGTGGAAGACGTAACTAGATGAGACATTTCCAAAACAGACTTTCCTTCACTTCTTGGTGTGCGTAATATGAAATTTGAAAGTTCAAAGTAGGCACAAGGTGGGATTAAGATAAAGGTCCACTAAAGAGAAGGTGGTACACTGCAAACAGTATGCAGAAGCACCAACTCAAGAAAATCACTAAGTTCCACGATGTTACCCATGGCACCCTGGCAGCTCTAAGCCAATCATTGTGACAGTAGTCCCTTCCCACTCAGAACAGGGGAGGTTTCACTTTCATGAATCAGTAAACACATGAAAGAGAAACAAAGCACATTAAAGAGACAGAATTCCTGAGCGTCTATTACATGTTAAACCCCGTGTTATGAACATTACAGTGCAGATATGATTAGTGGTTTTCAAAGAGAGGTCTTCCAATCCTTAACGTATGTTTTCATCTCTCACATACGGTATGTTGTATACAAGATAATCCTTGTCTTGTTGCTCACAGGAGAGTAGCACTTTAAAACAAACAAGCAGGCAAACAAACAAACAAACAAAACTAAACTGCCAGGCTCAAGGATTTTATCACTGTTAACTAACTGTATCCCTCAGCTGTAGTCACTTTAGTTTGCACTGCTCAATATTGAATGGGCTCTTGTCCTACTCATATCACTATGCCAGGCTTTCCAATGGCACTTGGGCAGATCTGTGAGTTCCTACAACAACTGTGTAAGTGCACTGTCTACTATCATTTTCATATAGATATAGTGACAATCACAAATGGCAAAAATATATTTGTACAATACTTTATAATGAGCTTTCATATATATATTTCTTATTTCTCACAATAGGTATTACTGCATTTGGCATTATTTTCACCATTTTACTGATGATAAAAATTAAGGCTTAACTGTATGGATGTACTATATTTAACCAGATCTGTACTGATAAGTATTTTGGCTGTATTTAAAGGGGATGTTTTTGTAGGTTTCTTCTTGCTGTTTGCAACTACAAAACACTGCTACAATGCAAATTCTTGTATGTGATTTTTATATCTGCAATGTTCATGCTTATGAACATGTGCCTCCAACATCAACTCTTACAAGTGGAAGATCTGGGTCAACTAATCAGCTTTTAAATTTTAATACATATCTTCTAAATGCTGATTTAAAAAAAATTAAGGCTCAGAGACTTTTCACCTGAGGTATCATTAAAAATAAGGACAGGACCGAGACTCAAGTCTGTAGAGTCCCATATTTCATTCTAGTCTGCTACATAATTTTTCTATGGCTACAAAATGAAGCATTTCCACTGGCAAACTTACCAAGCAGCCAGCTATCTTTGTGCATTCCGGCTTCAAACTGACTACTAAGAGAAGACTGCTGCAGCACAGCATAGTCCTGTAGACTGCCTGGCCAGTTTGTCTCCACAGTCATTAGTGCCCCTCTGATGTCACACACCATCAGGCAATTTAAAGAGTGCAGACCTTTGCGGTTCACATAGGAGAGGTCTTCAGCATTTGGTGCCTTGATTGCCACATGGATACAGTCAACCACCCCTATGACCCCTGGTATCCCTGCCAATCCATAGAATTCATCCTTCAGAGCCTGCATGGAGGCTTCATCAGCTGGAAAGTGAATGAACTGTGAGGCTCTTTCCACAAGCGCTTCGGTGACATTGGCAACACATCGACTCATAGATGCCTGACTGATTCCAATAGCATCTCCCATCCGAGTCTGGAAGGAACCTGAGGTATAGAAGCCAAGTGCTGCAAGGATCTGTGTCTCTGGGCTAATAGCCCTGGATCTCTGAGTAGGTCTAGAAAGACTTGCCCCCAAGAGCTCCACCAAATAATAAATGAACTGTCGAGGAAAACCATACATGGACATCAAGTAGTCATCAGTCACATCATCCAGCTTAAAACGGTCCAAAGTCCGGTGACCTCGGCCATACAGCAAGAGATCACAGTCAAGCACTGTTATGGGTATAGCCATGGTCCATGTAAATGTGGACTCTCCTTCCCTCTGCTATTTTCTCTGAACTCTTTCCAGTGAAGATGTTGGTGCAAGGTCTTTAAAGAAGTGTCAGAATTCAACAGCCAACCATCAGTTAAATGACTCTGGCATTTATAATCTTCTCTCTGTAAAGGTTAAAAGAAAAAAAACAAAAACATTAGAAACATCCCAAAGACTTTCAAGTGATTCAAAGGCTACAATAGCTCCTTTTCTCAATTTTCCATTTTGTTCAAGCAAAAGGTGCTATACCTGTAATTCTGGATTTTTGTCCACTTACTCATGGCTGCTGCACAAGTCTTGTTTGGGTTTCAAGAATAAACTGGGAGTTGAATTTCGGTGGCTCATTTAACGCATGGCATTTGAACTGGGAAGCGTAAAAGACAAATAGAGGTGACGGCATAATTATTCACAAGGTAAAAGAGATCTTCTCCTAACTATAAAGGCCACGAAGCAGCTGACGTAAGTGGTAAATTAGCCAGGGCAGGGATTAGTCACGGAGGGTTTCATTACCCAATGCTCTCTAGTTCCACCTGATAGGTACTGGACGGACAGGGGGTGGGGGGGCTTAAACCAGTCTAACAGAGGAGGATGGGCAAAAACACCGCCCACGACACAGCCCGATGGATGCAGATTGTGTGCTCTAACAATCCCGAGTGAGGCTGAGGGATAGGAAGTAGAGAAGACCAGACAGGTTGGAAGGAAGGCGCGAAAGAAGAGGCTGGGAGAGGCAGGGTTGGGAGGCGACTCCACCGCTTTTAACAAGCGCCTTAAATACGGAATACGAAATACTCTAGAAGTCTGACAGCACGGGCCACTCAAAGTCATCTAAGGCCAGTCACCCACCTCTCGGCGCCTGCCAGGTGACCAGACGCACTCCCCACCCACCCAGCCGGGTCTGGCCCTCCTCCGGAACCAGCAGTAGCACACAAACCGCCACGGCTCTCAGCATAGGCCCCGCCCCCTCCGCGTCGGCGTCCGCCCCACGCCGCGTCCTCACTGAGGCTGCCGCAGCGACCTGCGGTTCGCCGGTGCACATTCCACACGCAGACCAAACGTTCTCGCTGTTTCAAAGACCTCCCTCTTTACACCTTTCTTTTTTTTTTTTTTAAGACGCTTTGAACAATTATCCAGAAAGACTTACATAGAAAGGAAATCAACTTTTATGGGAATCTCGAAGGGGAAAGAGATTAAATAGGACGTACATCCGCAGCGAAAGTGCGGCTGAGGTTAGACAGCTGTATTTCCCCCGTAGCCCTCTTCCTCCCCCCGCCTTCACCGAAGCGGATGAAAACAAACACTAACGATGGCGGCGCCGGGAAGCGACCGGCTGTTGGGGTTACGGCAGGAGTGATCGCTTGAGCTGTGCGGAGACCCCTGAAGAGCTCCGGTCGACGCGAGTGCGACAGCTCGCTCAGTCTTGAGAGCGAAACAGCCAGGGCCTGCGAGCCACGAGCCTTCTGCGGCGTGAGGTATCTGTCTGCGACCGGTGCTGTCACTGCAGCTCCGGAGCGCGGAACCCTCAGCCAGGAGGCGCAGCTGGCCGGCCCCAGGCCCCGGCCTTCGTAATGAGAGCCCCGAACCACTCTCTGTGTCGCAGCTTCGCAGGTACTAACTTTAGAGAGGATACCCTCCACCTCGCTCGGCGCCCCCGGGTGGGAGGCTATGGATCTGCGGCCTGTCGGGTCTCTCTTTGGGAAGCTGAAGCCGACCAGCCGCGGTTCAGCCCCATGAGCTTCCTTTGGGAAGTCGGGTTGGTGTAGGCCCCGCTGGGACTTGATTGTTCCCAGTCTTTACAAAGACCCCCCAGGCGCTTTCGTCTCCACTTTCTCAGTTCTTGGGTTCAGTCCTCAGGCTTTTTGGAATAACGTGTAGGTCCGTAACTCCGGGGTTGGGTACCAGTGTGAGTGAGGTAGGTTTTCACTCAATCAAGATTTGTTGAGTGCCAAATATGTACTCCGCGTGTAGGTGAGGGTGACTGTTGACTAGTGAAAAAAGGGACCCAAGGTTCACGACTATCTTCTTACTGGCAGTGGAACGACCTGTGGAAACCTGCGCTCCATTCTCATTAAATAAATCTCTGGGTAAGTGGCTCTGCACCTTCTGGGGTTCATCACTAACTCATCTCAGTTTTCACTTTCCCAGTCAATTAGTTCCCAGTTTGCTTGGTCAATTCAGCCTAGTATTTCACTCTCAGTGTTTCTTCCTCTTCTGGCCATCCCACCATCAGAGAGAGAGCCAAGAGGGAGAGGGAATATAAATAAATGAATATCAAAGGAATAAAGTCCCTAGTATCTCATTATGCTTAGTTTAAAACTCATCTCCTAAGGTGGTAGAATTTATTGAACACATTCAATGGAAGATGTGCAATCATAAGAAACAACAGACTCCCTGTACACTAAATTAACTCCGGGTTTTGTGTGTTGTTTTGTGAGTGTGCTTTTCATGTGTGGATAATGTGGCTCTAACTAAATTACAAGTTTTTTTGTTTTCGACTACATTTTTCAGCTGAGCAGAAGTCATAAATGCTTGTGGAATGGAATCCTGAGTTAACAATATTTTTAATACACAGTGGATGATGAATAAATGCTGAAGCAAGCGTCACATATACTGATCTGCATAGTAAGATGCATGTAGTTAATTCATGTGCTATTTTCAAATTGTACCCCTTGGGGTATAAAATTAAGAAGGCTATCGCAACTTTTGAGATTTACATTTCATAAAAATTGCAGGCCACTTCGTTTTTTCATCACTGTACTTACACTTAACAGTTTTTATTGTATATTTGTATTTTTCCCTGAAGAGTGGTTATTAAAATTGAAGCAAAACCTGTAGACCTTCAGCTACTAAATACTTCAAACTATATTGTTTTATTTAGGAATTGAATCAGCTGGGACCAGTGGAGTCCTACCATATAAGCACACTGGAATTGTACTGTATGGAGGTGGGGGCAATAAATCACCTTTCTTCATTTCCTGCCCTCTTCCACCTAGCTGTATTAGCTTATGACCTCCATGACTCAGAGCAGGGTGTCCATAGCCTAAATGCAAAAATAGCCTAAGACATTAACTTTTGATCTTCCAAAAACCTGTGTCCTACTATATAAGTGATTTTTCAAGGATAATTTTAACTATTCAGAAAATGCACCCACTGTAGAATTTATTGCACCCAATCAGTAAAGGTCCATTCCCAACACCCTGCAATTATATTTTGCTCAAGTGGGAGTAGAAGGTATTTATTTCAGAATCTTTATCTGGAGAGAAGTTATTTAATTTTAGTAATGCCTAGAAATACCTAAAACTTCATTTTTAAGTATTTCTTTTCCTTTTAAATTACTTTTTGCTTATCATAGAAGAGATGAAAATTACACGCATAACACTGTGCCGGTTAGATTCAGAGATGAAGCGTACACTTAAAAAATTCCTCACTGTCATGACTTTATTATTCAACTTAAGTTTTTTTGTTTGTTTTGTTTTGTTTTTGAATGGAAGAAAAGTATAGAGACTCACTGATTAAGAAATGCAGGCTGTTCAGCTGATATTTGAGCCTCCATATTGCTTAAGACTTTTGTGACTTGTACGTTGACTTGAGAGTCTTGAAGTATATATACTTTACCAAAAGTCTATTTTTGAACAAAGCTTACCTAAACTTTATGTGTGGGTGATTTGGAAGTAAGTTCCAACTTGGGGTGTAGAACTGAGTAAGATGAATTTCCAAAGGGCATAATTTCTTCATGCATTTTTTTAAGAGAGGAAAAGGGTGCATGGGGTTGCTGGTCCTTGTTTCCTCTTTGTCAAATTATGGAGACTAATGAAAACTGCAAGCAGTCCCTGATAGGATAAAGGCATGTAACCTGGAATAATGCAGAGGAGGTTATCTCATCCTCTTTCCTAGGGGGAATCAAGAAACTTTTCTTAAAGTTGGGTTTTAAATCTTAAAAGGATTTTAAATCTTTAAAGAGATGTAAAATTAGTTTTAAATCTTTGGAAGGATTTTAAATCCTTAAAGAGATTTAAGATTAAATTTAAATAGTTGTTTTTAAGTGTAGAGTAAATGTGGACTAGTTTATTAGTGAAATCCACTAAATGCCGATGTAGGTGGCACAGGAAATTTGCCTTGCCCTTGTTGTAGCCCCCATCTGCCCTTGGTTACAGAAGGGATACATTGCGAGTCACCACTACTTAGAAAAACAATTAACGTGCACAATTGACTGATCAATTGTATCTTCTTAGTAAAAGTAAAGGTAATAAAGTATTTATAGAAGTGACAACTTAGTATTATTGTTATTTTGGAAAATGCTGCTTTTTTTGGCTTTTGATTCATACAAATGTGAAAGAAATACAGAGTTAAAATCATTTTATATTCTTTCCAGTCTTAAGGTTACTGAACGTTCTGCAATTCTTCTCTATTACAAACAGCTATTAGATTATTAGGAGAGAGATTATGTTAAGAAATACTTATTGAGATTTAGATGTCCTGTTTTAAATATAAGCTTAAGGGTGTTTTTGCTCCTTAATCTATTTCTGCTGGAATTTTCAAGAAACCTATAGATAGTATTGGCCTTATTCTTTGGACTGGTTAATTAAGCATGGCTTTTATCTTTATTCCCACCTCCCATTTTCTTTGGTTTATTTTACTTTCTGGTTCCCTAAACTGAATACTTATTTAAATATCTTTAAATTACAAAGACATTTAAGGATATTAATTTTCCTCTGAATTCCCTTTTTGCGGTATCTCATTTGTTGTCAAATATTCTGCATTTCGTTAAGTTCTAGATAATTTGTAACTTTGGTTCTTATTTCAGTGTTTATAATAAAATCTTAATGTATATGTTGTTAACTTCTATTGTGTATTTCTAATTTATTGGATTATGGGAAATAATATCTTGGGGAAAAAATTTTATGGTCAAGAGCATGATCAATTTATAGTGTCCCTTGAACCTGAAAGAATGATGTGAAAGGTAGTGTTATATAACAAAGAGCTTTTTGAGCATCTCGTATGTGGCAAGTACTCTTTATAGAAACGATCTCATTTACTCCTCACCAATCCTATGAGGGTAGGTATCATTATTTATAAACATTTTGTAGTAAAGGAATATTAGGTACAGAAAGATTGAGTGACTTGCCCTATATGCCACAACATATATATTAGACTTGGTTTTATTATTCAGATTCTCTATATTTTTGTTTATATCTACGTGATATATGTAAATAGATATGTTGAATCTTCAGGTATAGTTTTGGTTTTATCAAACTTTCCTAGTATCTCTAGGAATTTTTGCTTCATGTATTTTATTGTCATATTGCTTATGTATAAAGGTTTATGGCCATTATATTTTCAGAGATTATCATTACTTGGTATCCCTTTTAATCTAATTTCATCACTTTGGCCTGGAATTCTGTTATAAATATTGCCACTTCTGCTTTCTTTCTTTTTTTCTATCTTTCCTGTTCCTCATTTTAAAAACTGAGTATATCTGCTTATTTCTTTATTTTCAAAACTTCCTTTGTAACTCTTTTAGGAAGGAAGATGATTTCAGTTGTTTAAACTTTCTATTATGTTTCTCTTTTGTCTACAAAGAACTTTCTAAATGGAAAAAAGGATTTTTATAATTTAATAACTGATGCCTGAAAGCGGAGAAATTACTGTTTTGTTGTTTACACTTGAACTTGTACTTAACTATTTTTTCTTGTTAACTGTTCCTAATTTACCATATTGAACTTTTTCAGCCCAAACCCAAAACATTAAAAAACTCTATATTAAAAATTGGAAAACATAGAAATTATTTTTGCAGCAATTGATATTAACTTCATATAAGGGCTGGAGGTATTATCTAGAACCATTTTTATATAATCTCTTGCCAAATTATTTAGTTGTTTATTTGAAATTATTTGCCCTTTCCTTCATTTTTTTGGCAGTGTCACCTTAATCCACTGTGGGAATAATCCCACATTAATTCAGTAATGGTGGGATTACTGAAATAGCTTCCAAGCTGGTCTCTCTGCTTCCAGTCCCTTGATTTCATCTCCCTCTCTATATATATTCAAATTGGTGTCCCTAAATCTTTAACCTGGCCAGACCATAATTATCCACTTTATTTATCTTTACCTCTTTACATGAAAACTCTCAGCTATATATTTCCTAATTTTGCTACTTTCCTATTCTTGCTTCTCTTCCTCTGGGACTCCAGTTACACATATATTAGACCTTTCCTCAGTGTCTCAGGTAATCTCATGTCTCATTTTATTCCTGTTGCCATGATATGATTAAATACCTTAAATAGTGCCCTTTCACTCTCAAAATTATCCCCAAAGTGTGTATTTACTTTATGTTTCTTGTACACTTGTCTCTGTTTTCCATCCATTCACTTCTCTGTACTTCATTCTGGATATATTTTCTTTTGGCCTATGTTCCCTTTCAATATTTCTGTCTTCTGTTGGCCTAATCTGTTAAAGACTCAACCATTGAGTTTCTTCAGTTAGTGTTTTTGTTTTTTAGTTCTAGAATTTCTGTTTGGTTCTTTTTATAGTTTCTAGTTCTCTGTCAAATTCTCAATTTTGTGTTTTATTTAATTGAACATATTAAGCATAGTAATTTTAAAATCTGTGTCTGATAACTCTATTACTATGTTTCTAATGTCTGCTGTATCTGTTGGATTTTGGTCATTTGGGTTTGTCTCTATGAATGCCTAGTTTATTTTACTGTGTGCCAGATATTGTATATGAAAAATTGTAGAGATAATTTGTGGGCTAGGATATTATTTTCTTCCAGGGTGAAATCATGTATGTTTCTGGCAGAGGCTAAGGGCAGCCCTTATCCCATAGAGAAATGTTTTTAAACTTTAATAATAAAAATTTTTTGCAAGATAGCTTAAAGTCATACAAATTACAACTATATTTAATTGTTTTCTGAGAGAAAGAAAAATAATCCACTGTTTTTATAAGTTAAAAAATAGCATATTTATCTGTGTTGTATATTATGTACTAAAAGGGAAAGGAGGAGCCGAGAGGGACTATGAAAAACAAAGAAATACTTAGAGAAAAAGAAAAAGACCCATGTGTAATGTCTGTTCTCTCTCTTTTATGTATTTAACGAGTTCACAAGTAAGCACATTTCCTCTTAGCTTGCCCATCTTCTATCTCAGATGCATTGTCTATGATATTGTCTTGTTCTTTTGAGTTCTTGATGTTTTATTTCCATCTACAGTCTGTAAATTTCTGTAAATTTTTAAATTATTAATTCATTTAGCTAAAAGTTGAGAGGAGGTGTTGAGTGTGGCCGGGAAGCATGCTCTTGATCCACAACTGTGAAACCTACTCCCAAGGCTCTTTCAGACATGCTTCTGCCTGTTTCTAGGGGTTTTCGTGATCTTGGACTGCTTTTTAGGTTAATTTCGTGGCTTTTTGTTTCTTTACCATGCATGTGAGTAGTGTAATTTTGGATCTTACATCTATGTACTTTACTGACTTATGTTTTTAGGTTTGAGTATGATTTGCCTACCTCCAAACTTTGCCATGATCGATGGCAAACCTCTTTATTGCTTCTGTAGGATTCCTCTGGCTTCTGTGATCAAGGAGCACTTGGCTCTGGGGTTTTATGCAGGGGGACCGGGTTTCTACCTGCCCATAACAGCAAGGTCCTGTCCTCCACCCCCACTCTTATACTTGTGTGTTAGCTAGAAGGACCTGACCTTGCTCTCCATAGGCCTCAGCTGCCTGGCATCAAATTTCTCATATCTGTGGCTTTGACTTACCTTTTTTCTGGAACCTGGGATTTCTCAGTATTTCTGGTTCAGCTGTGTATCAAAACCTTTGTATTGTCATATTTTATCTGCATTTTTATGTGCTGGTAGGTGGGGGGTGGGGGTGGGGAGGACTAACAACATCAGTTCAGTCCACCTTGTTGGAGTCCCCCTTATGTTTATCATGGCACAGTGCGTTGAACTCTTTGCCTATTTACTCTAAAGCAAGTGATGGGATCTTGGAAGTACAGCCAGAGCAATTATTCAGATGTTGGAAAAATTGTATTAGAAATAGGTCCACAAAGAGATAGACCTAATTTGGAAAAATTTATGCTGGGTGAAAATTAGTTAAACTCTCCACCCTTATTTATTTATCTTTACCCAGCCATTTGATGAGAATGGATTTTGTTTGTTAATTAAAAACAATTTTTTGAAAAAATGTCAGATCTGCAGAAAAATTGTAAGAATATTCCAATGAACTCTCATATATTCTTCAGCTGAATTCATACATTGTTCATTCTTTGCCACATTGCTCTACTTTTCTCTATATGTATCATATACTACATAATATAATATAGATCTTACTTTTTTCTTTTTCTATTTTTGTTGGACTCTTGAAAAGTTACTTGTGTCTTTTAAGAACAGCTCATGGGCCAAGTGTAATTGTGTCGAATTCAAGAACTTTAACACTGATGCAATACTGTTACCTAGTATATAGTCAGTGTTCAAATGTTGCCAGTTGTTTCAATACTATCTTTTATATAGCAACATTTTTTTTAAAGTCAGGATCAAACATTGCATGTAGTTGTCATACTTCTTTAATTGCCTTTATTTTAAAATAGTTCTTCAACCCATTTTTTTACTTTCCTAAGATTGACATTTTTGAAGAGTACAAGCTTGTTATTTTGCAAAATGTCTTTAAATTTAAGCTCATCTGATTGCTTCTTCATGGTTAGATTCAGGTTATACAAGTTTAGCAGGAAAGCTAGTAAGTGATATATCCTCTCACTACATCATATCAAGAGGGGTATAATGTCAGTTTTTCAATTTTGATTATTTCTTTCATTATTTTGTTAAGATTGTGTCTACCAGACTTCTCTTTGTAATTGATAAGTAATCTGTGGGAAGATTGTAAAAATACCTTATTTGCCAACGAACTTTCACCCGGTGGTTTTATCATAATTCTGTTATTGTACATTTGCTAATTGGCAATCTACTGTAAAGAAGTATTTCACCTTCTTCCCAATTAATTGTACAGCTAGCTGCCTTTGAAGCCAGTGTTGGAGGAAATGTGAAAATCTTTGCTTTAGAAAAAAATGACTATGGCGAGAAAAGATTGTCTCTGCTCTTCCACTGTTAGCTGGAGAAGCAAATGTAAAATTGTCAGTTTTAATTTCAGTGTTACATATTCTTACATGTTCTTACATGTAAGACTTACTTATTCTTGCATGACAAATGTGTTTAAAAGCACTTTATTGGTACAAAGTGTTATTTAAATTCTTATCAATCTTGAAAATAATGTTTGTGCTGAGCATTTGTCAGCAAGTTTTTTTTTTAAAAGATTTTTATTGGGGAATTGGGGGATGGGAACAGTGCTGGAGAATTGAGGAAAGGGGAACAGACAAGTTGCTGTCGTTTTGTTCTTCAGTCTAGTTGTGGAGAACGTTGCTTCACTGGCCCAAGTTGGCACCATCATTGCGCTCTTCNCTTCTGGACGGCCGCTCACGCTGGCTGCTGGCTACACACGGTAGACCATGGCAACCCACTGCAGCAGGGGCTGCAGCCCACGTCATTGCCTGCGACTCAGGGCAGCCCAGCTCCAGGTTGAGCTGTTGTTCAGCATCCTAGCTGTAGAGGGCAGTGTCACTGGCCCTCATATGTGGGATCCGAACCAGGGCCCTCTGGCGTCCCAAGCCAGCTCTTAACCAACGTGCCACTTGGCTGGCCCAGCAAGTTTGTTTTTTAAATTGCAGACAAAATATCCTATTATCTCTAATGGTTTTGAGGTTATATTTTGTAGTTTGTGTGAATAGAAATAGGTATTGTATATAAATATGAAAATAATATTGTTAATATGCTAGGAGCTGTTAACTCAAAACAACTGAATTTGGTTAATAATATTCATCCTTAAAATAAATCAAGGAAATGTTATCTGTTCAGTATTAGATTAGTTCCATATATAAATTTGCTTTTAAAAAAACCTAAGGTTGTCAAGAGAATTAGAAGACAAGCCACAGACTGAGAGAAAATATTTGTAAAAGACACACCTGATAAAAGACCATTATCCTTCGTAGATACAGACAACAGAATGGTGGTTACCAGAGGGAATGGGGCTTGGGGGAGGGTGAAGAGGGTAAAGGGGTCAAATACAAGGTGCTGGGAAAAGACTAGACTTTGTTGGTGAGCACACAGTAGAGTATACAGATGTATTATAGAGTTGTACACCTGACATTTATATAATGTTATTAACCAATGTCACCCCAATATGTTTAATTAAAAAAATTGAAAAAAAAAAGACTTGTATCTAAAACATACAAAGAGCTCTAAAAACACAATACAACAAACAACCCCATTAAAAAATGGGCCAAAGGCCTTAACAGATACCTCATCAAAAACGTACGGGTGGCAAAGAAGCATAGGAAAAGATACTTAGCATCACATGTCATCGGTGAAATACAAATTGAAATAACACTGAGTTACCACTACACACCTATTAGAATGGCCAGAATCCAAAACGCGGACCACCAAATGCGGTGGAGGCTGTGGAGCAACAGGAACTGGCATTCAGTGCCGGGGGCAATGCAGAACGGTACGGCCACTTTGGAAGACAGTTTGAAGGTTTCCTACAAAACTAAGCATACTCTTCCCAGGTGGCCCAGCAATTGCTTTCCTTGGTATTTACCCAAAGGAGTTGAAAACTTGCCCAGCATGAGATTGGAGGCTCCTCTGGAGAAATTCAGCGTCCTCAGGGGAAAATCTCTGTATACTGAAATGAGTTTTTTTTCAATTGAAAGGGGATGGAGTGGGGGCGGGGGGGGCAACTTGTTCCTGATGACCCTCTGTGAGCTCCACCCATTTACCAGCCTCACTCAAAATACCCTGAGTTTCTTTCGGGTTCCTCATGCTGAAGTGTGAATGAGACAGCTAGGATCACCAGTCACGATGAAAACCTCTAACGTGGCCGCCAGTGTTTTTTAAGCCAAATGAAGAAGGGGGGTCCAGAGGTGGGAATGGGAATGTCCCCTATAGACTTTGGTAACTGAAGTCCAGCATGTTTTTGATTCAGTGTTTCTGAAAAGTTAGTGCTTGTCCAGTCTTCTAAAATTAGGGAGGAAGGGCAGTGCTGGCTTGAGTGGGGTCCTGAAGGGGGTGTAGGGCCCGGAGTGAGGTCTCGCTGTTTCTTCTGTGGGCTTTCAAGTAATCCTGTTCCAGCCCCACCTGCCACCTCACCTTGAGGAGATATTTGGTACCTCTAGTTCCTTAGCCTTTCTTGGACTCTTAGGTTCAGAGGAGCTTGCTTTGTCTAGCATTTCCCCTCTGGTGGCTTGGATGTCAGCTCTGCACTGCCCAGTTACCTAGTTCTTCTGTTTTCCATCTACCAGAACTTTGATGTTATCGCCATGGCTGTTTCTTGTCTGTTTGTATGCTTTTTAAGCACCCTTCCTTTTGTCATTTTAATGTTACAGGCATGAGCAGAAATAAACATTGAAACCTTTATACTTAACCAGTCTGTTCACTTTTTCCCCAATATTTTATTGACATCTTTCACTTGGCTATTTCCTCTTCTGGGTTTATTTATAGCTTTTGTATTTCTGTGCTTTTAATTGGGGATTGAGAAGTTGAGATAATTTTTTTGTTTGTTTTTAAAGATTTTATTGGGGAATTGGGGGAGGGTAACAGCGCTGGGGAATCAGGGAAGGGGAACAGACAAGTTGCTGTCCTTTTGTTCTTCAGTCTAGTTGTGGAGGATGTTGCTTCACTGGCCCATGTTGGTATTATCATTGCGCTCTTCCCGGCTTTGACAGATGGGTCGCCAGCCTCCAGACAGCTGCTCACAGCGGCTGCCGGCTGCTCACACTGGCTGCTGGCCACACACGATAGTCCATGGCAGCCCACTGCAGCAGGGGCTGCAGCCCATGCCGTCGCCAGCGACTCACGGCAGCCCAGCTCCAGGTCGAGCTGTTGTTCAGCATCTTAGCTGTAGAGGGCAGTGTTACTGGCCCTCATATGTGGGATTCGAACCAAGGATCTGCTGCTCAGAGTTGGCGTCTCAAGCCAGCTCTTAACCAACGCACCAACGCACCACTCGGCGGCACAAATGAATTTTTTATAAATATCTGAGATTATACATAGTAATTGGGTTATGTCCCTAGGGCAAAAAATTTAATAAAGAAGGTAGTAAGTATCTGTATGAACTT
The DNA here is from genome assembly GCF_001890085.2 of Hipposideros armiger. Lineage (NCBI taxonomy): Eukaryota > Metazoa > Chordata > Mammalia > Chiroptera > Hipposideridae > Hipposideros > Hipposideros armiger. The sequence continues at coordinate 1,003,097 of NW_017731608.1, forward strand.
ACATATTCAGCATATTATCAGGAAAGGGACAAGAAATGGGGAAGCTTGCAAAAGAGCTTGCAACATAACTGAGAGACTAGAATGCTAAGAGGTAAAATGACCCTGACTTGAACTAAATGGTAACCGTTTAAAAGCCCTACTTTGGCTGTGTCCTCTAGCAGCCTGTGAATAATGGCCTTAAAACCCATCCCATTAGTGCCCGGGTCCTGCCTCAGCGTTCCAGAGAACAGTACCTGAAGTGGGGGGCGAGGTTTAAGGAAACAAAGAGACAAAGAGACAAAGAGGGTCCAGGAGGACTGGAAGCATTCTTGGCAACCAGCCCTGGGTTTATTTCCCAGCATCATTATATACATCCAGGATACGTGCAAAGCAGAAGGGACAAATATGCATTACCTCATTCAAAAGTACATCATTATGGGGCCGGCCGAGTGGCTCAGTTGGTTAAGAGCTCGCTCAAGAGTTTGAGCTCTGAGCAACAGCGGTTCGAGTCCAGCCCGAGCTGAGCAGC